>NC_135835.1:9767500-10132500 GCF_029677425.1 Wolffia australiana
GCTCAATCGGACGTCTAGATCTCAAGATATCGTCATTTTACTTGCTCTTAATCTCCACCATTGGATCTCTTTTATCTTTATTAAAAATGGCATTTTCTATTGGCTGGCATTTTTTCTCGTTTTCCGCCTTCTCGGATGGTGTTCTGACACGTCGTTGTTCACAGCGCGCAATCATTGCTGAGTCAATGCTCTTTTTGAATGGTTTAAAATGAGCCATGTCACCCTGTGTTAATAAAAAAAACAAAAAAAGACAAAAAGAGAACTTTATTTTTTGTTATATTTAATAATACACAGTCAATTTCCGTGTGCATTTAATGCACGCGGCGAATCGACTGCGGCTTTGATGATTAAAAGCGCGCCGCAATATTTGATTTATATTCAACGCACGTGTGTCGGTTGCCGCGTGCATTAAATGCATGTGGCTAATCGAATGCGGTACGAGGAATATTCGTGTTTAATAAATGCACGCAGAGATCAATTCTCCGCCTGCATTTATTGCACGAAAAAATATAAAAGTAAAAAAACGTATCTTCTCTCGCCTTCCGCACCACGTAGCTCCATATGAATAAATAATTTGCTCATTATGGCATCGCGATTTACGATGCCATAATAAGTCAATAATGCTCTCTCTCTCTTTTTCTCTTAATGTTATTTTAATAATATTTATCCACTTATTCGCCCGAATTTTGGGCGAATGAAGTGGATGCCCCTTGATATATATAAATATATTATAAAATGCCAAATAAATAACATATGTATTATTTAAATAAGAAAAAATTATTTCTTGGTTAAATATTGGTCATAAAATTATATAAAAATATGGAAAAATTCCAGAAAAATTAGGAAAGCCCTTAACAACCTTTAGCCAAGTATTTAAGGCCCTGTAAAAAATATTTCTTCAATGAAATGAGGTTAAATACCATGTAAAAATGATAAAAATTAGAAATAATAGTAAAATCAAAGTGTAAGTCATTTATCTTCATTTTTAAAGCACATTTTGTGTCTGCTTCAATCATTGATGTTGTTCCTCTTAAAGCACTGTCCTCCATTACAATTCGTAGTCCTCCCAAGTCATATGTTTTTTTAATGAATCGTTGAATGCTGACTCCCCTTAAAAATCCATTGATAATCAAGCTTTATTTGTGTCTTCTTCCTATACTCCGACCACTCCTTGCAAGTTCCGTCATTACTTTTTGCAGGGATTTTTCTTAATTTTGCAGAGACCCTATCATATTTCATATCATCATTATCCCCACATGTGAATTATAATGAATATGATTTGGACTATTGAAATCTGAATGAGATGTTGAGTGCGTAATTCACTTGGAGGACATAATACTCTAATATTATATTTCATGTAAACTAATGCATGAATGGAGTTGTGAATTCTTCAATTCGATCTCATGTCATATCATTGAATTAGGTATAAGATTGACCCACAACATATTGTATAAATATAAGAATAAGCATCTCCTTAGGATACATAAGAATGAAGAACACATTTTACTTCATAAAGCTGGGATCCTAAGTTTTATTCTTAGTAATGGAGAAAAATTATCATCTATGTTGTAAAATTCTGTGTCTAACCATTTTTGGCTTTGTTGAAGATAAGTATCTGATTGAGACTCAATCATCATGTTTTATGCGATATTTTTAGTTTAGTTGATAACATTTAATATACTATTTTAGTTCCTTGTTATCATTTTATGAAGCTCATAACATGTATCATGATGATTATGAGGCTCAGCCGTCAACAACAACAATATGATAATTTAAAAGCATTTTTGCTATTGATTTATCCGCTCACAAATTTTGGCTTCTATATCATTTGGTTCATTTCAATGGATGAATGGGTCAGTGGTGGGTGGGCAGTGGATGAATGGATGGATCATCAATCAACTAATGCATGAATGGATAATGGATGGATGGTAGATGGAGGATAGATGGATCATAGATGAACAAATGGATGGATGGATTGATCATTAACTAACTATTGGATTGATGGATGGATGGATTGGTAATTAACTGACTAATGGATTGACCATAAACTAACATGTTGAAAATGTATGGATTGATAATAAACTGGCTAATGGATTGATGCATGGATGGTGGATGTATCTAAGATGAAATAATGGATGGATGGATAGATAATATGCTGACTAATGGATTGTTGTATGGACGGTGGATGTATATAATATGGATTAATGGATGGATCAATTTTAGATGGATTAATGGATCGATGGATCGATGGATCATAAATGGATTGATGGATTGATGGATCATAGATGGATTAATGGATGGGTCAAAATTATTAGTATTCCCTTCGCCAACCCAAATTGTCGCTAAAATTTAGGTTAGTATGATTTTTTTGAAGAAAAAAACATCTCCAAAGACATTAGTATGAATATGTGATAACATGTATATTACTATGTCAAATCATACTAAAAATACTGTTTTAGAATGTTCTTCTTAAATGATTACCATACGTCATGGACTCCATTGAGACACATATTGGGAGATACATAGATTCATGTATTGGTAATCCATCTCCTGGCAATGAGGAAACATCTGAAAGCCCATTCCATGCTAGTTTGCATTGAGATGGTAAACACACAGGTGATCAAACATGTGACAAACCAACAGTCAGTGGTACATCATGTGAGATGATCAATCTAATGGCCGAGTGGTCAACTATCACAAGTAGGTTGTGCCATTCCTTACCGAAACTTGGGAAAACCAGACCGAACCAATACCGTCAATTTGGGAATATCCGGTTCACTGAAAGTTTGGTATTGGGTTAGGTTTCACCAGAAAACTGAACCGAAAACTGAACCAAAAACTGGACCATAAATTATTAGAGAAAAAATATTAAAAATATGTTGACAAGAAGATACATAAATATGCAAATAACATATATACATGAATAATGTAAATATGAAAACGCCATTAATATAATAATACACAAATAATATAAATTGGCAAATGACATGAATATGTAATTATGCAAATACATAACTACACAAAAATGTAAACACCTAGATACGTAATTGTGTAAATACCTAAATATTTTAATATATAAAATGTAAATCTACGGCTAAGTAATATGTAAATATGTGGCAATGTAAGTACATACATTCAAATATAAATATATAAAAATACAGTTTTGTCTTTGATTCTATAGTGAATCCATGGCAAAAATGGAATATTCATGTAATACAGCTATTTATTTAACTCTTTTAATTAGTATTTTTACCTAGATTTTGACTTTGATTTTTAAATGTTTAATATAATTTCTTTCAGAGACCGTATCGAAGTTTAGGTATAGGTATTGGCCAAAAACTGATACCGAGACCGAGACCATCATTTCCTAGTCACGAGCAGGCACTTTGCACCGAGGTCCAAGGTATTCTAATTTTTCAGGAAGACTAGACCTCCGTAGTATGTATGCATTGTTTATATGAAGGTCATCCCTCAGAGCTAGGCCATTATCAATATGAATAAGTAGAGGAGCATAACTCTCTTTGGGAGGCATCTCAAAAATTTTCATCGTGCTATACATGATGAGCTAAAGGGTTTACCAATGAAAAGTATGATTTTTCCTTAGGAATCAATAAATCTTAGATTCTATCCTTAAAAATATGAGTTTTTTGGTATTTTTAAGTTTTGGTTTTCAGATCTGTCTTCTATTTGATATTCCATTGAGTAGCCAAATTCAGATCATGTTGATCAAAGCTCCAACATTCACAAAATAAGGAAGGACTCCGTAGTATAAGAGTATCCATGAATCCACTAAATAGAGGTCCGGTGGCTAACATATGTATGGAATATACCATACATCGAGATATAAGAACTCGCTGAAGTTGTTCATATCTCATAAACTCTCATATCTCATAAACCATCAACACGTGGACTTTAAAGGATCATATTGAACTATTTGACATCACTATAGATTGGGTTAATTCTGAGTGGATGTTGAGGAATCATGTGTTGTCTATTTAGTAACTAGAAGATGGAAATTTTGGGAAGAAAATGAATGAGTTGGTTGATCGATATTATGTGGCCGTTAAGTCAAATCACAACACCATGTTTTCTTTAAATCCATTAAATAAACTATTATATTCATTATTATTCCAGTGTGATATTTATAATGAAGTCTATGAATACGTGCAATGACCTAGTGAATAATAATGAGATAATAATACTGTGATTGCTAGTATTTAAACATGTATTCTCCTTATTCCAATTCGAGATGGACATCAAATTATCCAGATGGACTAGGGTTTGATGATCAACCATACCCTAATTCATTTGAGAGCCTCACACGTATGATGCATCATACATATATGGTAACCGATGACGATAAATGTTCCATAAGAGAGTTCGAACACTACACGGTATCTTCTAGAGCACGAGGTGTCTTGGCACTCAACGGGCTGGAAACTTAACCTATCGATTGGGTTAAATTGATCCTTAGTTAATTAAGTTATATGTTGATATAGTTAATTAAAAAGGTTGGCCAATATTTGTTATTGGGCCAAAAAAGTTATTAACTTGAATGATACATAAGCCTAGAGGGTCACGCATATAAGATAATAGGGGCATTGGTGAATATATTTTACTCAATGAGTTTTTGAGAAAACTTAAGTGAAATATAAATGGTGGAAGGGGAACCCATTTTAAGCACCCAGGCCATCTAGAATTGGGAGCCCCCCTTTCTCCTCAGGGATTCCTTATCCACTTAACCAAGGAGAGAGTATTCATGGTGAAAATATCTTCAAGTTTTTCAAGGAGAATTGAACAAGAAGAACTGAAGATACAAGATCAATGTGATCGTGTGGATACTTCTAGAGGTCGGCACGTGCACGGCTTTAGAACAATCTCAAAATGTGCAAATCAAGGGTGGAACAAGTTCCCCAAAAGGTACACATGATGTTTTAATTTAAAGATCAATTTGGGATTGAAATTGGTTTTGCTTCACGGAAAAACATGTTTTCCATGATTGAACAAAGGCATAGAACCCAATAGTGGTCATGTAAGTGCTTGAAGAATTAAATCACACGTCAAAGTATATTGTAGACTAATACATATATAATTTCTTAGGGAATATAATAACCTTTTGGAATTACAGGTTGTTGCAATTGTGATTCTCAATGCTTTGCAGAATGGAAGAATGATCAAAATAGTATCCATTCAAACTGGGAGATCTGAATCTGTTCTTCAAACCTTCTCATCATGTTCCATGTTTCACCCTCGTCATTAACCTAGTCATCTAAGTTGGTTATCTAAGCTTTGCATTTGAGAACATCTGATATACAGATGACTCAAGAGAATGATTTGATGAGGGAGACATATGATACAAATAACATGCTTTTCTCTCTCAAGTAGGCCATGTCAAAATTTATAAAATTGATAACCATGATTCGGGGTCAACAGATTAATCTAAAAAATATCACGAGATATGCGCAACACTTGGGATTCTGACTTGATGGAAATATATGTGGCTGAGAAGCCAATTACACATTAAATATCTTGTTCCATGTTCATTATTAGGAATTATTAGTTATAATGCACATGTGATGCTTATAATGAAGTCAATGAATACATGATCCAACTTAGTGAATTGTGATGATATTTTAATACAAAGATCACTCGTCTTTAAGTGTGTGTTCTAAATATTCATATTCAAAGGATATTTGAGAAGGACATCAAAGTATCCAAATAGAATTGCACTATCTAACCTCTCTCATATGATGAATATGGCAGGTCTCGTAACCAGTAGTGTGGATACGCTAATGATCGATAGTGGGTGCCCTTTAGTTGGAACAGTTTACTGAACTGATCCATGTGAATCCCTGAATGGTATTATACCAAAGTGGCAATCAGGCCAATTTATGATTATGTGAGTGGTCCTTAGACCTGAGACACCAAACATGTCTTGTCAACAAACAATCATGCTTTGACTTTGACCTATGAGCCCCTAATCATGGGATTATAATCGTTCTTAGTTTAGTTGCATCAAGAAGTTCATGAAGATAATCGAGTGATCAAGATGGGGATCATCCACCCTCGACATAAGAGGAGATAGCTCAAAGAAGATGATGCGATGATGTCCTTGGCTAAGGCAATGAAATATCTATGAAGAGTTATCGGATGATTTTTCAAACGCATATGTACTAACTTAGATGAGTGATTAGGGTTTGACATATGACCATACCCTAAGTCATCATATGAGTGTCAAGTGGATAAGCGACTATATTTGCATGGTAGCTAATTACGAACATGTTCCATAACGAACATGTGTAGCTTGGCACCCTACGTGTTGGGTTAAATTAATTTGAAAAAAATTAATTAATATGTATGATGGTATAGCTAATTAATTTAGAAGGGCAATAGAGGTTATTGGGCTGATTGAGTCATTAACTAGACCAATACATGAGACAAGAGGGTCGCACGCTAATGATCTGTGGATTTTAGAAGATATACTTAAGTTTGGGGAATTTTTAATGAAAAAAATCCACTTAGTATAAATAGGGAAAGGAAATGAAATTCACCTAGGCCAAAAATTTTTAGGGGCCTTCTCCTTCTTCTCCCTTCTCCCATGGCTCCTCTCCATTCCCGATACAATCAACATGGCACAACGATGGTGGCAGAGACTGAACAGAGCTCGTTAAGGTGAAAGAAGAGATTCAATGCCTCGAGGATCGTGTGGATACGCCTAGAGGCTGCACACATGAGCAGCTTGACTCATCTCACGATAGGATCCAAGAGATCATGAATGTGAGCCGTGCACAGGTGATTTGTTACATTTTTTGTTGATGTCGTTTTGATTCCGTTATAAATCATCATGCTCGTCTAGATCAAGGCTTAAAGAAACTAACACTAGTTGCCACAAAATACCCCTCAACGTGCCTGCTAGATGGAATTCCACCCATCATGTGTTGGACGCAATAGAGGAAAAGAGACATGCCTTGTTCACCATAGCCCTCCTCCTCAATGATCAATGCCAAAACCTTCACATTCCTAATGATGAGTCGGATGTGCTCACATATTTCATAAAAAATTAAAGCCATATGCGAAGGCCACAAACTCATCATCGGGGACAACAAGGTTGACAATTCCTTAGGTTGTTTGTATTGTAACATTTTGAAGGCCCACATGTTGTACTTAAAGAACAATATTGGGAGTTTGACGTAAGATGCACATGTTTTGCTTGTGGTGCCACACTTATCTAAGTATGCAGCTATGATGTATCCTTTTTTGGTACTCACCTTTACGGAATTGTTAAGGGATTTCGTTGTTTTGAGTTGTGTGTCATCTTCTACAAATAATGTTAGAAAGAGATGTTGATACTACATGTCAAATTGGTAGAACAGAATCTTAACTGACAAAAAGCATCACTATTGATACTTTTATAGATGTTTGAAGCTCTACATGATGCATGATTTAGATCGTGAGTCAATATTGTCTACTAATGAGCTTGATGACTATATTTTTGCTTCGTTCCATCCTCTAGTGAATGTACTCTCATGGTGGAAGGAGACTGGGAAATTATATTTTCCTTGACTAGAAATTAGGCCAAAGAGCATCTATCAGTTTTGTCAACACGCACCCTAATAGAGACAGTCCACTGGTTGGGCTGTTGTTACATACAACACATACAATCTGAATCCAAAAAGTATCGGTATATTGAAAACTATGAAGTGCTGGTTGCTACCATGAAAAACCAAGCAGCCTATGATAAAAAATACCTCAAACGAAGATTTTATGGGACGATGAGCTATTGTCGTCACCATAAAGACCAACGTCCTCGGTACCATAAATTTCATCATTTTTACATTCTTAATTCAACTTTATATTCCAGGTTTTCAAACTCCGCGTAGATTGATAGAGGACAAAGCAAGAATGCCTTTTTAAGCATTGATTAGTCCAAAATTATGGGTTTTATGTCGTTGTTTTAATTCAGACCTAACCAACAATATTTATGAAAATTTCCACATAAATACTCTATAATTCATATAGGTAAAGGGGTCGATTCAAAGAGAGACAGAAATTTAATTTCAGAATTTTTCTCAAGCATGGAATGAAGATAATGAGTTCAAAAATGAAAATACATTTTCTGGGATTTTCTGAATTTTTAGTTAATTTGTGTAATTTCCTATGATTTAAATTGAATCAGAAATACAAAGAAAAACGCAAAAATGTATTACATTAATTTTCCTAATTTTTTTTAAGAATAGAAATCAAAAATAGATATTGTAAAAAGTGTCTAGAATTTATTTTACACCAAAAACCACTAGAAATATATTAAAAACGAGAGTTAGATATTTTTAAAGAATTTTTAGATGTTAAATTACTAGAAATTGATTATATTAATTTTAGGGATTTTTACTAATTTTTTGGATATTTTAGATGCAGAAAATAAATTTTCTGAATTTTTTGTGATTTTGCCTTATTTTCCTGATTTTTTTATACTTTGTAAATGCTAAAATACAAAAAATCAATCAATTTCTAGTGATTGGACCAGCAGCGGTGGAGCAGTGGTAGAGCACCTATTGGGTCGGTCTATGGGGCTTGGCCCACTAAAATCATTTTATTTTTAAAATATTTTTTAATATCTCCGATTTGGCCCAGTTCAAACAGGGTCGGGGTGATTTAGGACTTAGCTGAAAAATGACTAAGTCCTGAAGGACCCCCTTCTGCCCAGCATTCGCGCCACTGTGCACGCGCTTGACTGGTGGGCAGAGGGCGCTCCCACCACCCCTCGCACTATCGTGCGGTGCACACCACCACTCGGGAACAACGTGATGGGAGAAAATAAAAAAATTTAAAGGCAAACAGATTTTTTAAAGCAGTTTTTTTTGGGATTTGATGGAGGACCATTCAGTCGATCGAGCCCCAACCCGTCACCAGCTACCTCGCAGAGTCCGAGCCGACGTGAAGAACCCACACTTCCACTATCAGGTTTGAGAAGCGGCATCATCCACTTGCTTCGTGTCGTGTGTATTTATGTAATTTTATTTTTCATCGTCTTTGGATTGTCGGGAGGCCCCTCCTGGGTGTGTTTTATTTTAATTATGATTAGTTTCCATCTTTAGGGGAAGGACATCCATATTGGGATTCTTCTTTTCCTAAAGATGCCTTTTAAGGGGAAGCCTAATAGGCTTCCCCCTTAAAAGGAGCCCAATTGGGCCTCCCACAACTGCCACTCCCTCTCTATAAAGAAGGGGGAGGGGTGCACGTGGGAGAGGATGCTTGTTATTTGAAACCAGATCTGAAATTTGTGTTGCAGTTATTGTTGTTTTGTGTCGAAGTTTTGTCTGTGTTGAAGAACCATCCTGAAGGGAGAATAGGGTTGAGATTTTCATCCTAGGATATCTGTTTGACCACCAATCAGGTTCATTGTGTTGCCGGATTTTTTTGTTATTTAAGAGATCAGGATTTTGGTGAAAAGAATGATGGTTATCTCTGCCGATAGCTTCCTTCTTCATCCTGTCAAACATCAGGTTATGATTGGATTTGACGGTAGCTTCTGAATATCATTGGTGCCATGAGACTCTTGCCGTCGTCGACGCTCATTCAAACTGCAACAATATACGGTGGCTGCAGAGGAACACTGACAACCATCGACCGAAGGAATCTCATTCACGATTCTGAGCCCTGTTATGTATCCCTTGCGAAACCCACGATCCCAGGATCTTGGATCTATTCGACATCGTATCCACGCCATTTGTCATTTCTCCTCTCCGCGGTTGTGTCTATTATTGTCCAAAGGAACATAATTGCTTTGATCCATCTTCCAAGAACACCAGAATCTCTGCAGCAACGGTGTTACTTGTTGAATATGGGAATTCCTCTATTCCATCTTCCAGAAACAATCTACCATGAACATTGGGACGTAACTCATTAGACTGCCATGGGCAGCCTTCAATTGATTTTGTTCCAATCGTCCACACCTTTCGGTCATTTGAGCTTAAATGTGTTACCATCATTTTTGAACCACATGCGTCTACTACAGTGCCGAAATCCTCCGACAAACGTTTTCCTGGTTTCTTCCAATTGTCGTACCCACGAGAATCAACATCCCTTCACCCAAGTTGGGATTGGCTGGTCTTGTATTCAGGTCCATGTGATCCGGCTCTCTGCCGTTTACATCTATGTTGGTCACGAACTACTCGAGCAGCTGTGTCCTGGTCCGCAGGAGCCTCCATCTCACCTCCAGAATTCCAGCCTCCCATAGACGGTCGTGAATTGACAAGAACTCCCTAGTCCAAGCCCAAAGGTTTCACCTTCTTCCCTCTTTCTTTTACAGTGTTGATTACGTCTTTCAGTACTGGGTTACGATTGCTCCACTGCCTTGAGAGAGTTTAAACGTGAGTATAGGGTTTAGCTACCTGAGAGAGAATTTTTTTGACGGTGTCGGATCATCTAGTTCACATCAATGGTCCGGATGCTATTCGACGAAGATCGTCCCCCACTCCACCGGCTTTTGAGCTGACCTTGCAGATCATCGAGATTCTGGTTGTGCTTGATTCTTCTCCGAGTCTTTATCTGGATTACGACTCGCATTACTTGGATTCTGCCATATTTCTCATTGAATTTCCATATTACGCATCATTTCAACATTGTATTGCATTCATGTCCATTTTCCTTGTGGTGTAGCACACGTCGCCATTTCTGGCTCGTCGTGTTACACCAGGATTTGGGAAGTTAAATGAGGGGGAATATAGAGAGATATATGGAGAGATTTTACTGAGAGAAATAAATGGTTTTATAGAGAGAGAATGTCAAAATGAGGAGATTGTGAGAGAAAGAGAAGAAGGGGGTAGAGGGAGTTTGAGATGGAATTTGAAGGTGCAAATGAAGGATATTTTTTGAAGTTTTGAGGGGATGAAATTGGGATATGGCTGAAGGTCTGGAGAGAGAAAGGGTTGATAATAGATAGAGAAAGTAGGGAAAATGAGTGTTTAGAGTGAGAAAGTGATGGATTTTAAGGGTAAATGGAAGGATGATGATGTGGAAAATATAAATCTAGGTTCCTAAAACCTTTATTCAAGTTTTTCAATCCCTCAATGCTTCCTCTCAAGTCTGGATCCTTGTATTTTTCCAGGATCTGGCATTTTTCAATGCAAACAAGAGATGGGATTAAGAGAAAACTCCAATAAACTTACATTAAGCAGGTTGAACAACCTGGATTATGAAATATGCCTTGTCCTACTGGCCAGCCTATTTCGAGAGCTCATCCAGAATGAGGGGAAATGAGGGAGAAAAAGTGTGTTTATACATTGAAAGAATTACTAAAATACACCTTTGAGCATTTTCTATTCTCTTTTCTTGCCATTTTGCCTCTTTTTCTCCATTGGTTGAGAGCTTCCCCCTGTAATCTTTAGCTTCTTTCTTTGTAAGGCTTTTGAGAGCCCAATGGGCATGCCAGGTTGTGGCCCGTCTCCCTCAGACCTCTCTTTTGAAAGCCCACTCCATCTTTTGCTCCTTTCAAGCCAATTTTAAGAATCACTTGACTCGTAAAAATTCTCCAACTCTTTAAGAATTACCATCTTCTCATTGATGTAAATTTCTGCACATGTAAAACTATAAAATACACATCAGTCCTACGATTGCTTGACTTCAACTATAAAATAACCATAATGTACAAAAATTAGAATTTATAGCTAGTGCATAAATATTTAGTTAATTTAAGTGATAAATGATAAATTATAAATTAATAATACCAAAAACATCTAAAATGAATGTAAATGTACATGTATTTATCATGTTATCAAGCATATGTTAAAATGAGAACTGGTCACTATGTGCTTAGTTTTGTGATAAAGTTTGGGGAGAACATAGTTGACCAAGTGTAAAGATAGGTTTTACTTTTGGACATGGAGATGGAATGCACAAAAGTTTTGTCCCCATTTGAAGCATGAATCCAATTGTTATTCATAATTCAAAATGGTATTAATTGGATGGTTCAATCAAATTCATATTGTCCATCATCTTCTTGGTGACTACTATTACTTGGGTGATCTCATCATTGGTTGGTGAAGTCAATGATGTCATCTTGGTCTGTGACATCATCCATTGGTGATGGCCGTGCCATCGCCTATAGGTGACATCGTTGACATCCTCTCACTTGGTCACACCATCCCATCTCAGTTTGTGGTGTTAATGATGTTATATCGGTCTATGACATAGTTCATCACTTACATTGGTGCTGTTGTTGATAGGTGAGATCTGAGACATGTTCTTACTTAGTCACATCATTTTGTGAAGTTGGTCATGTTGTCTAAACAGTGATGCCAATGACTTCATTCTGTCACATCAATGACATCCTCAAAAGGTTATGTCATCTCTTCATGGTTGATAGTGTCAATGATGTCGTCTTGATCTGTGACATTGTCCATTGCTTACGTCAGTTACATCATTGGTACATAACATTCATGGTGCCCTCTTACTTGGTCAGTTGTCAAATGATGAGTTGGTCACATCGTCTTGGTTGGTGACATCAATGATGTTGTCTCAAATGGTGACATCGTCCATCAATTATATTGGTGACATTGTCGATAGATGACGTCGCAGACATCCTCTCACTCAATCACATTGTTTTGTCACAGTCGGTGACATCAGTAATGTTGCCTCGGTCAGCAACATTGTCCATCGGTTTCGTTGGTGACGTCTGGGGCATGCTCTCACTTGGTCACTTCATCATGGTCAGTGCCCACAATGATGTTGTCGTGGTTAGTGATGTCGTCCATTGATTATGTTCATGACATCATCGATATGTGATGTTTGGGACATTCTCTCACTTGGTGATGTTGTCCATCAGGGCTCTCTGTCAGTATACATCCGGGACGCGAACGGGACAATTTTTTCGTCCCGAGATGGAAAAATTGTCCCGTCCATGGGCTCGGACGAATCAGTGGACGAAATTTCGTCCTACATATGCGCGGACGGGACATTTTCTGTCCCGTTGGATGATAAAATCCATCCGTCCGGAATACTCGGATGATGGACGGACGACATATGGACGACTTGGTAATAAATATTTGAAAGAAATATTTATTTACATTTGAAATAATCGACCAATTTTTTAATTTTCCATTAACAAGCTGTCAGATTGTTCACCATTTTTTTTTTTGAATTTAGAGATGAGGCTCAGACTCTATTTAGATTAAGCAAGAAGTCTGGATTTCTACATTTGTAAAACGATGCTAGTAGATTTTAAAGTTTATTTAAATATTAAGCATGTTGAAGCAAAAATTATAGACCCGTTTCACTCACCAAACATTTTAAAATTTCAGAGACGAGGACGAGGACGGAACATTTTAGAGGGGAGACTGACACTAACTTTTTAGAATAATCAAGGAATCTGGAATTTTACAATTTCCAAACGATGATATTAAAGTTTTAATTTTCTTAAAATGTTCAGCATATTTGAGTAAATCTTATTGTCCCGATCTTTCTGTAACTAAAATTCTAGAGAGGGTGATGAATTTCACTTCCCACATTTTCTACCATCCGAGATAAAAGCGATTTCGTACGAGGTTGTAGTCCTCATTTGAAAATTGCAAATGTTTTACATGATCATTCAAAAGGTAAACTGTAGTCTGTGTGCTATCAGACTAAAAGAGGGGGAAAATATTCAGAGTATGGCTTGACGTGGGGAGGGGATTTTCATCCAGTCGTCCGTCCAACTCGCTGAAAACCACCTTCACTTTTGCCGTAGAGTGCCGGTGTTGCGATGGCCGTCTGACATCTTGCACATTTACTCCGTTCACACTGAAATAAAATGGAGGAAATAATTATTCACAAGTTAGTATCATTTTTCCAATTCACTGAAGTGAAAATTACTAACCATCATTTTTCAGCAAAAATATTTTCCAATTCAAATATGGGACGCAAAGCAACATAACAGGATTACTCCATATCTTGCAGAAGTGAAATAAGAAAAAATGATGGACCGTACAGGAAGAATACAAAAAAACACGGTCCAAATAAAAAATTCCTCAAGAGGTCTCCTGCCATGTCCCAATACTGACCGTCGGTTTTTAAAAAAGAACTTTTCCACCTTAAAGGTGGGATGTAAATTAACGTAACATTATTGTGCAGTATCTCGAAGAAGTTCAATATGACAAAATGAAAAAACGTAGAGGAGGAAGAGTGGAGAAAACAAAAAAAGGGAAAACAGAAAAAAAAATATAACGTACAAGATTCGATGAAATAAAAGAAGAGAAGAAGAGCAGAGTAAACGTGAAGACAAATAGAAGAAATAAGGTGACAAATTGATGAACTAATGACGAAAGAACAGGCCGTTAGAGAGTCAATATAAATGCGCAAAACTTCACATGAGAAGGACAAGGAAAAATGCAAAGTAGTGTAAGAAAATAAGAGAACAAAAAGAGGAGAAGGGAAGATAAGAGAGCACGATAATTAAAAAAATACAGAAGTGGAGCCAAAAAATATGAAAATGGGAGGTAAAAGGAAAGGTAAGAACATAAGATAGAAAGATAGACAGATAGATCACATTCAAGTAGAAAAATAACTTATAGTAAATCATGAGGGATGTAAACCCGTCCACCACCTTCCTGTTTTTCCGCTGTTACTCTGTTACGCGGAAATAGAGCGAGTTAGGCCAAAAAAACAT
Organism: Wolffia australiana; assembly: GCF_029677425.1. Classification (NCBI taxonomy): domain Eukaryota; kingdom Viridiplantae; phylum Streptophyta; class Magnoliopsida; order Alismatales; family Araceae; genus Wolffia; species Wolffia australiana. The sequence continues at coordinate 9,782,142 of NC_135835.1, forward strand.
GCACAAGCAAAGCTATGAAAGTGACATAACGTAACTCACCATCAGAAGAGCTGCCATCCTCGTCAATGTCATCCTCAGAGTCAGACGAGCACTGCTCTGCACGGATTCCAACATCCTTCCACCAGCTTAGTGGATTGTCTTCCTGCTCACTACACGGGATATTCAGATACTTGTCTAGATCCCGCCTAGGCGTTGGGCTTGGGCGCTGAGTCTTGCACGGACGCGTATATTGTTGCTTAGTAGACACAAAGTGATCCAGACGGCGTCTTCTAGATGATTCGTCCTGCTCTGCATCACACCCATTTGCACTCGTGTTACACGCGCTGTCTAGAAGACCGCCGAGGTAGGAAAGCACGTCTTCACGATATGACGGATGCACGACATCTATCTTGGAGAATGGATCCAGGGTCCCCGCCGTCGCCACTGTGTGATTGCCCCAAATGACCTTTGTGTACTGCATCAACTTGTTATACATGGCACTACACGCCGAGCACAACGCTTCCCTCTGCTCGTCATCCAAGGTAGCCCCAGCACTGTACATAGCCTGGTCAAGTTGGGACATCATGTCCGAGATCAACGACGTTACCTTAGTGATCGGCAATCTCTTCGCGGAACAGACATAGTCAGAACCTTCACACAGTGGCCCCAAGATACTGAGATATTCTTCAATTAAATACCAGTCCTCCTGACATAGCACGTACTCCTTACTCAATGTGGAAAGGAACCTCACGGCCATATGGTCGAGTACCTCTCTCTTCGCAAGAGCACGCTCTAACATCTTGAATGTGGAGTTCTAGCGCGTCGGGTAGTCCACTTTTATCTTGATCGAGTTCGGAAGCTCAAACATCTTGCACATATCAACATATTTCTCCATCCGTTGCATGGACCCTTGAATAGCGTTGACAATGGCTCTGACGCATGAAACGGCTACTCTCAGGGGTGCAAAAGTCATTGAACTGCATTCGTCGCCTTGCGAGTCGGTTGGTTCATCCGTGGCCAACGCAGCATATGGCTGAAGATCTCGACCTCGTTCCGTACTAATTTCTGGTGCTTCAGGGTTGCGTATGATCCTCAGTCCGGACTAGACTACAAGGTTGAGAACATGTGCAATGTATGGTACATGTCTATCCATAGTGAATTGTGGGTTTACAGTCTTCAGCTGATCTACAATGACGTCAGCATGGTTCTGTTGTTAGATGCGTTGTCCGTCGTAATGGCACAAAGCTTCGACTCTATTCCATATTCATATGCAACCTCCACGACGAGCCTCGCCAAGTTGGTGCCGCAATGGGATCCCTTGATCCACCAGATAGCAAGTAGCAAATCACAGAGCTTCCAGTCGCCGTCAATCTAATGGGCGGTTACACCTAGAAGGGAGAGGTTATTTCTTGATGTCCACGCATCCACTGTCAGATAGACGCTATGAATGTCAGCAAACATCTCTATTAGTTTCCCTCGGACTTTTGTATACATGGTAGAAGCCATAGCTTTGACCGCATCAGGACTAGGGACGTCGCTAACCACCTGCGTCCCGTAGAACCATAATCTTTGGAACGACTTCTTCTTCACAAGTTGCCACGGAAGATCGTTGTCACAAATGAATCTGACAAACTCTTCCTTCGTACGCTCCTTGGTGATGTCGCGTAAGTAAAGCTTGGGGGACAGAAAGTCATAGTGGGTTAGCTTCCTCTGGTTCGTCTGGACGCCCTTCAGTTCATTGTGATATTTACGATGTGCTTTCTCTATATGTCTCCAGAACACATTCGTGCTCCTATCCTTATTCCGCCTGATGATGACCTTATGAGTGGGGTTCTGCGCTTGACAAAGCGTACATTGGTACTCGTCCGGGCCGAGTTCAACAAATCAATCTAAAACTTTAGACCGCTTGCGTCTAACGCTTCGAGATGACACATTGTCATCGACCTCTACCACGTAGCACTCCGCAGACACCGACGGCGAAACCCTTGCTGTTGACTTGGGAGTGGTAGCGGATGTGGACTCCATATCTATATCAGAATTAATCACAATACATATTCGTTCATATGAATCACAAACATAGCAATTTGAACACGGTACTAAAGTGACACTGAAGTATGATTAAACAAATGGAGACTTTAATAGATGTGTACAACACTCAACATGCATAAGGATTACAGATGCGAAAAAATTATTTGGAGATGACCGTGGATATTAGTCTCGAAACTCAGACCGACGCAGTAATAATATATCGACAGACCTATAACAATTCATGCGGACTCAGAACCGGTAATCACATAACACATGCGCCGTGTGTATTAATACGCAACTAGAAATCTATCGTGTACAATTCGTGACCGGGTGAAATATACGTACCTCTTCGGGTCACCGACAAAGTAAGCTGCAGAACAGAAGCTCTGAGGAAGACGTGTCCAAATTATCTGAAGAACACATGAAATCAGTGAAATTAAACTTAGGTAGATAAGATAGATAGATAGATAGATAGATAATTAGACAGATAGATAGGTAGATAAGATAGATAGATAAGATAGATGGATAGATAGATACGTAGATAGGTAGATAGATTGATAGGTAGATAAGATGGATAGATGGATAGATAGATACGTAGATAGGTAGATAGATTGATAGGTAGATAAGATGGATAGATGGATAGATAGATACGTAGATAGGTAGATAGATTGATGGGTTGATAAGGTGGATAGATAGATAGATAAACAGAAAGGTAGATACATGGCAAGATATATAGGTAGATACGTAGATAGACAAGGTAGATAGGTAGATAAGATAGGAAGATAGGTAGAGAAGGTAGACAAATTGATAGACACGTAGAGAGATAGATAAGATAGATAGATAGGTAGATAGATAGATAAGATAGACGGATAGATACGTAGATAGATAGATTGATAGGTAGATAAGTTAGATAGATAGATAGATAAATAGGCAGATAGATAGGTAGATAAGATAGGTAGATAGATAGATACGTAGATAGGTAGATAGAGAGATTGGTAGATAATATAGATAGGTACAAAGATTCGTAGGTACAAGGATAGAAAGATAGGTAGATAGTATAGACAGATAGATAGATAGATAGATACGTAGATAGACAGGTAGATAGATAGGTAGAGAAGATAGATAGATAAACATGTAGGTAGATAGGTAGACAGGATAGATAGGTAGATACATAGATTGATAAGATAGATAGGTAGATAGATAAACAGATAGATACGTAGATAGGTAAGATAGACAGATAGGTAGATCACATAGATAGATTAAATGGTAGATAGATAGACAGATAGATAGGTAGATAACATAGATAGATAGATAGATAGATAAGATAGATACATAGACAGATAGATAGGTAAGATAGATAGACAAGTAGATAGATAGATAGATAGAAGCATAAGATAGATGGATAGATAGATACATAGATAGATAGATAAATTGATAGAAAGTCATTTCGAAAGTCATTCTATCCTTATATTTTTCCTCCACCAGCCCCCAAAAATGATACCCTAATTGGATTGATCGACAGTGAGTTAGATAGCTAAAAAGTGAGAAAGTTGGATCAACAGAGAGATAGGTAGATAGATAGATAGATAGGTAGACATTGAGATAGATAGGTAGTGAGATAGAGAGGTGGACATTGAGATAGATAGATAGCCAGTGAGATAGATAGGTAGGTATTGAGGTAGATCGGTCGAGAATGAGATAGTCAGAACAAGAGTGAGATTGCGAGATAGACAACATACCTTGCCGGCGGTGGGACACCTTCCCAACGGTGAATCACCACTATCTCGCGCAGAGAGGGAGGAAGAGTGGCGGGACGCCACTGTCTTGCCGGCGGTGGAACACCACTGTCGTTCGAACTGCGAAATGGGGCTGGCTCTTTCAAAATGAGGTTGTAACTTGTAAGTAACCTATTTTCAGGATACATTTTTCGTTCGGGATGATAACGTCGGACAATTTTTCCAATGGAGGGGACGAAAAATCGTCTGGGAGATATTGGACGGGACGGTTTTTCACTCCCTGGACGAAAAACTGTCCCGTCCTTCGTCCCGGGGAAAATTATGGACGACACACTAGATGGAATTCCTCCTGTCCCACCCATCGTCCCCGTCTGGGACGATCCGGATGTATATCTGTCAGGTATTCTCAGTTGATGATGCCCGTCCATTGGTGACATCAGGAATGTCGTTGACAGGTGACATTGATAATGTTGCCTTTGTTAGAGTTAACATGTTTGAATAAATTTTTTACTTATGTTTTTGGTCAAGTTCTATTCATATTTCATTCAATTAGATTTGACTGATAAAATTTTTTGATCTATTCAGATCGAATATGCTTCGAATTGATTGAAACATTCGATCAAAATTTGATCGTTTTGATTCAATCCAAACCCTGATCCCCACTCGCTTGCTCTCTTCTCTCTCATTCTTGCATGCTCTCTCTCTCTTTCAGTCTCTAGTTCTCTCTCTCTCTCTCTCTCTCTCTCTCTCTCTCTCTATCGAGTTCTCCCTCTCTCTTGCACACACTCTCTTTCTCTTTTGTTCTCTCTTTCGTCCTCTCTCTCCCACTAACTCTCTCTCTCTCTCTCATTTGATGATTATACATATATGTTCTTTTAGTAATTTGAAAATTTTGATGCAATCCAATCCGAGCAGTGGGTTGGATAGTTAAATAGAATGAGTACGAAGCAATTTTCTGGCACAAATGATAGAGGTTCATGTTTGATTGATTGAATGCTCGATCAGATAGAACATTCAATTTACCAGAACAAATCCGAAATCCCTATCTACAAGTAGGGGAAGACACGTCCTAGATGGGATGGCTCGGACGTGATGCGACAGATGATCAGTGGTAACTGACGAGGACATGACATTGAGTTCGTCACGTCTGTCGTCCCAACTCGCATCCCAGGTTTTTGACAAAATCGGTCACCATTTCATTACATGTCATTTGACATGGTTGTTCTGTTCTGTTCGTTTTAAACGAACAAAAAAATCACACAAAAGAACCACAAAGGGACTTGTTCTTTGTCTGTACTTTTTTTTCAAAAACGAACAAAATTTGCACGATTCGCATAAATCCGCACATTCGCACAAAACTAGAAAAAAAATTCACACAAAACAAACAAAAGAACCGCACACGGGTCTGTGCGATGTTCTGTTCGAATTTGTTTGTGTTCTGTTACGAAAACCGAACAGAACGAAGAATTCGCACAAAAAGAACATAACGACCATGTCTACATGTCAAGGACCCGCTCATCCCTCCCTCATCCCATCACCAAATGGTGTCCCCTGTTGCCGGGGACAAAAGGAAATGAACAATTTTTTTTTTACAGATCTCTCTCTCTCTCTCTCTCTCTCTCTCTCTCTCTCTCTTTGTGCCTTTCTCTCGGTCTCCCCATCTCGCTCTCTCCTTGTGTCTAGGTGTCACTCCCTCGGTCGCTCTCTCTGTGCTTGGGTGTGTCTCTCTTGGTCTCTCCTCTCCTCTCCCTCAGTCTCTCTCTCTCTCTGTTTCTCTTTCTCTCCTCTCTCCCCCTCTTCTCTCTCTCACCCTTTCTCTGTCACAGTTTCTCGTTCTCTCCTCTCCCCCTCTCTCTCGCTCAGTTTCTCTTTCTCTCCTCCCCCCCTCTCTCTCTCTCAGTTTCTCTTTCTCTCCTCTCTCCCCCCTTTCTCTCTATCTATCTCCCTCTTATTTCTCTAACCCTCTCTCCCTCTTCTCTCTTTCGGTTTCTCTTTCTCTCCTGTCTCTCTCTCTCCCTCTTATCTCTCTAAATTGCTCTCTCTCTCTCCTTATCTCTAGAAATCGCTCTCTCCCTCTTATCTCCCTAAAGCGGTCTCTCTTTCTCACTCCCTCGTTTCTCTCTCAATCAATCTCTCTCCCTCTACTCTCTCTCTTGGTATCTCTATCTCTCTCTCCCTCTTCTCTTTATCCGTGTCACTTTCGTTATATATCTCTCTCCTTCAAAATCCGTGACGGCCGTCCCATCACGTCACCCTTCACTAAGGTTTCGTCACATCGTCCGTCACCGTCTTCGTCACCGTGACGAATGACTTGCGGTTGGCGGTTTGCCGTTCCCCCTTTAGAAGAAGATGCAGAGAAAGGGTATCGTCTACCTAGATATTTATTGGGCCGACGTGGCGCTCTCAGATCTTAATGAAGCGGTCCCTGACGCCATTAACCCGCGACAATGACGTGATCACACCCACGTGGAACGAGAGCAAAAAAATAAAATCCACTAAGATTTCGCCAGCTCGGACAGCTGACGTCACTACCCAAACTAGACCAATTCCCCATCCGACACGTCACAGGCCCATGTTATTCGCAATAATTAATAGATGTCGGCCAGAAAGAAATTACAATTTGAATACATTGACTGCGAGGAATTATATAAAAACCCCGAAATTCTATTTTTGCGTCGGACCAGCAACCCACGTGGTCGGCGATTACTCCGCTGACGACCGGCGGATAACTGGATTCTCCATGAGTCAATCCTGGATTTTCAAAAAAAACGCCAAAGAATCAAGAGGAGAGAGACGATGGTCAACGTGCCAAAGTCCAATTGGTGGTGCCAGCACGTGCCAAGCCAAGATAGCCTCAAAGGAAAGCGCCAGGAAAGAGCATAAAAATTTTTTTTCCTTTTTTTTCCTTTTTTTTCCTTTTTTTTCACGACAGACTCACGATGGGAACGTGGTCGGTGAATCTAGTGAGAGGTGGAGGACGGGCCGCGGAGTACTCTAGCACCAATCATGTTCCATGTATCTCTCTCTCTAGACTTATCTATATCTCCTCGCCGCTGACCGCTGCTATATAAGCCGGGGAAGGTGGGAAGGATTGAGTGGTATGTGATGGATTGGTGGGAGAAGGCCGTCCTGCCGCCAGTCAAGCGAGCCTTCGTCGCCGTCGCCACCGCCGCGCGGCCCAAACATGGCAGGAAACAGGGTCAGTCTCTTTCTCTCTCTAGCACCATCGTTTGGCATGAATTGGGTAGAGAGAGAGATGGAGGTGATATGGTGGCTGACATGGTTTATGGTTGGATGGCAGGGTCGGAGAAGGGAATAGAGAAGCTTGAAGATGATGTGCAGACGTGTGGGTACGAGGACGTGCAGGTGATGTGGGAAATTCTAAGGATGGAGATAGAGATGTCGACGAAGCCGCCCAAGCGCAAGCACTCTTCGCGTTCTAAGGCCTTACTGGACAGCCCGGCGGCTCCGCCGCCGCGCCGCCACCGCCTGGCGGAGATCCACGCGGAGAGCCCCGCCGACGACCGCCGGCGCGCCGCCGTCTCCGCCGCCCGCTGCCTTCCCAAGTAGAGAAAAACCCCTCTATAATTCCCCCTCTCTCTATATATATGTCGTTGTTGAAGCCCCATTAGAGGACTGCAGAGCGGGCTCGATCGAGCTTGCCCACCTCTCTTATCGAGTGGCTTTTCAGATCTTCTTCTCCTTCCCGGTTCTCCTGAAAGAATAATCAGTAATTCGGGGGAGAAATTCTTCGTAAGCACTTACCTCGGACCAAATAATGTAAAGAAGATTAGTTGGGTCGACCCAGATTTATGAACAGCTTGGGTTAGTTTTCGGAAAATTGGAGGCGAGATTTTTCCAGCAGCAGAGGCCAGCGATGGCCGAGGAGCTGAGGATTTGCTTCAATGGCGACCGCCAGATCAAGCACCGAGAGATGGTGATTGGAGAAGGATCTGGCGTTCGCCAAGCCGACGCAGGACGCGACGAGACGCTTCAAGTAGGCGTCCACGCCGTTGTTCAAGAGATTGGCGCAGTCCATGGTCACCCCTGCCAATCCCTCCCCTGAAGCGATCCTCTCCATGCGGTTCCTCAGAGCTTCGCTGTCGCCGAGCTCGCCGTCGCCGGAGAAGAAGCTCGAAGAAGCGCGAATGGCGGACTGTTGGATTCCCAGCGGAGCCTCGATCGGCCGCCGATCGTGTTCTTGCGACGACGATCGGCGGGGAAGAGGAGAAGGCCCGGAAGGGGCTTTCTTCGCTGGCAGCTTGGCTCGGGAGGCGTTGTAGAGAATCGAGCGGAGGAGGCTGTTGTGAAGGCCGACGTTCTCCAGGCCAAGGGTTTCGACGCAGAGCGCCTCGAATTCTGGTTTCCTCAGCTTCTGAACCAGGAATCTGCCGAGATGGCGAAAGTAGCGCTGCGCTCTGTCGGGGCCGATCTTCGCAGCCATCTGCGACCTCAAATCTCTGAGATTCGCGCGGGAGCTTCTCCCCGATCTGGCCGGCGGCATCTCGCAAGCATCAACTCATGTTTCATCCGAATTTCGCAGAGCCATTTCCCGATGATCAAAACCCTAAGCCGAAGAACTCGTCAAAAAACTCCAATTGGACGCAAAAAACCTCCAATTGGCGACAAAAACTGCAATTAGTCCTGCTTCTCCGCCGCGCAATTCCGCTCGCGATCTTCTTCCAGCGCCGCCGCCGACGAGATCTCCCCCCAATCAATCAATCCTCTATTCAATTTTCTCCTTCCCTCCGCTCCTCCACTCAAAGCGCGGCTATCGGATCCTCCAGATCCGAACCCGCTATCAGGCTCTGAAATCTAACTCCCTCGGCGGGGGAGGGGAGATTGGACAGTGTGAGCGCGATGGAGATGGTCGATCGGGTGGTGAGGCTGATAAACAAGCACCCGTTCCCGGCGCAGGCGCTGGATCCGCTCCTCCGCCGCCACCTCCAGACGGCGGAGCAGGTGGATCCGGTGCTCCGCCGCCTCTTCCGCGGCCATTGCCACCACCTGAAGTGCGCCGAGGTCTTCCGCTTCTCGCTCCGCCGCTTCCGGCCGAGCCCGCTCGCCTTCGACACGGCCCTCCTCGCCCTCTCCCGCGCCGGCGACCTCGACCAAGCCTGGAAGCTCGCCGAGGAGGTCAAGTCCTCCCCCCTCCCCTCCCTCCTCTCCCGCCGTTCCCTCTCCATTCTCCTCTCCCGCTACGCCAAGTTCAAGACCTTCGAGGAGACCATGGCGGCCTTCCACCGCTTGGAAGAGCTCTTCTCCGGGCTTGATTTCGGGGTCGACGAGTTCAATCTCCTCCTCCGCGCGCTCTGCCGCCGCGGGGATGTGCTGGCGGCGCGCGCCGTCTTCCGCCGCCTCTGCCCTAGATTTCCCCCAAATGTCCGCACCATGAACACGCTCCTCCTAGGGTTCAAGGAGACCAGGAATCTCCCCGCCATGGAGCTCTTCTTCCACGACGTGCTCCTCCGCGGCTTCCCAATCGACTCCGTCTCCTTCAATATCAGGATCGACGGCTACTGCAAGAAGGGCAAAGTCCGCGCGGCCATGGATTTGCTCGAGGATATGCAAGCTAGAGGCCTCTCCCCTACTCTGGAGACGATGACCACGCTCATTCACGGCGCCGGTATCGCTCGAGATACCTTGCTTGCACGCCACCTGTTCGATGAAATGCTTCAGAGAGGGATTGCTCCTGACGCCGGCGCCTATAACGCCCTGATGGCTGCGCAGGTCCGGGCCCGAGACCCGGCCTCTGCGATGGCGGTGATGACGGAGATGGAGGCGAAGGGCATCGCCGCCGATCACGTCACCTACCACACGGCGCTGAGGGGGCTCCTCGGCCGGCTCAGCGACGTCGCCGGGCTGTTCCGGCTGATGAAGGAGAGGGAATTTGTGCCGCCGGCGAGGACGGCGGCGGCGCTGATGAAGGTGTTCTGCGAGGGCCGCCGGCTTGACCTGGGCCTGGACCTGTGGAGTTATCTTGTGAGCAAGGGCTGCTGCCCCCATGGCCATGCCATGGACCTTCTGGTCACTGCCCTGTGCTGCGGCGGCAGGGCGGCCGAGGCTTACCGCTGTGCCGCCGAGCTCGGCGCCATGGGCAGGCCCCCCACCGAGAGAAGCTTCAGAGTCTTGCAGGGGTTCTTGGCCGGAGACATGGCGGCGGAGCTGACCAAAACCATGCAGCCTCTCCGCCCCTTATCAGATCATGTGCAGCACGTAGATGTGATATGATGATATAGTTAATTTCATTTATATGGTTTGTTTGCGCTTTGTAGAACTTACACACTGGGATTCAGCAGAAGAAGAAGGGCGTCTTTACTTGATGAATGGGAGGCCAGAGGGAACCCGCGCCGCGTATTGCGCATACTCCACCCCAAAGAACTGCTTCAGGAAGAACTCTTCGTACCTGAGTGAATCAAAATTCAGCGTTTTTAGAATTATGGGTGTGTAAATTTCAAGTGAAAACTAATGTATTTATATTTTTTTCACCTGGGTAATTGGTCTAATTACTTTAAACACAGGGAGGGACAGGAGCTCACCGAATTCTGGTGGAGAAGAACCGCCAGGTGACTGCGGCGAAGACGACGATGGAGATGGGACTGCATAGCATTACCTGCGTGCCAACAGCGTACAGAAAGAACCCGCAATACCCTGGATGCCGCACAAATCTGTGGCAAAACATATGAAAAAAATTAAAGTTTTCAAATTTATTTTGATCGAAGATTTTACATTGAAGTGATGAACAGGCGTTTTAATCGAAGATGTACCCGTAAATTCCTCTGGTGATGAGGTGGTGGCTATTTTCTCGCTGGGTTTTGATTTTGTGAGTGAAAGCACGCCCAGCAGTGAGAATAGCAGCCTTGCGTATGATCTCTCCGATCAACACGATCACCAGGCCGAAGTTGCTGATCCACCAGTGCTCCTTCAATTCCGGGAACAGTGCAAGCTCCATGGCATACTCAACCAAGGCACAAGCCATCGCAATAACGTATTGCTTGCTAATCAACAGGGCTGGAGAAAACACGGTGAGAATCCCAATTTTTAAACAAAAAAGAGTTGATAAATTTATATTTTTTAATCTTGTTTGTGGTACACATTTACCGACAGTTTGTTTTGTCTGAGAGATGACGGATTTTAATCATACCAACTGAGAATCGACTGTCGGCACCATTCAGAGTAGAAAATTTGCGCAAATTAAATCAAACAGATGATCCCCAACCCCAACAATATTTAATATTATCCAATGTTAATTCCAAATGCATTAAATTTGGGAGAAGGTTCTTCTACGGATCCAGGCGATTTCTATGAATTAAGAATTTGTTCCTTCATTCGGGAAGCCGAATCGCCTGATTCACGTCGGAGGTTTTGGAAATCGAGATCGCCGCAGCTCACAATGATTACAAAGCATAAATAGAAGATGAGCAAAGAATACACTCACAAGTCATCGACATCTTGGATCTGCCATGGGTGGCAACGGCCAGCACGAACTCGGAGACGTGGAAGAAGGCTACGACAGCGAGCAGCTGCGAAAGCTGGCGGCAGGCAGCGTAGCTGACCAACGCTCCCTCCATCGCCTCTACCTCTCAGGAGTAAAGCGTGCGCTTCTACTTGTATCCTCGATCTGAACGCCTCGTTCCAATCGAATTGCTCATGCCAGAGTCCGCATTGGCGCAACCCTAGGAGACTTCGTTGGCCGATTTGGAATCGTTCTAACCTTCAACTGTTGAAGAAAACGCTCAAAAGGTCAGCATTTTGCAGTCCGGATTGACGCGGAGTCTGATTTGATGCGGGAAGATTGAGAAAGAAGCCAAGAATTCGTACTATTTTCGCCTCCTCGTGCTCGAAGATCGTCGCCGCGTCGGCTTTTGTGAGGTAAGAGAACCATCACGCCTAAAGAAATAGAGGTTTTTTTTTGTAGAGCAACTTATAGGCTTCCTGTTAAATAAACAAAATTATAATAGATTTGCCGAAACACGTGGTGTGGGGGTGCCAGGGCCGACCAACCCAAGGGTCGTGCTTGTAGACCGATCCAGCCGTGTCCTACATGCCACCTTAGTTGAATGTCGATGAGTTTAGGTTTAGGATTATTAAAAACTTGTCCTAGAACATTACATAAACAGATGGAAAAAAAACTAGTTCTTTAACCAAACAGTGATTAAATGTGATTATTTTGGTGAATGCATTTTTATTGTATAATCAAACTCGTACAAATCAGTAAAGGGACATTTTGTATCACATTATAACTTTAGTGACACAAATATAAATAAATTCCCATCAAAATATATCAGAAGTCAATGTAAATGGACAGTGCAAAAAACATGTATTGTGCTTATTAGCCCCTGTACATTCAGTCGAACTGGCAAGGAATGGCATTAGTTCTGCAGTGGTTCATCATTCATAGTGGAAGGTAGCTGTTGATGTATGCTTGTGTCGAGGTCAATTACCACTGCTTACCATAAGTACATCTACTAGCATGCATAGTAGTGAGATGCTTGTTTGGCATCACAAAGTGAATTGAAGAGTACTTGGGAAAATGGCTTGACACGTATAATTCCAATTACAATATTACGCACTCAATATGGACCCCCACAAGCACAAGGATATTCATGTCAGCATCCCTAGACAATCAAATCATCACCAACCTAGAAGTAGCAGTAAGTCTGATACCTTCTCAATTTATTGTCATTGTTAAGGGAATAGAATCATTTAATTCAGTGAGAATACATTTAAATACATTCAAAAATATAAGTTTACATGTCAATTATAATTATTTTGGATTTAAATACTGCATGTAATCATTTATTTCATATATATTGTATTATTTATATAACATGTTGCTTTTAGTTTGCACTATCTTTGAATAATCAAAATAGAAAATATTATGCATAAAAAGGAAGTCCAAACATTGTTTCGAATACACTCGAGCCATCATGATTTTTCAAAAGATTCAGAATATTTTTACCTTTATTTTATAAAGAAATGATTTGTTAGATAAAAATATACTTTGAAGCTTTATTTGTATTTATTTAAAGATTTATAGGCTTCTTGGATATGTGCCTCGGTTCACAAAGAGAGCATAGCTGGGCTGATGGGATGAATCTCTGGATGTGTTTGGGGGTTAATGGTTCCACGAAGGTGGCTTAGAAAGTTGTGAACTTGTATACTGGACATTAATTGGGATGGTTAACTCAATTCAGATTTCGCTGTCCCAATTTTAAGTTATCATGGGCCACATGGCCAATAATTGTAGGGACACATTGCTTCATGATATCTCATGGGCACAAAAAATCCAAGCCGTTTGATTTTGATCCAGTGGTCAGATTTATGTTTATATATAAGAACATATAACATATGTTTTCATTCACCAGGTAATATACTTGGAGAAAGTTACATATTGAAACATGTTAGTTGAGTCTGAACAAGTGTCTCTGTCCATTTAAAAAATGGAGGGCAATAGGTGAGAAGGCGTAATCTAACATGGATCTATTAGCTTTTTGGTGGCATCATGGTTAGTTTTTAATGTAAATTTCCAAATATCTTTTTAATCTAAATTATGCTTATATTGATGGTAAATTTGTTAAACATGCCATCATTTTTTTTTATTTTTGGGTGATTAAAAGACTTTTAATCACCTAATTAACTTACTTTTTTTGTTTGCATCCATTATCCTCAAATGGGCAATCCATGAGAGTTTTGGGTTGTGGGGCTATGGTCTTGGTACATGAAATGAATCTAAATGCAATGTAAGCTTATGATCAACTCAAAATTGATCTCTAAAACATATCAAATATGAAGTAACTTGCAGGGAAAATTTTCCACCTTTGACTTGCTTCCTGAAAGAGCTTCTTCAAGCCCTTCAATTTACCGGGCTCTAGAAGTATCCACGTGAATAATAGGTGGATGGATATCCTCTCCTTCTTCACCACTTCTTGAAGATCTTGTGGATCTCCTCACCATCAAGGAGGGCTTGTGGAGTAAGGGAAGGGAGAAAGCAAGGAAGAAGAAAGAAGTGGAGGGGGGGAGGGGTTTCCCAAATCTGGTTGGGATGGGGCACCTAAAATGGGTGCCCCCTTATTTATGCTTAACAAGAATTTTTTATAAAAATACTTAGGACAAAATATATCTTCCCAACATCCATTTGAGTCTTATGTATGCGACCCTCTAGGCCCATATATCATTATACCAAGTAACTTTAAAGGTCTAATAATATTTATTGGCCAACCTTATTAATTAACAATATCAATATATAGATTAATTAATAAATGATTATTTTAACCTAATAGATAGGTTAAATTTCTAGCCTGTGGGGTGCCAAGCTACACCTCATTCTCTAGAAGATAAAGAATGTCTTTGAACTCTCTCATGGATCCTTGTCTATCATGTAGGTTTTTAGAGGCGTACATCTGGATGAAGAACTCAAAACGATCCGTATCGGAAGACTTTAATAAATCGTAATGACATCATTAAAAACATTGTAATAAATCACCTCGGCATGGATCACGTCCATGAATCGTTCAGTCCTCGAATGAGTTGTGTGGAGCTGCTCATGTGTGCAGCCTCTAGAAGAATCCACACGGTTCTCGACACATCAAATCTCCTCCTTCACATTAACGAGCTTTGTTCAACATCCATCATCGTCGTTATGTCATTCTGATCGCATCGGGAATGGAGAAGAGCCATGGGGAGATGGGAGAAGGGAGAAGAAGGGGAAGGCCCCTGAACAATTCTGGCTTGGGTGAATTTTGTTAAGGGCCTTCCCTTATTTATACTATGGTTATTTTTCATAAAGCCTTCAAACTTAAGTATTTCTTCCGATGTCCAAAGACCATTTGTGTGTGACCCTCTAGGCCCATGTATCAGTCCAGTTAACTACTCTAGTGGCCTAGTAACCTTTATTGGCCTTTAAATAATTTAACTATATCATCATATAGATTAGTTACTATCAGATCAATTTAACCCAATTGATAGGTTGAGTCTCCAACATGTGGGGTGCCAAGCTACACCTCGTGCTCTAGAAGATATAAATGAGTGTGTATCCACTCATCATCGATTACAATATATCTATAATCCCTCATCCACTTGATGCTCCTAGGATGACTTAGAGTATGGTCAACTATCAAACCCTAATCAGTGATCCGAGTTAGTACTGATGCGTTCGAAGATCATCGGAGAACTCTTCTCTCGATATTTCTCTACCTTGGCTAAGGACTTCATCGTATCATCTTTTGTGAGCTGCCACCTCTTATACCAAGAGTGGACAATCCCATCTTGACCACTCAATCATCTTCATGAACTTATTGATGCACTCGAACTAAGACCATTTAGAATCTTATGATTAGAGACTCGTTGGCCATAGTCAAAGTACAACCGTCCGTCCACAAGATGTCTTTAGTGTATCAAGTCTAAGGATCACTTACACAACCGTGATTTGAATCAACCTGATTGAAAATTCGGTATAATACCACTCAGGGATTTGTATGGATTAATTCAGTGAACTCTTTCCACTAAAGAGCACCCACTATCTATCCTTAGTGTCTCCACACTAATGGCTACAGGAACGATCATACTCATCATATGAGTGAGATTAGACAATGATATTCTATGCAGATACTTCAATGTCCTTCTCGATTATCCTTCGAATAAGATTATTTATAACGCATGCATAAAGACTAGTGATCTTCGTATTACGATATCATCATAATTCACAAAGTCAGATCATGTATTCATGGACTTCATTATAAGCATCACACTTGCACTATAATGAATTAAGTTCTATTCATGAAAATGGAACAAGATATGAAATGTGTGATTGGACTTTTGTCCACATATATTTCCATCATATCATTAGTCACCATACTTGTATAATACATCGTCTGCTTGAGACACTCGTATGACTTTAGGTATGGAAAATCATCGAAGCTTTAACCGTTATTTAGTTAGTATTGATGAGTAATGGGGATTACTAGAGAACAACTTCTCCAATATATTTAATACTTTGGCTCAAGATTTATCTACACCATCGTCACTGTGAAGGAGATGAATGTGGATACACACCAACAAGCTGTGGAGTTAGAGGTGGCATGCATGATGGTAAAAACCTAGGCTACGGGTGACAATGATCTGGGAAAAGGACAAAGACGAAGATGTCATGTGCCTAAGGGCCAATTAGTGCTTTTTCTTCACATGTCATGGTATGAATGTCACTCTAATCCTTCAGACTTGGAGTACAAGAACAAACCCAAACGAGATTTGAAATGAGGAAATCACTCCACTAATCTTAATAATGAAAAAAAATCCAAAGTGCTCTTTTAAGGGGGTTCTATTTACAGATCCAAATGGTGGATGGCTATTATAGGTAAACATGGGACTACCCTCAAAATTTTCTGCTTGGAGCCTTTTATGGATTGTTAAATATAATCTTTTGAACTTGGAGCAATCAAAGCCACCCGATTTTCTATCCTTTGATTTGTGTGGCTGATTACCAATATGGAAACTAATTCTAGGAGTGGAAAAAGGTAAAAAATTCACTTATAACATTTAAATAAATTCACAATTATATTTTTCTGGATTATAAAATTAATTTCTTTATGATTTTAATGTTCTAAAGTCTATAAAAATACCATAAAATACATAATGTCAGAATATCATTCAAAAAGTATAATAAACCCTTGCCAAAATTTTTATAAATCTAATTTTTTAATTTTTGGACATTTAAGACTATTTTATATATGAAATTTATGTCAGAGAATTCTGGTAAAATACCATAACATATAGAAAAATCTGAACTTTATTTTAGAATGTAATAGATAAATTCAAGTCCTAAAAATTGATTAATTTTTTTATTGTGTTGTATCACATCTCTCTATCCATTATAAAGGGTGGACGCATACTATATTTTCATATAGTTTAATATTTTTTACATTTCCTCATGGTATTAGAGTCAAAGTTTCCCAAAGGTCTTGTGGAGTTGCCATTAAGTGCCATGCTGCTGTGCATTATTTTTGTGCGCTGCCACTGTTGGAAATACATGATCACATGCAGATTGCCAATAAAATATCACACATATTACATGAAAATTTGCATTAAGATTTCCATGTGTTGCATGTCATCATGGATTAAGCTGATTAATATAGCCTTTTGTGTGCTTATTTGATTTTTCCATAATTTTTGTCATTTTTAGCATTTTCTGACATTAAATTTCTTACACGATTATTTTTTTGGTCCGTAATTGTTTTTGAATTAGCGAAGGCATTTATTATTATTTTGTTTTTCTTTGCATTTTTCAGAAATTTTGGAAGACTAAATCATTGGGAAATGAATTTTAGAAGTTATAAATGCATTTGTTTGCTTTATTGATGGCATTCAATTCATTTATTATTATTTTTTAATGTGAGACCACCACCTTTAGGGAAACACACGTTCTGGCGGGAGAGAGGAACAAGAGTTTGAGTGTTTGAGAGGGAGAGAGAATGAGAGGGAGAGAGTGAGAGCATGATAGAGGGTGAGAGACAGAGGGAGAGACTAAGTGATGCCGGACGACGTCAGATGGGTACCAAGACGATGCTCTGATACCAAGATGATGCCGGATGTCATTGGGGATGTCGTTCGTTCAGTATCAAGACGATGCTCTGATACCAAGATGATGTTGGACGTCGTCGATGACACCGTCCAACGGGTAATTCCCCTAAGGATGTGTAACAACATGATGCGATGAATCCTAGGTGGATGTACCTACAGGCCCCGACTCGTGGGGATTTCGCCAAGATCCAAACTCCGGGCGGGCGACCGGTGATGGTGACGGTGACCTTCTGACCCTCGTCGAAGCGATGACGGTGACCACAGCGTCAAGCGAACTAAGTCCGCTGGTGCTCGCACATAACAGACAAGCTTGATCTGTACCAAAGAACTCGTTCAAGTCGTAGTTTTCAAGATACAGTCTCTCACCTAATTCTAACCCGAGCGTGGAGCACAGTTGACAATATACTGAAGATGGTAATATAACTAATGAGCAAGGGGAATGACATACCTCATCGGTGGTGTCACTAGTCGTCGGTGTCTTCGTCGACACGATTCGGTAGGGGCAGGTGCAGTGGAGGGTTGCTGGGGATGAGCACGAGGTAACTCGATGATGGCGCATGCGATTGGGAACTGTCGAAGACATCATCCGAGTCGCTGTCTCCATCGTCGAAAGTGATGAGCCTAAAATTGATATGTAAATACATCGTTGTTTGGGCTTTTAGACTTATGCAATAAAATTTATAATAACCCTTAATCACTAAATACTGTGTATAGAGCAAACAAGGGGTCGAACCACAGGGAGGCACTAAGCAAGAATTTTATCTGATTTTAAATAATTTAATTCAAGAATGAATTAATTTTGCACTAAATAGACTTTAATTATGTTTATAATTAATCAAAATTAAGTACAAAATTAATTTTGATTTTAATATTTTCTGTCAAGACACTCAAGATAGGATAATATTAATTATAAGATCAGATTAATTCAGATTACTAATTTCCCAATTTTTAAGACAATTTTTATGTATTAAAATTCAGAATTAATAATCAAGAAAGGGATTTTGAAATTGAGCTTCAAGATGGATGAATTTTTGGATGAAATTTTATATTTAGGTTTTTTATATATTGAATTAAATTTCTAAACAATCAATTTTGAAATCAAGTGAGAGAAATTAGATGAATTAACATAGAGAGAGAAAGTGGAAGAATTTGGGGAAAAAGTGAAATTCAACCCTAATCTAAAATTCTAAAACTGCAGAATTGATCCAAATCTATGTATAACTAAAAATTAAAAATAATATCTTGAATCAAAATCAAAATCTAATGCTAAATTCATTTCAAACAACTTCAAGGGCATGTACATTTTGCCCATGCCTTGGCGTTTTAGAATTGTTCAAGAAGAAGTTCAAAAATAAAATTAGATACTTACAATTTTCAATGATGAAACAAGATCTGTCGACTTCCAAAGCAACTCCTATGTCCTTCCTGGCCAAATCCTTGGGGAGAGCTTCAAAAAGTGATTTTCGCCTTTTTCCCATCCTCTATTTAAAGATCCAACCGTATGGATTGGAGAGGGGGAAAATATAAACATGCCCTCAAAATTTTAGCTCCATCTGACTGCTAGATCTCAAGATATTGCCACTTTACTGGCGTTTAATCTCAACCGTTGGATCTTTTATCTCTCTTCAAAATATCTCATAAAATGGCATTTTCTGATTGGTTGGCACTTTTTTTCTTGTTTTCCCCATTCTCGGATCGCATTATGACACGTCTTGTGCGCTTCCACAGGTTGCAATCATCACAAGATGATTGCTGCATTTAAACGGCTCACAAAGCGCCACGTCACCCTATATTTAAAAAAAACAGAAAAGACAGAAGAGACCTTTTTTTAGAAGTTATTACGTGCAAGGTCAATTTGTGCGTGCATTTAATGCACGTGACGAATCTATCTTTGCATGTAATCATTATTTTTTTAAAAGAACAAGCATGTGCATCGGTTGTCGTGTGCATTTAATGCATGCGGCTAAACGACTGTGGTACGGGATATCTATATTAATAAATGCATGCAGAGATCGACTGTCTGCGTGCATTTATTGCACAAAAAGAACAATAAAAAACATTACTTATCGCCCTTCGCACCATTACTTTTAAAAAATCATTAGCTCTCTCTCTTATTAGTATTAAAAAAATATGCATCCACTTATTCGCCCGAATTTTGGGCGAATGACGTGGATGTCACACGATTATGTATATATATACATACATATATATATATAAATGCCTCTTTTAAAATGCCAAATAAATAAATAGATTCTTTAAAATAAAATTCATTTCTTGGATAAATAACGGTCAGAAAATTATTTAAAAATTTTGGGAAAAATTCAAGAAAATTAGTAAAACCCCTACCACCAACCTTTATCCAAGTATTTTAAGACCTGTAAAAATATTTATTCAATCCAAAGAGGTCAAATACCATGTAAAAAATACTAAAAATTCAAAACAATAATAAAAATCAAAGTGTAAGTTATTTACCTCCATTTATATATGATAACATGCAAATATGGCTATTAAAACACATAAATGTAATGTAATATTCATCAATTAAAGATTATAATTTTCAAGTTATTAGACAGCCTGGGTGAAGCATGCTCGTTTATCTCATTTTGATTTCCATCGTCTTCGTTAGTTGTATTTCGTGTTTCTCGCACTCGTCGATTTGTTTACGTTGCATCGCGGCGTGCCATTTGTCTGTTAGTATGTCCTCGTTGTCATGTGGGAGGGGGTCCTTAATCATTTTGGACTTCCCTTCCTTGTTCCCCTTTCTCCTTTTTATGCGTTGTTTTTCCCCTTTAATTTTGTAATGGGGGCCCATTATATAAGGGCCCCCTTAATGGACCTTCCTTAGTGCCCAATTGACCTCCCTTTATAAGGGAAGAGAGGGCGCCCTAAGGAAGGCAGACCAGGAAGAATCGAAGTGAAATTTTGTGTTGTTTTTCTTGGTCTCACCTCATAGAAGAGGAAGAACGAGAGAGGAGAGGGAGGAGGAAGGCCTGCGCTGGTGGGAAGATCCAGGAGAGGGAAGGGAGAATTCGCACATCCATTCCCTCCTCTACCACAGCGTCGCCCCGCACCATAGGAAAATCGCGCCCCCCCACCCCATCCCCCCCCTCTTTTTCTCTTTGTGCCATCCGCGCTCAAGAAGGGGACACCGACCATCGACAGAATCGTAGACGACGAGTCAATGCCCCCTGCCTCTCAGGCGACCGAGAATTGTAGGGGCGATGGAAATTGCCTCCTCCTTTGCATTGCCCAAGAGTGGGCATCGACTGGCTACCGATCAAATCTATGGTGCGGAAATAGTATTCGGCGATCTAATAGCTTGATCCCACCTTGCCACATTCAGGCCCCCGCATCCGCAGGAATTCGGTACGTGGCCCCCTATGCTGCCACCACGCCAAGGATGGCCTGAATTTGCCAGTTCCACCGCACCAAATTTGGGGCTCCACCTCGCCTATATCCACCGCACCAGATTCGGCACTAGGTTTGGGCCAGATTCGGCTCAGTCGCAATTCTATCGCCAATTCCGTCCATTTCTAGGTCGACCACAATGATCGACCTGAGTTGCGGGACTTGTCTCTATAGCGGCCAGATTCGGACCAGGTTGGTCGGCTCTCGCGCATCGCCAGATTCGGAATCCACTTGCAGGAGCCTGGTCAACCCTGTGCCCTTGCCCACGTGGCCCTCCTACCTTCCCTCCGATCTCCGTTGACTACTCCTGCACCGCGCCGCCAGTCAAGCACGCTGAACTTCTCAGGCACCTCTCCACTGTACTTGCACCGGTCGCCGCCGTTGACGAAGAATCTGCACAACGAGTCAGCGTCAATGAGGTATGTCACTCTCCTCCCACTCGTTAAATTATCCTTTTCAGCATACTTTCGCATTGGCTCCTCCGCACTCGGGCGAGGTAGGTGAGAGGGGAAAGTTGAGCATAAACTACAAACACAAGTGAGCATCTTACCGGTACGGACGAGTCTGTCCGTTATTTGCGAGCCCTACGGATCGATTCCGTTGGGTCGTAGACGTCTTCATTGCTCCGACGAGGTCTGAGAGGCCACCGTCGCCGTCATCGATGACCCCTTCAAAGCACGGAGCTCGGTGCCTCTCTCGAGTTAGAGCGTGCACGTACGACACTAGGATGTTCATTCTTTGCATCATAGTTGCATCAACCCGTAAGGGTTTTATCACCTATCGGACGATGACATCATTGACGTTGACAACACTATCTAGGTACCGAGCCCTCATCCTCGGTACCAACCAGATGACATCCTTGGTGATGTTCGGCATCACTCGACAGGTGGCTTTGGTGTAGCGCTGGAGCAGGACATAGAGGATCGGAGACGGTGCAAGGAACGACAACGGCTAGAGGCAGCTGACACACACGGCTTGGTGCAAGGCACTCACAACGACAGTGGCGGGATAGCCGTGCAGCTGGCCGATCGTATCGCGGCGGGGCAATACTGCACAGGCAAGTAGGGTAAGGGAAACAGCGAACACACGGGGGACCGACTATTTGCGAGGGTGGACACGGTGTACTCCCGGCTGCATTCGAGAGCATAGGCCGGCATGGGTCAACCAGCGGGTTGTGTTGACTGCATAGGGTGATCGGCATTGCAACAGGGGGCAGTCAGCGGACCCAAGGTGAGCTGCGGGCGGCGCGTGGCCATGGGCAATGCTGGTTACCGTGGATGGTGCAAGCAAACCATGGGCAGTGCGGAGCGAGGCCCTACGAATGGTGTTCGCTGCCATGGGTGGTACACGCTGGGCCACAGCCGATGGTGGCATCCACGAGCAGTGTAAGGGCGGAGCATGGGCAGTGCTGGCTGCTGCGGGTTGGGCTGCACAGTCGATCAGCGTAGGCAGAGCGGGCACATACGTCGGTCGTGCTGACCAGTCACATTGCTTCTTGCGTTGCAGAGCCTTGTCGAAACGAATCGCACGATGATGACCCGCTTTGAACGACGGTGGGATCACGTAGAGTCACAGCTGAGGAGAGCTACATCATTCACGCAAGGGCATTGTCAAGTCATTTCGAACAAACAATCCGCATGGGCGGTACCTTTTGCATCATAAGTAGGGATGCGAACGGGCCCACAAGACAGTCGGCGAGGGATGGCGGAGCAGGGAGCCCCTTTCCTTTCCCTATTCTTCTTCCCTCTTCTCTAGGTTCCGTCCTTCTCTCCTCTCTTCTCTTTCGTTCCTCGTTTTTCCTTTTTCCCCCTCGATGAGACCAAGTTGAATGAAAGTTTCTTTCCAAAAAAAAACCTGGTCTGCCGACCTAGGCGCCCATCTCTCACTTATATAGGGGTCAAGATGGGCCCCTTAGGGGGGGTCCAATAAGGGGGATCCATATACATAAGGACCCCCCACCCTTTAAAACCAAAATAAAACTTAATAGAAACAAAAAAGAAAGATGACACATGACAAGGCAACAAAAACAATACGATGCACGATGCTACAAACATGACTCGACGAACACGGACACAATGAAAATAAACGCACGAGGATGATAAAATGACGAATAGAACGAGCACGTGTCGACAAAGATCAAAATGTTGAATGCATGGACGTGCTTTTACCCGGGGTATTTGAACCAGGCATCTTCACCTTTGTCTTGGCGTGCCGATCAGGCTGGACGCGAACCGGCGGGGCCGTCGATGACGAAGATGGAAGCTCCAAAGACGTCTCCGACGGGATGGCCTAGTGCGCTCCATCACTAAGAGAGAATAAGATGGAGAGAGGGAGAGGGGTAGAGAGGAAGAAAGGGAAAGAGGAAGAAAGGGAGAGAGAACGGATGAGAGAGAGGGAGAAAGGGAGAGATGAAGAGAGGATGAGAGGGAGAGAGGGTGAGAGAAAGAGGGAGAGAGAACAAGAGGGAGAGTGTACGAGGGAGATTGAGAGAGGGGGAGAGGGAGAGGGTGCGAGCAAGAGGAAGAGACTTAGTATATTGTAATATTGTATAGTTTATTTATAATGATGTTCTTTAGTCCAGTTTGATCGAACGTTGATTAGCCCTGAAACGGTTGACCGGTGGTCTGCTTTGGTCCGGTCTAGCCAAATTTTGGTAAGACCATGTCCTTCCTAATGTTTCTCATTTTTTAGCATTTTCGATAAAACCGGACAGAACTGATACCATCGGTTCAGGTTTCACAATTTTACCGAAAGTTTGGTACAATTTTCAGTCCAGACTGCAAATCGAACTGAAAAAGTAAAAAAATATATTAATATTATATGTTGGGGCCAGGATTTGAACACTGGTCTCTTCCCCCTGAGCGCCCTCACCCTTCAACCAACCACGCCACAATAGTTTCATGAAGGAGTTAAATGAGTAAAATATATAATCATATAACTATAAATTTGTTAAAATTGCAGATCCGAGAGGAAACAATTTCCCAATTTTTCTGGCTTCTAAGGGAGAATCTTGCATTGCTCATTGTTCATCATCGCCACCTACATTATTGTGTTACCGCCACCAGTTGACGTCGCTTGCAATAGTGGCGCCATCAATGCCATCAGTTTTATAGTTCTTGTCATAGCCTCTTGTCACCCATCCTTCACAGTCTCACCTATTTTTCTTCATGAATTTGAGTGAATACAAGGTATATCTCATATTATTTATTTATTTTTTCTTATTTTTTTTGAAAGTTGGTAGTTTTTTATATGCACAAATCAAAACTAATTTGCCAATGAATGAAGATGACAATTTCACCGTAAGAGAGTTTCACCTGTCTTGAAACACTACATAAAAAGGAGTAATGAAGGTTATGGATGCAAGTTTCGGAAGGTGAAGGAATTGATTGTCAAAAAAGATAAGACAGGTAGCACAATGAGGTTATGGACACACTTGAAAAAGTTTCATGCCACAGTTCATAGGTAAATTAAGCCTTCATCTATTCATAAACCTCTTAGAGTATTTTCACATGATAACAGACTTTACAGGTAGAACACTAGAGCAAATAAAAGCATAACTATTTCATCTGATCATCAAACTGATATACCATTCTCGATAATTGAACATCCAAAATTCAAAAAATGTGTGAGTACTTTGCATAATGTAATTTAAAGCTTCCAAGTGCCAAGAGGAGGTGACATGCAACGGATGAAACATTTGAAGAAGAGAAATCACAGTTTAAAGAGGAGATTAACCCCATTCAAAAAGTCTCAATTACACCAAACATGTGGCTATTTTTGTGATGACACTTTATTGGATCAATGAGGAATGGGAGCTCTGTGAACGAGTTCTCAGTGTAAAGTAATTAATTGCATCATATGAGAGCTCATACTTGGAAGATATATTGGACTTAGTTTTGAAAGATTAGAATTTGATTCACAAGGTAATTAATATTATATTAGCTTTTTCCTCTTAATCACTAAATAATTAACAATATTTTCCTCCTTTTATAGGTATTTGCCATCACAACCACTAATCCTAGTAATAATAGTACAATGGTTGCAACCTTAGAAAGACTATTAAAGGATACCGGCTCCAAGTTCAACAAGCAACACCATGCACCATGTATAACCCATGTTCTAAACTTATCTGTGCAGCAAGGCTTGAAAGAACTAGGTATTCAATTATAAAAAAACTTTTTTTTTGATTGATTTTTTGCAAGCTATTCTCATAACAATGTAAAACAGTAATTTTTTTTATTGACATGTAGGAGCCAAAAATATAATTAAAGATGGTACTGAGCAACTTGACAATACAATTGAAGAAAACACTCCAAGATCAGTCAAGGATATTCTCTATGGACTTCGAGAACTAGTCATTGCAGTTGAAGCTTCACCACAAGGACTTCCCCACTATCAATATATATGTGAGAAATTGGGTATGGATAAATTTAATTTACTTATTGAAGATTTCCCTGTAAGGTGGAACTCAACATATGATATGATAGAAGCAGCTTGGGAGAAAATAAGTATATTAGAGCAGATGGTGAGTGACTATCTAAACACCAAAAAAGTGAACTTCTCCATCACTAATGAAGATTGGGATTTCCTTGAGCTTTTTTCAGGTGAACTTCAAGCTTTTCATGACATAAAAAGGTAAATTTGAAGTCCAAGTCTGTTTCATCATCACCAGTTTTGAGAGCTTATGATTTTCTATCAAGAAAATTGCAAGCATCAATTGAAGGTTTAGACATCCCTCTTCAAAGTGAAGGGTACCCCTAAGCTTTGAACAATCAAGGTCACCTAAAAGTGCATATGCTACCATGGATGATAAATTATTAGAGTATGAGGTTCTCTCAAAGACTGATGGGGATCATCCCTCTAGCCGACTAACGGTTAGGGAACAACGGCACCGCAAAGCTGGAGCCGACGCCTGATCCTCTAAGTTCCAGTACATGGCCAGAGACGGGTTGTAGTGGTTGTTCTTTTTTTATTTTCATGTATTTGTTTTTTCGCATTATTGGATGGGCCGTTGTGTTGTGGGCCTCATCCATTGTTATTTTTACGTAGCATGTATTGTGGACTTTTAGGGAAAATCCTTCATCAGGGGATGGTTTTCCCTATCTCAGCCCACTTGGGCATCCTCCTTACCCTATATAAAGGGAGGTATGTCTAAGGAGCAGGTTTGAAGTTCATTTGAAAATTGAGAAGTTTCTTCATCTGGGCTCCCGCCTTCTCCCTTTGGGAGTTATCAATTTTACAGTTTTCTAGCATTGACGTGTTAGAAGCCACGAAACCACCAACCGCTAGTTTCACCGCCGTCGAGCCGAGCCTCCGCCAGAAGGATGACCACCACCTCCGTCGCATTTCTTTATAGTCGTAGCATTTCTTGGCGATTCTTGGAGCTGTTTCCCAATAACACCATTGGTTCTGGGTCATCTACATCAACCTCCTACTGCTATTGCTGTGCGTCTCCTCGCCCTGCATCGACACCAACCAAGTCACCTCACCTGGTCTGAGTTGTGACTGCCAAGAATAAGAATCTTGGAGGTTCCTCGGCTCAGCCTGGCCAACGCCAGCATCCCCATTATCCTGCGCTCAATTGGGGTGACGACGACAACAATAACCCCGATTTTGCTACGAGTGGACTATCGGGGCGGATATTAGATGTATTGCGGTAGTTTGCTGGGGTGATGCCCGCGCAACTCCCTACGAGATTACCGCACAGGCGGGACGTGGACCACAAGATCGGGCTACTACCAGGTACCCGTTCACATGCGCGTGCACCCTATAAGATGCCCCTAGTCTACTTGGAGTAGCTCAGGAGATAGCTCTAGCAACTACTTGAGACCGGAATGATTCGGCCGTCCAAGTACCCTTTGGTGCCCGAGTGTTGTTCTAGAAGAAGACGGGTCACTCCGACTCTACGTCGGCTACCGGGCGCTGAACAAGGTCATAGTGAAGAACAAGTACCCCGTGCCAAATGCTGAGGAATTGTTCGACATGCTCTATGCAGCTCACTTCTTCTCGTGGATGGACTTGAAGAGTGGGTACCACTTGGTGCGGATCAAGGAAGGAGATGAGCCGAAGACTGCGTGCGTCACGCAATATGGATCATTTTAATTTTGCGTTATGCCCTTTAGACTCACTAACGCTCCCGCAACATTTTGCTGCCTAATGAATTCAAATTTTTGGGACTACATCGATGATTTTGTGGTGGTATACTTAGATGATATTCTTGTGTATAACCGAAGCTTAGGCGACCATGTGAGACACTTGAGGAAGGTGATGAACAAGCTGGAGGATCATTAACTCTACCTCAACACAAAGAAATGTGAATTTGCCTTGCATGAAATTGAGTTCCTCGAACACATAGTCAGGCGGGGAAGTGTGTGCATGGATCCCTCTAAGGTGAGGGCTACTCGGGACTGGGTAGCGTTGAAGGGGGTACCACAATTGAGGTCCTTCCTTGGGCTAGCCAACTACTACTAAAAGTTCATCAAGGTCGTCTCTCAACTAGCTTCCCCATTGACAGACTTGTTGAAGAAGGACACCAAGTGGTTGTGGACGAACCGTTGCCAGAGAGCATCCAATGAGTTGAAGAAGGCATTCTCCAATGAACCAATGCTCAGACTACCCAAGTTTGACAAGCTGTACGAGGTACATACCAACGCCTTTGATTTCACACTTGGAGGTGTTTTGATGCAGGATGGACACCCAATGGCTTACGAGAGCCGGAAGCTTAATAACACAGAAAGAAGCTATTATGTACACGAGAAGGAGATCATGGCTGTGGTACATTGCCTAAGGGCATGGTGCCACTATCTCTTTGGAGGTAAGTTTGTGGTCTATAAAGGCAACGTGGCTGCCAGTTGCTTTAAGTCCCAAAAGAAACTAACCTTGAAGCAAGCAAGATGGCAATACTTCATGGCAGAGTTTGACTTCAACTTGAAGTACAAACCATGACGTGCCAATCAAGTCGTCGACGCCTTGAGCCGCACATAACCAAAGATTCTTTTGGGCGCACTTTCAACAATCCAAGAGAGCATTCTAGATGATATCAAGTTGGTACTCAAAGATGATCCAGAAGTTGTTCGCTTGATGAAACACATTTCTGCGGGCGAGATGAGGATAAAGCTGAAGTTGCTAGCCCATAGAAAGGAGAAGGAACAAGTACAACTTCGATTTTTTTTTGTTTCATAGTTTCTCTGTTGTTTCAACCTATTTCAAGAGGAAAGAACTAGAAATTGCACGTGAACTGACTCGAAAAGCCAATATCCATGGGCTAGCAACTTCATTGCTATTGTTTTGAAGACAAATAATGAAATTCTCAAAGCTACACTCGAACTTACTAATCCATAATTATGTGGAAGAAGCAACAGAACAAACATTGTACATGTACTTCACGAAAATTAATTGGACGTATTGGATCTACAAGATTCTATGTTGCATACCAAATGGACGGTCTCAGGCTTATTTACACCAGGACCCCTGCGTACTCCAGCTTTATCCAGACCACCAACTTCAGCAGATGCCGCCCTTGAAAACAGGCTTTCAAGCTCTGAAATATCTATCTCCACGGCACTGAAATGTGTGAATCAAACCGATGATCAACATCCTAGCTTTTGTTTTTTTTCTTTTTTGGGAAGAGAGGGGAAATGAGCTAATAACATCATGACAAAGTCTTGAATACAACATTTAATAGAAAGGAACAAGATCACTAACAATAGATCCATAAATTGAAGGTTCAAGATTATGTTGAAGAAACTTGATCGTATTCATCTGGTGTTAGAGAACAAAAAAAAGAACCTATCTCAACAAACAGATTAACGGACAAAAGGAAAAATAGGTGTCATCTGAGGAAAATCTGCATCACCAGCCATATATTAGTACAAAGATTCTTGATGTTTGGAGTTTTTGTCAACAACCTTTCTTGGTTCTCCTGCTTTTGAGACTCTGCCCACAAGCTCCCCTGTAAGGCTCGTGTGATTTTGACCCAGTGAAGTGGCTTCAAAGATGGTTTTTTATGTGCATGGGCGCCAAACGTTGTTCTTCCTGAAGAAGGGCCTAAAACTTTACCACTTCCAACGACACCTGGAGTCGGCAATGCTGAGCTTGCAAGTGTTTTTGACCCTAGATCTTGAGACAGGCCAGGTGCATATCCATTATAGGCCCATTGAAAATAGGGTTGAGAGGGCACATGCCCGGATGGTCTTGATGCCTGAGATGGTAGTGGAGGTGGTGGGGGCGGGAGTGGTCTGCTATTAGCAGGAAGTGAAGGGGTTGTAGTTGAGGATGCAACGGATGTATTTTTTGTTCCTGCATATGTCAGGTCAGGAGATGAAATAGAGGATGATGGAGGTGGAGGTGGAGGTGGGAAAATGATACCTGATTTAGAAAGGGAAGGAGGTGGAGGCGGAGGTGGAGCAGGGGAACTAGAAACCCCTTTAGAAAATGGAGGCTGAGGAGGAGGTTGTGGAGGTAGAGGTGGAGGTGGAGTTCCTCTCTGAGCAAGTAGGGGAAGTGGAGGAGGTGGAGGGGGAGTAACTTTATTAGTAAGTGGGGAAGGTGGAGGAGGTTGAGGTGGAGTAACTTTATTAGTAAGTGGGGGAGGTGGAGGAGGTGGAGGAGGTGGTCGTGGTGGAGGTGTAGTAACTTTCTTGCCAAATGGGGGAAGTGGGGGAGGGGGAGGTGGGATAACCTTGTTTGCAAGTGGGGGAGGTGGAGGAGGTGGAGGCGGTGGTCAACTTAGTTTGTTAGCAAGTGCAAGAGGTGAAGGAGGTGGATGTGGTGGTCGAGTTACTTTGTTAGCAAGTGTTGGAGGTGGAGGAGATGGTGGAGGCGGTGGTGGAGTAACTTTGTTAGCAAATGAGGGAGGTGGGGGAGGTGGAGGCGGTGGAGGTACAGTAACTTTCCTTGCAAGTGAGGGAGGTGGGGGAGGGGGAGATGGAGGTGAAGGTGGAGATGTAGTAGCTTTCTTTGCATGGGGAGGAGGTGGAGATGGTGGTGGTGGCGGTGGAGGCGGTGTAACTTTCTTAGCAAGTGGGGGAGGTGGAGGAGGTGGCGGGGGTGTGGTTGCTTGCTTAACAAATCGGGAAGGTGGAGGAGGTAGGATTGGAGTAACTTTATAATCAAGTGAGAGAGGTGGAGGAAGTGAGGGAGGTGGAATGACATTTGTATCAAGTGGAGAAGAGAGAGTGACAGGTGGCAGAGGTCGGTGAGAAATTTCCATTTCGTCAAGTGGTGGAGGTGGAGATACAGATGTAGCTGAAGGAGATTCAGGCAAAGACAGGAAATCTATGTGACAAGTCAACAGGTTCCAGAGATGGAGTAGAGTCATTCCTGGATGATGGATTAATAGGAGACACAGGGTGTGGGGGAGAAGACAGAGGATGATCCATTGATGATGGTGGATGTGGAGGCACGAGAATATCAGGAATATGTTTATCAATCATAGTAGATGAACCATCTGTCAAAATGTTCCCTTCTTGTTGATCCTTTCCTCCATCTACTGACTCAAGGAAATCCGAACTTTCTGAGGTCAGATCATCTTCTGAATCAGTTGGCGACATAGGATACCTCTTCCTCGGGAATTTTCTATGAACACTTAGTGATTCTTTGACATCACTCAGGATCAGTTTCTCAAGTTTCTCTTGTAAGGCACTGGTGGAGAAATGTTTGAGCAACCAGAGAGCAACATCATTTCGACCACCAACCCATTCGACACTGCCGAAAAGTTCTACCACTTTGGAGAATGCCTCAACGAGCAACCCACCTTTCTCTTCCCCATTAAACGTTGTAGGGGGAGTCCATGCTGAAACACTTTCAACATAGCCAAAGAGTACCTGAAATAAAACCAGCAATCTCGTACTTAAGTGTTACCAGAATCTCGTATTAAAACCAGCAACATAAGATAAATTATAAGATAAATATGAGTCACCTCAGCTCGAAAACCCCTTGGGAACCGTTCCTTTGATCCCCAAAGGATATCTATATCATCGGAGTATAGCATCAGGATGTTTGAACGAATAAATGCAGTGTTGAACATCATACGGAACATCATGACTTCTCTCTCGGAATCTGCATCTAGATGAAGGCATTCCAGAACAACATCTCCTTGAACCAAGCATTGAATATCGATCTTTATGATATCACACTCTGCCTGTAAAATAAAGATGGCAACTTGAGAAGGCGAAGGGACAAGAAAAAAATAAAAGTATGCATTATACCTGACGATATTGCCGTAGATATTTCTTCTTTGACATGGAAAATGACATAGTAGTAGAAATACCCCACTTGCCATAGAATTCACGCCCGAAAATACGGACCAACGGCCGACACCCGTTACCCCCATCAAAGCTTGGAATAGCTCGGAGGATGAGGCAATCCAGAGTAACAGCTCTCTCAGAAGGTGGCCATTCTGGTGAAATATTCCTCCTTGCAACGTATTGAAGATAATGAAGTTGAGATGGGCAAGGGTTCAGGGGTGATAGAAGGCGAAGAAGACTTTTAGGTGCTTCTCGATGAATGATTTCTAAAGCTCGTTGTTCACCGGCCTGTAATTTTATGAAAACTAGAAAACTGGCCAATAAAAATGCCAATAGAGGCCACCCGCCTCTCTCACAGTGGATCAAAATAATATTTTGTGAATCTCCAGCAGAAAGCCAGGACTCAATGACACGAAGGTTAAGAAGGGGGCAGCCTTCATATTGCCGAGGATAGTCTATGACTGTCACATCATATTCACATAATACTTGAGCAAACTTGCTTTTATTTTCTCCTTCTCTAAAATTGATACCAAGAAATGAAGATTCAGAAAATTCTTCATGCAGTTCTGTCAATATTTCACGCAGATAGACTTCATATATTTTGTCCGACAGAACCTCAGTTGAGAGGCACAAATCGAAAACTGCACAAAGTGAAAAAGAAACACAGTTTAACAGAAAAAAGGGATAAAAGTAGCAGAAGCTTAAGACTTGGACGCAAGATAGAAATTCAACCATAAACTCTTTCAACGAACTCCAGCAAACCATTAGGGGGCATATCTCAGATCAGCTTTAACTCTCATCAATATTAATGAAAATATCCCTTTGCCAACAAAGAAGCTTCCATCAATAAATCACAAATTTTCTGTCATTTCCATGTGATCCATTGCCAAGATTCTCTGCAATGAAAATAAAACAATCAAAAGTTTTCTAAAATGTAGAGCAAAAGTGCATAAAACAAAATACATTCTACTCATCAGCTCAAATTAAAAAAATTTCAATCAAACGATGCGGAATCGGTGCAAGGCGAGGACAGGCGATGCTGAAGAGCGCCAAGAAACCATAATAGGGTGAAATTTGTAGCTGTGGAGAGGACGGCGGGCGTGTGGATGGAGTGCAACAAGTTTCAAAAACAAATGGAGGAAGAAGTTCTCCAAATTTTTGAAAGTATTTAATTCTCACACTTACCCCCCTTGGTTCACTTCTGGTTGCTCACTAGAAGAGTCAAGTGAGAGCAGGTAGTTTAGAAGGAAGAGGAAACCTGGGGCTATTCGGCCTCACTTGTCGGTGACTGAAGTAACTAACCTTAGCTCGCTTACTTGCTGATCAAGGAAACAACCGGTCATTTCCCTCTCAGCATAGAGGGAGGAATATTCTCAAGCTCACATAACAAGTCGAAAGCCCTACTAATATAATTTCCGCTTTAAAGATAATATTTGACTTTATCATTTTAGAAAAATATTCAAATTACAGAAAGTTAAATAATATTGTACTATCATCCGGCTATCCCCTGGACAATTTATATTCCATAAAAAGTGTTCACCACTATGTAAACTAATTATTTATTGTGCGAACCTGATAATTTTATAATTAATATTTTATAAACCCTACCTTTTACTTAGCCATGCAGTGTATTCCAAAGTGTTTATTAGTTTGAAGTTAATTTTATAGTAATTCACTTGCGCCACTCTGCAGGTAATAATTTTTATATTATGCAAACTTAAAAATTTCTGATTATTATTTACAATCATAACTTTGTAAAATATTAATTAAACATTAATCATATCATTAATTATTCACGTCCATCATTAAGTTTTTATATGATACGGAATCTTATTAATGATCTGATTAATACTGTGCACCCATAAGTTCTTATGTAGGCGTGCAATATTTTAAGTTTTTATAAGTTTGTAGTTAAGTTTATAATTATTCACATCCACCACTATGTAGATGATGATTATTAAATTATGTGGACTTAACAATGCTTTAATTAATATCTTACGACCACAAGTTCTTACATAGCCATGCAGTATTTTTTAAAGCATTTAGAGGCTTGTAGTTGACTTCATAAGTAATCACGAATATGTGCATAATAGTTATTATATTATACAAACTTAGTGATATTTTGGTAAAGTTACAGCGAGAGCCATCTAGGTGGCTTCCACCATCTGTGCAAGCCTCTTAGGTGATGGCCACCGTGTCATCCATGGCCCTACACAGCCCATCCACGTAGAGTCGTTCTAAACATGGGAGGACATGTGTCAAGCTGAGTGGGCTAACACAATACACGCCAAGTGGGACTAGCTTAGCCAGGGGTGGGCACGCCATTTGGTAGATCAGGTCATACCCAATCCTCTATAATGGGCTCTAGTGGCTTGGCCCATCGGTTGTCGGGCCAATGGTGATGTCGGACATCGTCGAAGGCGTCGCCCAACGGGTAAAATCACTAAGGGAATGTAACTACGTGATGCGATGTAACCTAGAAGGTTGTACGTGTGATGGCGCAATCCATCGAGGATCGTCATCGACGTCATCCGCGCCACGCGCCCACGACGTGGAAGACCAGGTGATCTTGCTCCGGTTATCTTTCCCGCTTTTCGTCTATCTTTCACGCGTGTTTTTGTCATTTCTGTTTCATCCATCAAGCTTCCATCGTGTTTCGTCACGTTCGCGACGTCGTTCGTCCGTCTATCATTTTGCCATCGAGGGGGATGGGTCTTTCTCTAAACTCTCCCCCTTGCTTCTCCCTTTCTTCTATATTTCTCCCCTTATTTCCCCCCTAATTCCTCTTATTTCCCCTTATTCTTGTCTTGTTTTTGTAAAGGGGAGCCCATTTATAAGGGCTCCCCAAATGGATCCGTTATGACCCACTTAGGGGCCATTTCCCCCTCATATAAGGGTGGAGATGGGCACCCTAAGCTTTTTAGACCAGAAGTTTAGTTGAGGCATTTTATCGAGCAGCTTCTGTGTCTCCCTTCCTCAACCAGAGAAGAACACAAGGGAGGAGAGGAGGAGGAGAAGAGAAGGAAGGGAAAGAGAAGGAGGACGCCGCCCGTTGCCTGCCGCAACCACCGTACTCCCCCCCCCCCCCACCCCGTCCTCGCACGTTGACCCCGCGCTCGCCTGCGAGTCATCTAGGCATGCCCCGCCGCCGCTGCCCAAAAGGCCTGCAGGCTGCGCCGCACTGAAGCCGCCTCAGCCGCGCCCAAGGTCGCGGATCTGCCCTAACGCCGCTGCAATTCACGATCCCGTCGCTGCTCGCGACCCCGTCGCCGCCCGCGACGTCGTGGCCCTACCAACGCCATCGGGACTTCAGACGCGTTCGATCCGTCGCCCAACCTGCGAACAGTCAATCCAATCAATCTGAGTGCCCGCTCGACCGCTCCGACATGGACGACCAGTCGACCTGGTCAACACACAGTAGACCGGACCCGAACCGTCTGACCGACCCGATCGGTCCACCGAACCGACCGACCAAACCCACAGCTTTGAGCCGTCTGATCAAACCGACCGGTCCGACCGACTCTTCTGACCGAACCGACCGAAACGTTCAACAGGGACGACCAAACTACCGAGTCTGAATGACCCAGTCGATCAATCTGACTGACCCGGTTGACCCTTTTGTGGGTGCCGCCCTCCCCGGTTGGCCCCATCGGACGACGACACCGCCATTTTCTGATACTTCATCATTTATCGGCACCAAACCATTATATTCGGTGTCGAACGGACAACGTCCTAGACGCCGTCCTGCATCAACGTGCAGGTCTGACTCATGGAGATTCACCGAACTCCAATCTCCGAAGAGAGCGTCCAGTGATAGTGATGGTGACCTTCAAACCCTTTTAGGAGTGACGATGGCGACTATGGCACCGAACGGAACCCATCCGTAGGGGCTCGCACGTAACGGACGGGCTCGTCCCGTACCTAGGAAGACGCTCAACCTTGTAGTGTGATGGAGGACCATCCAGTCGATCACGCCCCAAATCTGTTGCCAGCCACGTCGTGAAGCCTGAGCGGACGTGAAGAATCTACAATTTCACTACCAAGCTTGAGAACCGACATCGTCTTATCACTTTGCGTCGTGTATCTTTATGTTCTTTCTTTCTTCATCTTTGGATTATCGGGAGGCCCCTCCTGCTTGAGTACCGGCCTCCCCTCGTGCGTGTTTTATTTTAATTATGTTTAAGTGTCATCTTTAGGGGGAGGAAATCCATGTGGGCTTCTTCTCCCCCCTAAAGATCCCTCTTAAGGGGAAAGCCTAACAGGCTTTCTCCTTAAAAGGGGGTCCAATTTAGCCTCCACAACTGCCACTTCCCCTCTATAAAGAATAGGTAAGAGTGGACGTGGAGGCCAGGTCAGAAGTCTTTGTTTGGAAAAAAACCAGATCTCGTTTTCTCAAGTTGGCAATTAGTTTATTTTCTTCTTGTTCATCCTTTGTTCTCTGAAAGAAGAAGAAGAAGAAATCAGAAGATCGTCAAAGAAGAAGAGAAGCATCGTTGTTGTTACTCTTGAATCCTGACGAACCCCTTTCCCTCTCCCTTGGAGAGATTTTGTTGGCCCTTGGAGTCCCAATCGGCACGATTCTCGTTCGACAAGGCAAATTCTCACCGTGGCCGTAGTTCTCTCCACGGCGAAGGAGCGGGAATTCCCAGTCTTCTCTTTTCCTGTTTAATTCAAACCTGCCCGCGGAGTAGATTCCTCAAGAAGGTCTCTGAGCTCAGGGCGCCCATCTTCACCCTTATATGAGGGGAAAATGGGCCCTATGTGGGCCATAACGGGTCCATTTAGGGAGCCCTTATAAATGGGCTCCCCTTTACAAAAGCAAGACGATAATAAGGGAAAATAAGAGGGAAATAAGGGGAAAATAAAGAATAAGAAAGAGAGAGAAACAAGGGGGGGGGGATTAGAGAGAGACCCATCCCCCTAGATGGCAAAAACGACGAACAGACGAACGACGTCGTGAACGCAAAGAATCACGATGAGAATGAGATGGACAAAATGGGAAAAGACAGAACACGGGTGGGGGGAGACAAGAAAAAAGAACAGATAACTGAGCAACTTCACCTGGTTGTCGACGTCGATGGCGGGCGGTGCAGATGACGCCGATGACGACCTTTGATGGCGTGCGCCATCAGTTTTTCAATCTATATTTATTTTGATTCCAAATTGAAATCAGGCATTGCGAGTCTTCAAAGAAGGGCACAAAATTCTAGAGAGAGAGAGTAAGCCAAATCAATGATATCATATTTTAGGGAATATTTGCCCAAACTACATTAAACTTGTACATGGATGTAATGGGTGGCACCCAGTAAATGAAATTAACTTGATGAATATACATGATATGACCATTGGGAAGATTCTAATTCCATAATCCCTCCAATTCTGTTTTAGAAGTGACCATCAAAGGTTTGATAATCTCATCCATAGTCTTAATCCATAACTTTACAAATTTAATGATGGACCAATATCCTCTATTTCTATTTTCCCACATTTGGAATTTTCTTTTCTTCCATATCTCCCACAATAAAAATACACAAGTATATCATTTAAGAATCGTGGTTTTGCTTTCTCTCAATGTGTATTGTAGAAAATATTGAATCCACTCCAAGAGTGAGAAATCTGACCTGTTTGGAATTTACCAAGATTTAAGCATCTATCTCCATGTATGCGTGCCCCATTCTCCTTTGAAAAGTAGATGCTCACGATCCTCAATTTGTGACCTCCACAAAAAAATTGATTTTTGTAGGCAGCTTCATTTTCCACATTACATCAACTAAAGGATCTTTTTGTTTCTTGATAGTAAAATATTACCAAGCAGATTTGTTTGTGAAAATACCGTGCACTGTAATACTCCATATAGTGCAATCATTTTCCCCTGAAAAATTAATATTCCTATCTCTAATTTCTGTAATGATCGTCCCTAAAAAACCACAACCTCTAAGGTATTTTTCCCAATATTTCTGAAATAAATCTTGGGGATCTGGACATGTGGTGCTAGGGAAATTCACTTGCTTAGTCTCTAGGTATCCTAAACTAGTCCAATTCTCTAGCTTAGTCTTTGAGTCTTCTATGTGGACATGCTATATATATTGCTACAATTCTGGAACCAAAAATGAAATTTGTGTTTATTCAAATAAGTGAGGAGAGTTCAATCATTAAGTCTGTACTTAGGTTGCTTGAGAGTACAACTAATTTATTGACTTCAAATTCACATTCAGTTATTGAAGATATACCTGTTCCAAGTGCCAAACGATCAAA
Organism: Wolffia australiana; assembly: GCF_029677425.1. Taxonomy (NCBI): domain Eukaryota; kingdom Viridiplantae; phylum Streptophyta; class Magnoliopsida; order Alismatales; family Araceae; genus Wolffia; species Wolffia australiana. The sequence goes on from NC_135835.1 coordinate 9,819,373, forward strand.
GGTAATTATTGCATTGATAGAGCCAGAGCAAACAAACAATACAATGGTACCAATATCTTATAGAGATGAAGTATATGGTTATCTAAGTGAACCTCGCGTTGTTATTGAGGATGATTCACTTGAATGGCTGCATCATATTAGATCTAAAAAATACCCACGTCTTTCTATCCTTGCAAAACAATTATTATCAATATGTGCATCAAGTGCTCAATCAGAGAGTCTTTTTTATGTAGGGGGAGGAATTTTGACATCCATCGATATGGAATTTTGAGGAAAGTTTCCTCATTTTCCCCTCTATCCATCGATATGGTTGTATTATAAAATGTATGATGAGAAGACAGATAAAAAACACTGAGAAATCTCACCCCAACCTAGTTTGCCACAAAGGACACAACTGTTGCTTCCAAAGTCGAAACTTCTTGATTCTTGATCTAATATGTAAGTTCCTTTTGGAACCTTAAATTTCCTTCTCAAAATGCCAAGCTATGGGCAGCATATCAATGCCTTAGGAGGATTTTTGATAGTTAAGAGCACTTATTTGCATTCGGAATCAAGATTCAAGCTTAAGGAACTTATATGATATGTTTGTTATCTCCATTACCATCCTATACTCATAGATACAAAACAAAAAACCCTAAAAATTCAATTTCCCCCAATTTCTCTTCACTTTATCTTTATTTTCTCTCTCTAAATCACTCTCTCTATTTTATCTCTCTTGGTCTGGAATTTTATTGTCTTACTATTCAATTCACTATCAAGATTATCTCTCCCTAAAATTTCAAAAAAGAATTCATTCATTTCCATCCTCAATTTGAATTTCTAATTTTGGTCTTTAAGTTCTTCAACAAATACAAAAAAATGAATATTAAATCCAACATCATTGATATTTGGAAATTTATTTTGGTTTTTGTTGAAAAATTTTATCCCAAATTTCAGTTTTGAAACGTTCTAACAAAAAATTAAAAAAATTTAAAATTCTCATAATATTCTGAAAATCACAAAACGCGAATCGTTTGAGTAATTACTAAATTCTAGCATCTTTAAGCATTTGAATCAGGTAATAAAATTAAATTTTCATATACATTAGCTCCCATATGGATTGACCTCTCTCTCATTCTATAGTTTCTACACTTTGAAAAGGAGAATTACAAATTTTATTTCATATGCTTAACAACCAACAACACGATCAAATTCACATTGAATTCACGCTTATTTTAAGATTATGACTATATTTGATTGTCAAGCTAATCACACATTTTATATATTTTTGGAATTCATTAATATACTATATTAATTATAATACACATGTGATGATTATGATGAAATCCATGAATACATGATATGACTTAGTGAATTATGATGAGATCATAATATAAAGATCACTAATCATTAAGCATGTGTTCTAAATATTACTATTCAAAGGATGCTCACGAAAGAAAAAATTATATGGATAGAATATCATTATCTGATCCCACTTCTATGATGAGAATGGCCGATCCGATATCCATTAGTGTGGAGACACTAAAGATATATGGTGGGTCCTCTTTAGCGGAAATAGTTCACTAAATTGATCTGTATGAGTCCCGAATGGTACTATACCTAGATATCAATTAGGCTATTTTACATCTCAGATTTTTAAGTGGTCCTTAGACCTTAGACATTAAAGATGTCTTATGAATGAACAATAATGTTTCAAATATAACTTATGAGTTTCTATTTGTGGAATTCCAAACTATCTTAGCTCAAGTGAAACAAGAAGTTTACAAATATGATTAAGTGGTCAGGATGGAATCATCCAACCTCAAGTAATAAATTAGACAGATTAAGGAAGATGATATGATGACATCCTTGGAAAAGGTAGTGGACTATGAGAGTTAAATTCTTTGATGATTTGTGAACGCATGAGTACTAACTTGGATGACCAATTAAGGTTTGATGGAATATATGTACATGGTAACCAATGACAGGAAGGTTCCATGAGGGAGTCTATACATGCATTTGTATCTTCTAGGGCACGAGGTATGGCTTGACACCTAGTGTGTCAGAAACTCGACCAACTGATTGGGTTAAATCAATCATTGATTAATTAATCTGTATGTATATAATAGTCATTGGTTTATTCATCCATTAATTTATAAGGTCAGTAAAGTTGATTGGAGATGTTAATCAGACTAATACATGGACCTAGGTCACATATGAACAATACATTGGATCTAATAAGGTGTACTTAAAGTTTTCAGGGTTATGTGAAAAATCTCAGTTAAGCAAAAGTAATCTTGAAAAGTCATCCAGGCAAGAAATTTTCAGGTTCCCCCTTATTATCCATTCTCCCAATGGCCCCTCTCCACTCTCGATGTGCTAGAAACATCGCAAAGATGATGGTGAAACAATAACGAGGATTGTGAAGATGGAGGATATTTTGACATGTTGGAGATCTCATGGACGTAAGTATTTTCTCAATCAAGGCCCTATAACCCAATATAAAGTACCCCTATATAGTCTTGAAGTTGTGCCACCTTGCTTTTGTTCCACGACATTATAGTTAGGCCACCTTGCTGCTTTGCTCCACGATGTCATGCCACACTTGTTATCATCATCCTACAACCTCACATGAGTAGTTTTGATTCCCACTTCTTGTCCTCTCACCATCCCTCCTGCTTTCATCCCATGCATTGTCACAATGTACTGCATTGCTTCTCACTGCCATCACTACATCCCTTATGCCATGTGTAACCTACTGCTGTATCTTGCTCATTTTTGTGACTCTATGCCACTGATAACATCAAACATATTGCATTAATATCACGTGGATTGTAATAGATTGTGCATAATATTTATGAAATATGGATGTCATCATATTTTTTACTAACTAATTTCCTTTTCAGATAAATTTTATTATTTTCCCTTAGATTTTATGTTGTTCACGTAAGTTCCAGTACCAAACTCAAATTGACATGGAATTAACCATATTCTAACCATGTTCCAATCATTGTATTTGATGTTTGCATGATTGGAAAAATTATTTGGAATGTGCATATTATTTAGTATATACGGATGTCATTATATGTTAATTTCTTGTTCATATAAATTTATAAATGTGCATACTAACCATATTTTAAACATGTTTCAATCTTTGGATTTGATGTTTTCATGATAGTAACCAAGCATAGGTAATATGAATCCAACCAGAACAGGTATCATGGTGAAATTTTGAGTGAGATGAGGGGGAGAATTTTGTGCTGCTAGAGCACATAAACCATAATGCTGGATGTGCGGAGCTCAAGGAAAATATGACAAGATTGTGGAGAATAAAACATCATTTGAGTGCATACATCAAATTAAACGGATGATAAAATTTTCCTTAGTTCCTTTCACTCTTTTAGTGATCAATTGTAAATCTATCTTTAAACTTTTCCTCCATTATTAGTTGGCCAGAACGATGGAGTGAGGATGGAGAAGAAATTTTCTGTTCTGACTGATTCTTTTAAGGTTTATTTTTTATTTTGATTCTTACTTATCCATTGGAAAATTGTTTCCTGGGTTTCATGTAGAAATCTTTGTGCGAGTCACTTTATCATTATTACTTCTGCATTTGATTATATCACAATGAAACGCAATAAAAATTGGTAAGGAACTTTGATTCAAGTGCTGGTTTGAGATTGGTTACTGTTCCCCAAAATGTTATGTTCTTCCAACCTTCATTTGAACTGTGTTGATTCAAAAAATAGGATCAAGACATTGTTAATCATTATGATATTCTCTATATTCCTCTCACAAATCTTAGTTTTAGTTATATCACATTTTTCCTTTTATGGAGCATAATTTTCAGATGGATTAAAACTTATTCCCTATGAATTTTCCCCCCCACTAAAATGATATATATCAAGTTTTTGAGGAGAAATATAAATTTGATTGAATGCCTAATTGAGATTAAAGATACTTTAAACCAATAATTAGCATAACAGCCACTATTCTACCAGTGTGCCACCCACGTCATGATGTGGCTTGTCATGCATCCCCTACATTTCTGCTACATGATCTACATGAAAGAATGATAAAATTACATAATCTACATGAAAGAATGATTAAATTCCAAGATATAAATCATTCCATAATCTACATGAAAGAATGATAAAATTCTAAGATATAAATCATTCCATAATCTACTTGAAAGAATGATAAAATTCCAAGATATAAATCATATTGATTGCATACAGTATTAAATTTTTACTAGCACAGAGGACTTTAGGCCACGAACAGTGATGACAGGTAGATGTTATATAAGTGTAGAAATATGGATTTGTAATTTTCAGATTCTCCTAAGGTTTTAGTTTAAATTTACTCTTGTGATAACATGAAAATAAGCATGTTAATTCATGCTTAGTTCATGCATGATAGAGCACAATTGATCTAATTTATGCATGTTATCATGAATTTTAAGTCATTTTAACAAAAAATAGATAAATTCACTTAATAACCGCTCTTCACAATAAAATGATGATATTTTGAGGTTTTTATGATTTTAGTGAATAATAGATTTCAAAGGATTTTTAATTTGGTGAAAATTTCGTTTCAAAAAGTGTAGTAATTTGAAAAATATTTAAGTTTTAATTTTTGAAATATTTTATAACTTTTTATCAAAGTAAAAAAATCGCAAAAAGGGGCCCATTTCTACCGGGCTGACATGGCAAGAGCACCTAAGTGGCGTGCCACGGTAGCATGCACAGGAGCAGAGTTGGCGCTGATGGGGCCCACTTGGGTGCACGTGTGTGTCATGTGTGTGCGCATGTGTGCGCGTATGAGAAGAGAAAGGGGCGCCCATGTGCGCAATTTCAAAGGGTTTAGATGTTCCCCATTTTTATAGCCAAAATTTTCCCATATGGGGCTAACCTCATTGGCAAGAGATGTGCAATGTGGTCGCATCCATCAGATCATAATCATTAGAGGTAAGTTTACCTCTTTTGTTTTGTCCTTTTTTGCAAGTCGAGGGGAGCATTGATGAAGATGATCTAGTGGCTCAAAAAACCCTGCATTGATGATCGGACGATTGGACAGCTGAGGATTGATCAGGTCATCAAAAATCAATAAAATGGCCATCTGAAATCATAAAAATAAAAAAGGCTAAAAAATAGGAAATCGAGGCATTTTTCAAATGACCATAACTCCTCATTCCGGAGGAGTTTGTGGCTGAATTTTTTGGACAGTTTCCTCTCTTCCAATGGACCGGTGGCCCCTATAAATAGAGGTGCAGAGGCCCAAAAATTCTTTGTACTCTTTTTGTCTGACCTTGTGAAACAAAGGCTTGGGAGTGCCAATTTAGGGTCTTTCTTCTTTCCAAAGTGAGTTTATTTACTTAAAAACATTCATATACACCTAGCTATCTCTTCTTTCATGCTTTCTCATCTTAACCACTTTCTTAATCATTAAATTTTTCTAAAACCAATATTAACCACTAACCTTCTTTGTGGTTTGACCCCTTACCAATTACTTAAGTAATAAGTGAATTAGGGATTATCATAAATTTATTACATAAATCTCAGAATTAAAACATCGACTAGGTTAAACTCCTAAATTTTGACTTATCAGCTTGATAACTTCTTTAATATGGTTATAACACCATCATCAGAATTAGTGTCCGCCCAACCGATATCCGTCCGTCATCCGGTATCGGACAACCGATATCCGATATCCAAGAAAAAATGGGACGGTGCCGGATATCGGATATCGGATATCGGATATCGGCCGATATCCGTCTATAAGGAGTTAGACGGATATCGGTATCGGATACCGAAGGTGGAGGGACGAGGCGGATATCGGATGCCGGATATCGGTTCTCAATAACCGGATGTCGTAGACGGATACCAGATACCGGATATCGGTACCGATATCGATAAGCTATCTATCTCACTCATTTGTTTATTTAAATCTAACGACTTATGTTTTGATATGTTATCAACCTCAATTAATATATACAGTGTAATATTTTTATTTTCTTCCATATGGGATAACCGGATTCGCAGTTTACATTAAAATTTGAATCGTGTTATCCCATATGGAAGATATTTTAAATCCTGCGTTGTATATATTAGACAAGTTACATATATTAAATGAATTAATATTATATTGATAAATTTTCTTAATATTATTATCGACTTATCTATTATATAAATTTATTATATCAATTCTTCGCGCAATAAATACAAGCCAAAATTTCTTTTATCTTCCATATGGGATAAAGTCTTCAGAGATTGTTAATCTCAGAATCCTGCTGTTATCCCATATGGAAGAAGAAAAAAGTTCCACTTGTATATATTACAGCGCCAATAAACAAACTAAAAGCTCTAAATACCCTCTACCGCAAGTTGATACGCCTAATCGCTCGTTAAAAATTAATGAAATATATTTTTATAAAAATATCGGTGTTGGATATCGAAAACCGATATCCACACCCAATATCCGATATCGTCATCCTTCCCCCTGAGATGGGGATGGATCTCGACATCGAACGGATATCGGTATCAGATATCGGCACTATAGCAACCGATATCCGATATCGATATCCGATATCTGGATATCGGAATGAACGGATACCGGAAAATTGCCTTTCCGGTATCTGATACAGCATCCGTCCTGATACCATCATCCGGTACAGGTATCGGGACGGGCGAACACTAATCAGAATCACCAAAATATAAGGCGATGATTGGCTCGGAAACCACCTTTAGGCCTGATCACATGTTCACAATGAAACGTAATAGACAAATAAATAAAAAGATTCCCATGAGATAAAACTAATTTCACAAATAGTTACTCGCTGAAATCTGAAGAATCAGATTGTGACACAGAGAGGGAAGAATAGACTGTAGAAAATTGCCTTTATAGCCATAAAAATATATAATTAAATCCAAAGAAAACTAAATATTCTAAAGTATTTCATTATTTTATTCATCATGTGACGACATAAAATTCAAAAAAATATATAGAAAGTAAAAATTCACAGTTTCATTCTAAAAATTTCTGCAATTATTTAAATCCCTGATTACATGCACATATGTTCATAATAATTTTAATAAATATGTGATATTACTCTAACAATTAGCATTTAATTTGTCATTAGTAATTACCCATACACAAAACTTACCTTTAGGGAATATTCTTATGATCAAGGGACCCAAATAACATGAACCAGGATGTATATGTGCCTATAATCAAGACTACAAGAGTTCAAATTATTTTCAACATGTTATATAAGAAATGTTGAATGATATAATTCCATATTCTCTTCAAACTCTATTTACTACAATATTAAATTCCTAAAAAAATATATCAAATTTATCATTCATCATATCAGTTAAATCCAAAATATTTATCATAAAACCCAAAATTAAATTCACTGTATCAAATGAAACCAAAAAACTATACAATTAAATATCCACTTAATAATGATTACATTTAAGTTTACATAAATAATTATATTTACATACCTCAAGTGATTCTCAAAAAAATTAAGATCAAGCCAACACAGTTTTCTTTATCCATTGACATGAACCTCAACCTTATTTAACTATATTTTTGTTTTTATGTCATCCTGTATCCTTGGTTCTCTCTTTTTATAATTTATTATTCTTTGTTTCTTAGATTCCTCCTTAGAACTTGTGTTTCTAAATCTAATACAATTTACACTTCAAGTCTAATCAATTAGAAATAATTTGAGTCATAATCAAGATTTTATCAATTTTCTCATTTGGTGAAGCTCTAAGTTCTTTAATAGCATTCACGTATCCTATCCTATTTTTTTGCATATTGGAATCATCAAATAATATCATCGAAAGAGGTATTGAAGTTCGAGAGAGAAGGGAAAACCAGTACTTTTGTAAATCTAAAATTTTCTATCGTATTACTTCATTTTAATCATGACACATTAGTATCAAGGTTCAAGTCAAATATCCGCGTTTATGTTGGTTTGTGGATAATGAGTGCCAATTAAAATGTGTCTTATAAATTTATACCAATTTAACTCTATTTAAAAGTTACATTTAATTTAAAGTCCATATCTGCCGTTTTCATTTGAGTAAAAAGATAACGAGACTTCATCACATATAATATAAATAAAATGTTGGAGACACCCTTTTAGATATATATAAAAATAGTTGCATTAATTTTATAACTCATAAAGTTTAAATCTCAAATACTCCCAAGAACTTTTAAATAAACTGAAATTCGTTTATAAATGTCGACATTAATAAACACAATTTCAAATATTTTGTCCTCGAAATTGTTTTATAATAATTTTAGAGGCTCAGAACTGACCGTTTCTGTCATATATAAACATATACTACTAAGCTTGAACCAAAATTTTGTTAGCTGCCTCGTGAACCATTAGATTATTTGCCGCAGGTCACAGGAAAAAAATTAATTTTTACGCATTGACCTTTTGGATAAAACTTAAGTAATAATACTAATATTCTGAAAATACTCCTATTACCGTCAGGAAGTAGTATGAACTGTGATTATTAATAAAATTCGACTGTTCCAAATCAATATCATATAGTTTGGTTTATTTACCTATCCTTCATTTTTTTTACCTTTTGTGGAAATGAGGTGTTTTTTCTGATGCTCTAAAAAAATGTCAAGTCCAAATAAAAATATTTACCTAAGGAATACCCTTTGGAGCCGGCGGCAATCCAAGAATTAGAAGCACTAAGATTCTCACGATGCCTCAAGGCTTAAAGCACTTCAAAGTCTGGTGCATTAAATACGCACCTGGTTACTTTTGTTTCTTTGAACCTAAACATCGTTATTGGTAACCGAATCAATGCAACTCCTTATAGAAATATTTTCGAAAGCTCATAGCCTTTATATAAACTACGAAGCTCAGACCAAACCAAGCCGATTGAAGGCATCTCCCACCTATTATAACGCCTTTTTATCGCATTCAATATCAGGAATAAGTAATAAAACATAAGGTAAATCAGTTCAATTCAAAAGATATCCAAACAAGGCGGTTAGTGAAGTCCCAACTGGAAACCCTTTTAGCGCTAGATCAATGCAGCGGTTTGAAATAAAGTCAAAAGGAGCTTAATTCTTATCTTCACAGGGCAAGCCCATACTTTAGTGCTCAGAATTATTATCATGAAGGAGACAGGATTGAAGCTGAGAGATTTATACTCTTATCGAAGTCGGAAGGTAAAGTTGAAGCTCATCATTTACTTCAAGATCTTCTTAATGTCAGAAACCCTAGAATGGGCCGTGTAATTGATGCCTCTGTGGTAAGCTTATAAGCCTGAGTGAGGTGTTTAAGCATTAATGGGTGTGTAAAGAGTCTGCATGTTACTTTGAGAAGGCAAATATGGCCAAAGGATACTTGGTGATGACAAGTTCTGGAATATTAAGGGCAGGGATAGGACTAGGTCATAGGCCAAACTGGTAAAAAAACTCCCGGGTCTTCTCTTTTTCTACTTCTTCTCCTTTCTAGAGCTCGCACACGGTACTTACTACATCTACTGACCTGCTTCCGGAACGAATAGGTAGAAAATAAAACAAAGAATGAGATAGTTGTAAGCTTTCGTTTGACTCAAACCTTAGAAATTTTTATTGATGTCGAACGAGATGCCACAACGTCCATGAAAGGCGATTTCTAAGTTACCATGGCTCGCTGTGATAGAAGCTACAAACGTGCATACAAAGAAAGTAGGTGTCTTCTCTACGGCGAACAGTGGGAGAACACTCTGATACCCTTGAGAAAATCTTGTCCGTCATTCTTGGCCCTGATGAGGTAGGTTAACTTCGTATGCTGAAATATTTGACGGGCACTATTCAGTGAAGTTGCCCCCAGGATCTGTGAAGCTCTTGACGGAGAAGCCTCGTTTCACTGAAAAGTTTATAAACTTCCATCGCTCTCTCTCTCTTCCCTCCCATCCTCTCCCTCCCTCTCTCCCTCTCTCTCTCTCTCTCTCTCTCTCTCTCTCTCTCTCTCTCTCTCTCTCTCTCTCTCTCTCTCTCTCTCTCTCTCTCTCTCTCTCTCTCTCTCTCTCTCTCTCTCTCTCTCTCTCTCTCTCTCTCTCTCTCTCTCTCTCTCTCTCTCTCTCTTTCTCTCTCTCTCTCTCTCTCTCTCGCTCTCTCTCTCTCTCTCTCTCTCTCTCTCTCTCTCTCTCCCTCTCTCTCTCTCTCAGTCTCTCTCTCTCAGTCTCTCTCTCTCTCGCTCTCTCTCTCTCCTTCTCTCTCTCTCTCTCTCTCTCTCTCCCTCTCTCTCTCAGTCTCTCTCTCTCTCGCTCTCTCTCTCTCCCTCTCTCTCTCTCTCTCTATCTCTCTCCCTCTCTCTCTCTCGCTCTCTCTCTCATTCTCTCTCTCTCTCTCTATCTATCTCCCTCTCTCTCTCTCAGTATCTCTCTCTCTCTCTATCTCTTCCTCCTTTTCTCTCTCTCTGGGTTGAAACTGCAGGAATGCTTGCGCTACTTCTTACAGATGAACCAAACTGTTGCACTTAAAACATATATCGGTCCATCGTGTCTTCAACGGAGAAAACCGAACATATTATTTAGGGAAGGTACTCTGGATAACAACCCTTACCCTCTCTGGGTAATTGGATGTCCATAACAGTTAAAAACCTTATGACCCAAAGACCATGGCATCCATTTATAAGAGATAGGCTTAATAATCTTTAATCTATCTTAATAAATCGTATCATAATAATTGAAATCAATCGGCCTCTACGCATAATATTATAATAACCATACACGTAAATGCCTTAATCCCATCATTTGCACACATGAATCACCTTAATCGGAATCCTTGAATGATAGCTTAATATATATATAATTGAATGTATTTAAGAAATTAATCTAACATATCTCTCTCTCTCTCTGTAGTGGATCATAGATAAACTCAAAACATGACCGAATGATCATAAATCTGTGCGTCTCTCTTTCCTTAATGATGGGAATGCCAAACGAATCTTCATTCATTCAAGTAGAGCAGAACATGCCATATGAAAAACAGGCTGTTCACAAGACAAACTTTGAGAAGAATAGAGAAGGAACGAAACAGTTCGTCTGAGGAAGCTCAGGAGGGATAGAGGGGGATTCAGAAGAGGAGTTAATATCCTATGGTGCGGGTGCTTGAAGTACGCCTTGCTAGGGCCTTGGGGTGACAGAAATTATAGCATGCGGAAATGAAGCAAGCCTTGCAAGATCAAGAAAGATGAATGCAAGGGAGAAAGAGAAGCTCAGTAGAAATAGCACCAAAATCAGATTACTGCGGGAGATGTGATACATCCGCCGCAGATGATCAGAAGAAGCTGCATGCCACATCTCCACCCTTCATGGCGGAAAATTGTTGTAGAAGATCGCAGTAGGCACAGAGAGAGACGGGGTAGTTCGGTCACGAACATCTTTTCTATTCTATTCAAGAACGATGCTCCAATAACTTATAGGAGAACTGGAAACCCTCTTCTTTACACATCTCCGTCTTTCTCTCGCTTTCTCTCTCTCTCTCTCTCTCCCTCGCACTCGCTTGCTAATTCTGAGAAGGTAAGATAAGAGGGAGAAACGTCTACTGTAGCCGAAAGCGCAGAGTGCTTGCATGAACAGATCCTGGGGCAGCTTTGTTCAGGTAATCAGATACGCCATCCTTCGTAACATACGCCCGTGCGGAATTCATGCAGTCGCAGAAGCGCGAGAGAATGAAAAATAACAATCGTATCAGTCATTTGTCCAAAGGGTATCTGACGACTGCGTCATTTATCCGCATTAACTTCTTCTATGTATCCCGCCATGGTACTCCCCGAAAACGACAACCAATCTTATTTCTTCCTCGAAGATGAACTCCTCCATTTTTTCTGATGCGATGTGACTGCACTTGTATCTGATATATCACTGCTTAAGCGTGCAGAAGTTACACGACATCAGAAAATTGGCTTCCGCAAAAGCAGAGTACCGCCAGTGAATGACTCTAGAAGTATATCTTTCTCCCTCGTCTATTCCTGGCATTATTGTGGTCTTTCTCTGTCATCCTGCAGATGAAACCATACTTCCCTGTTCATGCTGGTACAACTCTCTGGCCCATCCGAAATTACCGGAAAAGATTTAGCACACGCTCGACATTTATGACTAGTCGGAGAATGATGGACGGATGAGAAGTTCCTGGTAACTACTGATGAAGATTTTACTTCTATTTAAAGATGTGGACCTGATAGTTGAATTCCACGACGTATGGAATATTTCTGTTTACGCCTTGAGTTTGGGATTTTGAAAGAAACTTAGCCCAATCAGTAGAAGATTCTGCGTCTAAAACGGATGGAACGTCATCTGAAGATACGCTGATTCGAATCAAATCGTATGGATTTTACGTGCGAATGCTTACTTGAGGGCCAAATCTCTGATTCAGGTCGTTTTGAGGTCTAAGAAATCGGTATGTCTTTATCTTCAACTCCTAGGTTGGATCAACGCAATGGGCTTTTGTGATTGATTATCTTTTCATAGCTACAAGGAATTAAATTACTGAAAGGCCTAGTCAACGTCTTGTCAGCCATGGTCACCAAACGGTCAAACCAAGGGTTATACATGAAATGATGAACTATCAAAATTAGTGAAATGATCCAAACCAAAAACAAAGAATAACAAGAGAAGAATATGGATTATTGATGAGTATCAATAAGTTTTGATGAATTTCAAGGCTTAAATTGCTAGGTCAACCCTCATTCCACACCATGCGGCTGGCCCATGAATACCCATGTGAACACGTTCTTATCTACAATATGTAAGCTGAATTGTCCAAATATAAGTTAATGTGGATTTAACATGGAAAAATAAGGTATTAATATCTTCCTGTATAAGATGAGAATTGAATGTTGACCATACGCTCAACTCATTAAATCATTGATTAAAGACTCAAAATATATGTAGTACGACTGCCAACATGTCCACCATCACATATTAAATTCCTAGGCAGAATAGAGTCCATTTGACTAGTCAAATAGTCCAGCCAATACTTACACATACAATTTGATCAATATTGTTTGAATTATTTATCTTATGGAGAAGAAAATACCCAAAAATCATTTTTTCGGCAAAATGAAAAATCATATATCTGCTCTTGCCATAATTCTTTATGATATTTTGAAAAATTACAAATAAAATGGGTAGGCTTGCTGGATGGATGAGTCAACTGTCTGCTTAGTTGTCCGTTCATATCATTTTGTTTCATCTCGACCATGATCCATCCCAATTTGTTATCATCATCATTCCATCATCAGTCCTGTTCCATCATTTTTCCAAAATGAAAAATAGAATGGAATGCAATCACCCTGCTCTCCCCTCCAAAACCCACTTAAATAGAGAGAAAGAGACAGAGATAGAGAGCAAGAGAGAGAGAGAGAGATGAGAACTCCATGTCCATGTTACATCATATTTTGTTGGATGGACGATATATGACATTTTTTGGACGTATCATATGGGACTGAATGGCCATTTTCAAATGTCATTGACACATGATGTTGATGTTGACATGCATAGATGTCGCTGTGAACATGAACAATCATTGACATCATGGTCATCGGCGTCATCATATATGATAATCATCATACCCTTCAACAATGAAAATTGTAGTTGTCATCAACAACAATTGGGTGTCCTCGTCAATGGCATTTTTAATCCTTGTCAACAAAATTCTTCATCCTCGTCTGTGATTGTTGTGTCCTTGTTGTTGATGACAGTCATAGTTATCATCAACAGTAGTCGTAGTTAAGCATTTTACCATCAACATTCGTCATAATTTTCATCTACAGTCATCATTCTCAACAAATACAGTCTCCATCCCGGCTCATGATTGTCGCCTTACTCATCTACGATGACAATCATAGTTCTCATCAACAGAAAATAAAGGCATCATCTTCGTCGACTTTATCATTGGCCCTCATTATCCTAATTGTATAATGTCATAGTCCCCATCAAAGACAGTCATCATCATCGTCAACAGTGACAACATGAGCCTTCATCAACTGTAATCATAGTCATCAAACTCATTGCCCACAGCCATTGTCATCCTTATTGGCAATATTCTTCATAACCTTCGACAACGACAGTTGTACTAGTTGAATTCATCAAATAGTTCATAATATCAAATTATTTATGATAATATTGTGCACAATTTATGTAAATGATAATTCATAAATATCTGATAATTTTGAGTTGTCTTATTTTATGTGATTATTAAAGTTTTTAAAATTAACCTTACTTGACTCCTTTCATTCACATGGATTCAATATCATATCTTCTTAAGGTTTAATTAAGATGCATGACTAAAGAGATTGAAAAACCGTTCTATAAGAACAATTAAAGAGAAAAAGAGAAGTAAGAATTTTTTCCAATTACATTAAAGGTGTCCCACCAAAGGATTTTAAGACATGATCTTACATGCCTCCATATTTTTAGGAATCACTACAAATTTTGGATGGTGAGACAAGTAAAATTTTTAAGGAGGATACCCAATAAAAATATGAAATTCATACACCAGCTAGGGTTTATGAATTTGTCTTTGTCAACTCCGCTTTCTTGATTTTTTGAAATCCTAGGTTTTGTTTCCCATTTCTTTTAACACGGTCAAAAGCCTCATCACGAGGTTAGTTTTTCCTTCAAGGATTCTGATTTTTATGACACTATTCATAATTTTACATTGACGCATAGAGAAAGTGAGTAGAATACAGACAATATTCATAATAAATAAACTTAAAGTTTTTATTCTATTATAGAGGATTTTAATATACTTTTCAAATAATTAAATAAAAAATAAACTATCAAAAATAATTTTCAATGAAACAAAGTATCAAAAATAATTTTCAATGACAAAAATTATTGACAAGAAACTTAAATCATTCCAAGGAGATGAAAAAATATTAATCATTTTCACCTAATTTATTCAAATTTATTAAATGTTCTAAATAATTTTTACTGGTTTTCTTAATCAAGGAAACAATAATTAGTTAGAAAGAAATACTTTAATTGACACTTCAGTAGCACCGAGTGATGGGGGTAGTTGATGCAAGCATGTGGAATGTTATTGAGTGGAGCGAAGTGACTATGGGGTAGTTAATTAGTTTCATAAGTCGTAGTCAAAATGTAGTCATCCATACACGAGATGTCCTTAGTTCTCAGGTCAATGGATCACTTATGCAACTGCGACATGAATCAACATCATTGATGTTCAAGTATAATGCCATTTAGGGATTCTATGAATCAATTAAGTGAACTCTTTCTCCAAAGAGCACCCACTATCCATTATTAGTGATGTAACACGCGGACTGTCGGGGTTGGTCGGCTAGTGTTGCAACACAGGAGAGACAGAAAAAGAAATGTAAGTGATACAATGTATGCAAAGTATGGTGAAAACCCAATTAGACCTGGCAATTGCTGATTAGATCGACAATCGAATAAAGATTTGGGAGTGGACCATTTACGGTCAGACTCCCAATGACCCACTCAGACCAACAAGACGTCATACGAGGAGAGTGGACAATGAGAAGTCCAAAGAAAGCTGTAAAGTAACTTCCTTGAGATCTACCCTAGAAAATTATAAAGTAACTCCCAAAGGGAGGAGGCGAGAGCCCAAATTCAATTTTCCAATTGAACTCCACGAGGCTTCCTTGGGCATGCCTCCCTTTATATAGAGTAGAAAGGATGCCCAATTGGGCCGAACGAGGGGAAACTATCTTGTGGCGAGAGATTTTCCCGTAACCGTACATCAAACCAAACAACAAAAGCAACCATTGACGAGACCCAAGTATGAAGGCCCATCAAGAATTCAGAAATCAAAGTGCCTAGAAAATAAAAACAAACACTCACGACCCATCGCTACGCCGTTTACTTGAAATTGGGGTCGCAGACGTCGGCTCGAGCTGCGCGGCGAGGTTGTTGGCATCCTGTGGCGTGGCTGGTGCGATGGTCCCCCATCACTTAGTGTCACCATACTAATAGCCACATGATTAGCTATACTGATCGTATAAGTCGGCTCAATTAGTGTTATTATATTTGGATAATTCAATGTCCATCTTGACTATCCACCAAATAGGAATATTTAGAATACATGTTTGAAGACTAGTGCTCATTGTCTTATGATTTCATCATAATTCACTAGGCCGTTGCACATACTTATAGACTTCATTATAAACATCAAACTAAAATAATAATGAATGTAACATTTTATTCAATGAACTTAAATAAAATAGGGTGTTGTGATTCGGCTTGATAGCCACATAATATCTCCATAAGAGGCTTAGGGGCCCAATTTGTAAACGGTGTCTTTCTGACTGTTTGTGTAAGACTAAACAGGTTAAAGAAGTTAAAGATACACTGAATTGTTTTGGATATACTTGAAATTCGTGCTATTATCGATTGATTTTTTGACCTACAAGGCCTCTCACGGCGGTTAATAATCAACACTGAGTGGGGATATATATATCCTTCAGACAAGATTGAGACAGTAGCCCAAACCTTTACATGATTAGACATAGCTAATAAAATAAACATAAGTACAATGGATATCCTTGACCTAGCTAGTAAACATTGAAATACCTAAATCATCCTCCTTCCTAGCTGATACATTAGAGACACAACCCAACAGCTTTTTATACTTAATCCAAACTAGTAATGGTATAGAGGGTGTAAAAATGAGTAGTATATGTATATATGTCTTAGTCCTCTGAATTTTGTAGTATCACTGTCTTAAGAATATGGCTAGAAATTCAGAATTTATATGATACTTATAGGGTTGTGGTAAACTCTCTCAAACTTTCAACTGCATGTAGTGTCATGTGGTATATCAACATGTTGTTGAAATACTAGGGTCTCCTACGAAGTAAAAAAATACAAAATATAATCCAAAGTGTGCTAAATATATCGTAGATACAGAGTAGTCAAATGTAAGTATTATAAGAATATAAATATGTTCAAAATAACTATCTAATTATGATACAATCTCAGATCCTTTATCTGCATTACTAACCTCTTTCTATGTATTGTCTAGTATCACACTTTGAAATTTCAGTTATGACCCAGGCATGAATACCATGTGTAAGAAAAAGTGTGCTTTGAAATAGGGAGTCCTATTACCAGCCCAATAAAGGACCAATAAACAAAAGTTTGGAGAAAATTTTCAAGAAGCCAATCAATGACTTTCAGTGAAGTTGTCATTACAGTCATAGCCGCATAATTACACACGTGCAAAGACAAATGAGTCTCTCAGCCATGTGGCCCTTGAAGAACTTCACCCTCCCCTTTCTTTTATAACCAAAGTAGGGGACAAGTCTTTTATCTTATTCAATGCGGGATAACACCTCCCATATGACCAGGCCTTTGTATCCCATTCTCCACACCACTTGAAGAGAACTAAGAGATGCTATTCGAAGTTCAAAGTGAGATTAGGTTGATCATAGATTTCACCGAGACTTGTTTAACGTATGAATGAAGTTTGATTTCTTGAGTTCACAAGAATTTCGAAGCTTGAAAGCATTCTATGAAACACACCCATGAGGACAGTGACAGAACATTGGGATCAGGCTCAGGGGAGACCACACATGTATGGGTTCCATCACCACAGGGCAAAATAACTAAGAGCCAAGCTAATGTTGTTTCTTTGCTTCATTTGATTTCACAGTTACTCATCTGTGAGAAAATTATTCAATTTTTACTAATTTGTAATACGAAGAGAAAGAGACTCAAACACAACCATCACACGGCTTTTTATTAGGTAATTACTTCACATAACATAATCATTTAGGTGGTGTAAATTTTTTTAAGCAATCATGGCTAATCAGATTTCACTAAGATACAATCTACCACAGAGACGGTTGAGTCAAATTTTTTGCTTCAATTGCATTGCTACTGAGTATTTCATCATGTATTTCACTGTGCCATCAGTTCCTCCATGACGAGGGCGTGGACGGGGCAGGACGGGATGCTAAAGCCCGTAACAATTTTAATGGGACCCAAAGATTAAACGAAGGTAATCTTTAGGCATCATGAGCATGTGACGACCAATAGATCAAAAAATGGTTAAATTTAAAAATCTTTTGTGTGCTATGCTAGCTATTCAAAATTGGAGGTTGCTGAGGAAGGTTACGAGGCACCTCGTGTTCTGGAACATGGAGTCCATCCTCTGCCAGACTGCGGTCTGCACCTCCAGCAACTGTTTCGCCTTACTCTGTAATGCCGAATGACGCCTCACTGTCTCCCCATGGATCTGCAGCACGGCCAACAGACCGATTAATCATACCTTGAAATTAAGAAATATGACCAATCAAAGAAATCTTTCAGATAAGGCTCGCTGACAGATGCCAATATGGCATCAGTTGCGCCCTTTACTGTCATCAGTCATCCATCCCAACCTGGGATGAGAACTGAACAAAAGCCTTCCTACTTTCTGTTCCATTCCATAATTGGGTGCCAGAGATTTATTCTAGGTTTACAACCAGCCTCTGTCTATTCCGTCCTCCTCCGTTCTGTCCAACCGCTCTGGCTGAAACAGAACGAAACTGCAGATTTTGACGGATGACTGGCTATAATACCGTTCGCCTGTCCCATCCATCCAACTCTATCGTTGGTTCCTGAGCCTTACCTTGAGGAACAGTCTCATGATGGCCTGAACAAACTCGAAGTTGTTCTTGCGGGAGATCTCGTTGGTAAAATAGTCCAGCAGGAGTTCAATGGCACGGAGTTCGGGTCTCTCCTCTGGTCTCTGGATTTCTTCGTCATCTATTATTTGCAGCATCCGCAATTCCAGATCAATATCCGAGGGACCTAATCCTCTTAAGTAATCCGTGAAGGCTGAATCTACAGAAAATGAAAAAACCCAAGAGTGATAAGAATGACGTCGAAGATCGATGAAAAAGACGAATAATACTCACGGTTTCCAGACTCCGCACAGGATTGCAGCTGTTTCAAGAAAACCGACGGCAAGTTAAAGTCGAGCTTGCTGCTGATGTGTGCATCAGCCACTTGGGTTATCTCTTCATCCGCAGCAGCCACCCCGTCATTCTTAAATATGATTTCCCCAGAGAGTGAAGGAACAGAAGGCAAGAAGAAGGGCGCCTTCTCCGGCTTCTTAGGAGGCTCGATTGGCTTATTACGTGCCTGCACCGCACAAACAAAGATTTCTTAATATTGATTCAAATATCAGTAATGAATCAAAGCAGCACCTTGATGATATCAAGCTTGGTCAAGCTCTGCCACTGGCTTCTGGGAAGTAAGGACAGGGTAACCAGGTTGGGAATCTGCACTTGCAGATTGGAAAGATCGAAGGTTTCTTCATGGGATACGTGTCCGGCCCTCGGCTGCTCGGATTCTTGATCCTCTGATTGATCGGCTGCTGGGAAGTTGAGCAACTTGACCTCCTTCACTCTTGAATAAGTGCCAATAGTAGAAGAACCAGAGAAAATTGCTTGGTTGACCCTGTTGACAGCGGCAATAAATGAAATTTACCAACCATGATCAAGGTAATAAGAGAATCACTTACCAAACATAGATGCCATTCTGGTCAACGTGGGAAGTGACCATTATATCCATGCTCGGGGACAAGGAAAACGTGGTTATAGAGATGTCAACGCTGATGGCGTCAATCTGTCTTCCTAGGATGACATCCCAAACCCTGAGTGTTCCGTCCATACTGGAAGACAGGAGCCATTTACCATCCTCACTAAAGCAGAGGTCTGTTATGCGGTCAGTATGCCCTTCAAATTTTCGAACCATTCGAAGGTTAACCACGTCAAAGACGCGGAGAACCATGTCAACAGCAGCAGTTGCAAGAAGGCCTGAGTCACCAAAGAAAACCCAGTTCTTTTAAGGATATTTTTGAATTAAAGATAATATAAATATTCATATACCGTTTCCCCGGTGGTAAACAATCCGCACAACAGAATGGCCCACGTCCAATCTATACTTAAGATCACATTTTTTCAAACTCCACATCTGCTCAATAAAAATGGAAAATAAATGAATCAAATAAACATCCAAAGAAATATAAGAGAATGGAGACTAACCTTTAGGTCACCGTGGTATCCTACACTAATCAGAGCGGAGTTTGTCGCATCGCATGCAAGGCCGATCACCTCAGAATCATGGGCAGTGCTTCTGCTTTCAGATGGATCCAAGTAAACGCTCCGGCTGATACCAGACTGCAGATTAAAACGCTCAATCCAACCGCCCTCAGTTCCTAGGAAAGCAAAATTGCCACATGCACTGATTGCACATGCTTTAACCGGAGTCTGAGTGTGGGCAGACGGAGTTAAAATGTGCTCTCCAAGAGCAAAGTTCTGAACCCGCCATACATATGCACGTGGAGTGTCCATGTGGCACGTGACAACGTTACACCAATCACGCTCACGGATTTCAGCTGGACAGTGAAGAGAGCTTCAGTACAAGATAAATCAAACTGCCATCTATCCTATGTAAAATCGCAATAAATAAATTATCAAGGCATGCAGAAAATGATTCCTAGCCTGAAGTAACTGTTAGAAATTTTTTGTTCTAATGATATCAAAGTGAGTCACGCTCTATAAGTACCTGATATGACCAAATCATATCAAGAATCTTTTGGAACTGAGATCTTGGGAAAACCTAAACGAGCAATATGATCTCGGAATGTCAAGTAGAATTGAAAATGTAGCTTGTACAAGACGAGAAACAAGATAGAATTGAAATCTCCATCACGAGATCTCACTTCCGGCGTGGTTGCTCCCACTGTTCCCGTCTTTCTGGTATGTTAGACCCCCTTCTTTTCCCCTCAAACTCTATTTATAAATTCCCCCACACACGCTAGTTTCTCTGCACATGTGTCCAAGTGGCATTGTTCCTCTTTAGCCTCTTGTAAGATACGTTCTTGAAAAAATAACGTATCAGTGGCTCACCGTTCCATTCCTTTCTGTTTCCAATTAAGTGACACACGAGAGTTGCCAGATATTATCTCACATGGAGAATAAGCAACTTAACTCTAATTAGACTTTGGCCTCCCAATGGGTAAAGGACCCGTATTAAAACTGGCCAACCCTAACTAAAGATTTAATGTTTCTTCTACACCCTAATTGGCTCTAAGGGGTTTGGTGGCGCTGCAGGAGTTTGCTCATCACGAAAATTGGTGATATCTGACAGTAAAAACAAATTAAAGAGTCAGTGTGAGAATAAAGCTGTGAACCAAAAGACTCTCTAGAGTCCCAAAACTTTCCGCCTAAGCATCATGAAAAAGATTATGCAAGTTAATTTTAAACCTTCCATGAAAGATTAATGAGAACTCTTATTATCAATAATATCTTGTAAGAGCAGAAATGATAATTCGAAGATGCCAACAACATAGGTCAAGACTAATTATCTTAATCTATAAACGAAAACTGGTCATACCGAAATCAAATCCTATAACAGGCTTCAACTTGATTTCTTCTTCCTGCGAGAGAGAAACAAGCAAATGTTAATGAAGTCCAGCACAGAGATAACATACGGAGAAAAAGGGGAAGACTACATCCACCTTGACTTTAAGTTGCTTTGCTCTTTTGGTTACATGATGCTGAGAAAGTTCCCTACTCTGCTGATCCTGCAATTGATGTCATCGGTTGGTATCAACAATATATTGCAAAACAGAAACTGTAACTCATATTGGTAATCAATGCGTCAGAAAAAGGATGAAACGTGATAAATACAGAAAGGTCCCTAGACATAAGACCAGGTCGTAATCATGATATGGATTCTATTTGGGCCCTGGCCCAGTTCTACAGAAGAGAGTTTTTTTTTGAAGAAAATAGAATCCGGGAAACTCCATGAAAAATCGTTTAAAAACCATAGAAAACTAAATTCATTTAACCAGAAACAGCAAAAAAGAAAAGAGCAAGAGTGCTAGTGAAAGTATACAGTTCCTCAATAAAACAACGGAAAAGCAATCAAAAAAGCATTAATATTGGCTTCTAAGAAATGATAGAAAGGGAAATAAAATGCCAAATCCATTTTCACCAAGAACTAGAACAGATAATCCAAGAACAAAAGAAGATATTTGACCTTCCCTACAATTAAATACACCAAAAAGATCAAAGATGATAAGAAGTCATGAAAGATGATCGATAAGAATATATTTCATTCTCGAGACCCAACTTTTCAGAGCGAAATGAGTTTTCTAAAGGAAGTATAGTCCATGACGCAGTAAAATATTCTCTAACCTGCACGACAGAAAAAAGCCGAAATGCACGATCTTGGCCTGCAGAAAGAACTCGTCTTCCGTTCCCATAAAACCTGGCATAAAAATACTAATGCTCATAAAAATGAATATAGAAATATGTGGCATGGGTATATGATTTCTCAAAAATATTAAACTTGCACAATAAACTAGAAGGAAAAGTGTTAAAACATATATGACGCCAGAACGGCAACAGATAATATCCGGATTTAAATACACATGTAGGGAGAAAAACATTTACAAAAGATTTTTCCAGTCAATAAGAAAGTCAAGAAAATCCATACTATCAATTGAACGCTCATGATAATTTGCGCATCAGAAGTTTGGCACGGGTAAAATCTCAAAGCTTTTAAGGAAGTGCTGACAATAGGCTTTGGGCCATTGACATACCTAATGCATAATGGAGGTGAGCTGTGACCACTTCTGAATCGTAATAAACGAGCCTCACCGTCACTTGTATCAAAAATCCACATCTGTATACATGAAAAAAGAACAGGCAAACCAGGAATGGAACCTTATGTTAGAGACAAAATAAAATTAAAATAATAACTTTTTTACACATTGAGTAACCCTCGACTCGTTTGAAAACCATAAACCATGAACCCTGTTCCTGATTGTTGACAAAACAATGTCAACGGTGATACAAATCTATTAATGCAATGGCTCTAGCATTCAAGGTAGAGAAACACGGCAAATATTTTCAGCATGTCCAGAACAATGTTGTAGAAGTAGCACAATCACATGAAATAAATTTTGGCTGATAAAAATGGAGACTTTGAAATCGGAAATCGCAGGGAAGCTATAAGAAATTAGTAATTCACGTATGAGAATCATCTCATTGCAAACTCATGCGATTCAAGAACCTGCATTCCAAACGTGTTAGAAGTTTATTTTGATTAAAAAATATCTGATCTAATAAAATTAATCAAAAATTTTATGAAATAAAACCTAACCTACGGGCCCAATCTGGAGAAAATGCTTGCTGAACACAAAATCTTGAAAGATGCTCAGAAAACAACTAAGAAGGAAAACGGAGAGAGGAATTTGGAAGCCCAGTTGAAAAAACTAATAAGGATACACTTGGAATATAAGGAAAGTGGCCCGAGCCCAAGAAAAAGTGATACAAGACTAGAAGAGATCTATCGGGCCCATTATAAGTCCATTGCATCAGTGGGGCCCACCGACTAAGTCTAACGGCAAGTAATTTCTAGCCGTTAAACGGCTGCTATAAAAAGCGATAGTTTTGTAACAAATGAACTTAACTGTTTTGAATAGAATATTTTCTTTTCCGGTTCTCTCGTTCTCTTCTTCGACCTCTCTTCAATTTGTCATGGTATCAGAGCCTACCCAGTGATCGTTGAAGAATCTACTGGCATCAAACGTCATCCTACGGGAGGACTAATTCCGAGATTTGCTTCTTCTTGAGGTTAGTATCTTTAGTCAAGCTACATAACTCATGGGAGAAGACATGACTAAGATTTCTCCCGAAGGAGTAATGCCATCATCGGAAAGTCAGATGTTGCTTACCGATAGATGGATTACTACGCTTCCAGTGATGGCAAAATGCAATATATTTAATGGCAAGAATCTGTTGCTTTGGGAGAGAACAATCCAAGCTGCCATAAAGCTCACCTTACAGAGGTGTGTCCACCTGATACTCATCCGAATTACCCAAGGTGGGTAGTAGAAGAGGAGTATGTGTTTGGGTGGATGTTGGACTCAATATCTGCAGAGCAATTAGTTCAATACTCGTCATATGGAACTGCAAAAACATTATGGGAAGCTGTACATCGAAGCCACTCCAAGAAGAATGACAAGGCCAAAATCATTGATCTTATCATACAAGCCAATACACTCAAACAGGGGGATATGGATGTTCTGACCTACTCAAACAAGCTGAGGGATATCCACAATGAATTAGATCATTGCAGACCACTTTCTACTGATCCAGTAGCAAGGGCACATGAGGCAACAAATCGACTATGTCAATTTTTGCAAGGACTTCGGCCAGAATTTGAGACGGTCAGAAGCCAACTCTACAATAGAGAAGATGAACTTACATTTGATGAAGCTGTATCTAAGGTCATGCAAGAGGAAAGCAGACTTAACTCGGCTAGAGAAGCCATTGAGAGCACAGCTCATATAACAAAAACTCATAACAGGGAAGGACCGAAGGGCGACTCAGAAAAGACAAACAGAGAAGATCTTGTGTGCAACTACTGTAAGAAGGGGCATATCAAGGACAAGTGCTGGAAGCTTCATGGCAAGCCACATCATATTGCTCGAGCTCATGTTATGATGCAACCAGGAGAAGCTGGAGAAACTCAAAACTTTGTGAGTAATCTTCCTTCAGCCCAAGACTTCCAGAAGATGATGCAGGAACTAAAAAGTAAAAAATCATTTATAAACTCTGGAGCAGTCATTGGATCTACTTCGCTCGCCAATTCTGGTAAGGAAAAAATTTACCATAACATTACTTTACTCACTAAAAATCCATCAAATGCATGGATCTTAGATTCAGGTGCAACGGATCATATGTCATGTAGAAAAGATTTCTTTATAACATATGAAGAAGTTCGCCCAGGTAAGTATGTTCAAACAGCTGATGGTACATTATTACCCGTAATCGGCATTGGAAGTTTGAACATCAAGCATATTGGTATTTTAGAAAAGGTGTTGCATGTTCCTAAATTGTCTATGAACCTAGTATCTGTACAACAACTAGCCAAATGTAAGGAGTATAATATTCTATTTGATAACGTGGATGCTTATTTATGTCACAAGGAGCTCGGGTGGAGGACTGGACTTGCTAGAGTTCACCAAGGACTCTACTACTTACCCATGGAATACCCCGGAGATAAATCAAAGGTTGCCACAGTGAAGCTATCTCCTGAGGAGACAATCATGGAAACTCACCAAAGGATGGGTCACCCATCCTATCACCTACTTAAACACTTGTACCCAGACTTGTTTAAGGATTTTTTGGTTGAAAATTTGGTCTGTGAAGCATGTCAGTTAGGAAAGTTTAAGAGGGTACCATACCCACCAAGTTCTACACGAATGCAGAGGCCTTTCAGATCATCCATTGTGATGTCCGGGGGCCATCTCACCAAGCAGACATACTAGGACATCGTTATTTCCTAGTATGCACAGATGATTATAGCAGGTATAGCTGGATTTTCTTACAAAAACATAAGTACGAGGTTACCAAAAACTTGAAAGGATTATGTAATCATATCAAACGGCAGTTTGGTGATCAACTCCGAGGACTAAGAACAGATAATGCAAAGGATTTCCTCAATAACGAACTTACTGAATTTTTCTTGTCTGAAGGGATAAAACATGAAACATCATGTCCATATGCCCCACAAAAAAATGGAGTAGCAGAAAGGAAAATAGGGAACATTGTAGACAAAGGAAGAACACTTCTAATTCAAGGGAATGTTCCCACAAATCTATGGGGTTTTGCCGTTATGACAGCTACACACCTTATTAATCGACTTCCTTCAAGTATTTTAGCCTTCAAAAGTCCACTTGATTTGCTTGAGACTTATTACCCAAATGTAAGACTAAAAACTGGCCTACCCCCTAGAATATTTGGTTGTGTTGGTTATGTGTATAATCATACACATAAACAAAATAAGTGGTCTACTACTAAAGTGTGTATTTGTGGGATATTCTGTTACACAGAAAGGATATAAATTCTATCATCCTGTTACTCGGAAATACTTAGTCACCAAAGATGTAGTCTTTGATGAAAAATCATTTTATTACAAACCGAAAGATACTGAATCATACTTAGACACTAGTTCTATACTCAATATTGAGAATATTGACTCTGAACTTACACAACCTCCAGCTAGATAGAAAATATTTGAAAGTAGAGTAGGGATAATTCCCCAAGTTAGTACAAGAAGAACAGAATCCGAACCAAGGACAGAGGATATGATTGATAAAAGTGGAGAATCGTCTAAAATCATTCCATACCCAAAATATTATCAAAGAAGAAAAAAGGGAAGACAATCAGAAGTTATGGATTTGGGTGAAGGGGGAGAAGAACCTATTGAAGAATCTACTGAAGGGGTAGTGGTAGTTGAAGGGACATTGACTGATGAAGAAGGCCATTGGCCAATTGCTTTAAGAAAAAGTACTCGAAAATGTGTGTCCACTCCCTTATATTCAATGGCAAACTACTTGACCTATAAGAATGTGTCACCCAAATACCAAGTATTCCTGACAAAGATTCAGGAAATACCTATTCCTAGGACTCCACAAGAAGCAATGAGTGATGTTAATTGGAAAGGAGCAATGGATGAAGAAATGAGAGCCTTAGTACAAAATAATACTTGGGAGATTGTTGACAGACCCAAAGATAAAAAATCTGTGGGTTGAAGATGGGTTTACACTATCAAGTGTAAATCAGATGGAAGTTTAGAAAGGTATAAAGCAAGACTTGTAGCTAGAGGGTACACTCAGACATATGGAATTGACTACCAAGAAACCTTTGCTCCAGTTGCAAAAATTAACACTATTAGAATCCTTATATCCTCAGCAGTGAATCTAGACTGGCAATTAAACCAATATGACATTAAGAATGCGTTCTTAGATGGAGACTTGAAGGAGGAAATCTACATGGATATCCCCCGAGGATATGAAAACCAATGCAACAGAGAAAAAGTATGTAGACTTCGAAAATCATTGTATGGGTTAAAACAATCACCTAGGGCGTGGTTTGGAAGATTTACTCAAGCAATGAAGGGTTTAGGATATAGTCAATGTAATGGAGAACACACTATGTTTTTTAAACATTATTCAAATAATCTACTGACAATTCTGATAGTGTATGTAGATGATATAATAATTACTGGAAACAATCCTGAAGAAACAAAGATACTCGAGGAGCATTTGAACAGAAACTTTCAAGTCAAACACTTAGGACCCCTTAAGTATTTCTTAGGCATAGAATTTGCAAGATCGAGGGTATCTTAATGACCCAACAAAAATATATCTTAGACCTTCTAAATGAAACTAAACATATGAACTGCCATATAAATGAGACACCTATTGAGGTGACCCATAGATTAACCCTAAGAGAGAATGACCCTAAAGTAGAAATTAACTCATATCAGAGTCTAATAGGAAAGCTACTGTATCTATCACACACGCGACCAGATATATGTTATGCTGTAAATGTATTAAGTCAGTTTATGCATTCGCCTAGAAGTTCACATTTTCAAGCTGCTAACAGAATTCTTAGGTACCTAAAGCGGACTCCAGGACTGGGCATTGCACATAGGAGAACAGGTAAGATTGATCTTATTGTATACACTGATTCTGACTTTGCTGGCTCTCGGCCTGATTACAGGTCCACCACGAGGTATTGCACGATGCTAGGAGGAGTAAAAAGCAGAGTGTGGTGTCAAAGTCTAGCACAGAAGCTGAATTTCGAGCCATGTCAAAGGGAATTGATGAGGCCATATGGATCAAGAATCTGTTGGAAGACTTGAAGATCACATTTCTAAAACCAATAATTATCCGCTGCGACAACAAATCAGCTATCAGTATAGCCCACGACCCAGTTGACCATGACCAGATGAAGCATGTGAATATCAACCGCTTCTATATACAGGACCACTTGGAACAAGGAATCTTGAAGACCGAGTATGTGAGCTCTGAAGAACAATGTGCAGATATTCTGACTAAGGGATTACCGATCAAACAAACTCAGTATCTGAGATCCAAGCTTGGAATGAAGAATATCCATTCTTGCACTTGAGGGGGAGTGTTAAGGATACACTTGGAATATAAGGAAAGTGGCCCGAGCCCAAGAAAAAGTGATACAAGACTAGAAGAGATCAATCGGGCCCATTATAAGTCCATTGCGTCAGTGGGGCCCACCGACTAAGTCTAACGGCTAGTAATTTCTAGCCGTTAAACTAGCCGTTAGACGGCTGCTATAAAAAGCGATAGTTTTGTAACAAATGAACTTAACTGTTTTGAATAGAATATTTTCTTTTCTGGTTCTCTCGTTCTCTTCTTCGACCCCTCTTCAATTTGTCAAAAACAATGCACGACACAAACCGTTACACCACACAAAGATATAAAACACAAGAAACAATTAATGTATTAGAATAGTTCAGATATTTTGATCACTAGTTATTAACATACTTTGATGGAGTTGTCGTCAGCAGAACTCATCAGGACAGGCTCATTAGCAAAGAAATGTAAAGATAAGATAGATCCATCGTGTGCATCCTTAATGATTGAATGAAGCCTTTTTTTCTCAAGATTCCAGATGGCTATGACACCCGATGATTCTCCTGATGCTAGAAGAGGTATTCCATCTGATGATCAAACATAAAAACATTAATTTTGGTTGATCCATCTAGAGCCGAGAAAAGGATAAGATAAAAAAATAAATTTGAAATATAAAATGGATGAACAAAAGAAAATATTTAAAAAGAAAAGAATGTGATAAAGTAACGACGAGAATAAAAGAAATTTTTGGACAGGAAAAAAGAGAATTACAAGGCAGGCAATACTCCACGAAAAAGAGTATCACCTACTAAGAAGGTTTGAGAGACAAGGGGAGAAGACAAGAATAAAATCAAAAAAAGGAAAACATAGAAAGAGCTTTCCGGTTGACAATCCTCCTCAAGCTGGTGAGCTGGGTAGAAGAATGAGCATGGTACAGCTTAAGTCAGTATGTCTGCCACCTGATCTGAGGATTTCACACATACTCTATCTGAATTCTCCTCTGCACAAATTCTCCCTGATGAAATGTCTATGGATCTTGTTAGTGTGGACTTCTTCCCTATTATGTACTCTCTCTCCTACTTACTCTTTTGGGTCCTTATGTCATTATCTTCTTCCTCCTTCAATCTAGGATCTTCTCCTCTCCTCAACCCTTCTAGGGTTTCACATAGTATCAGAGCCCTTGGGCATCTGAGTATAGGGCTTGACATCACCTAATCCCGGCGGAACTCCGGTGAACCAAGAATCTGCAGGAAGAAACCTAACTTCCTGCAGAATGTTCCACCGGCGACCACCGTTTTGCGAGGCCGTCTCCCGCCGCCAGATCCGGCGGACCAGCCGCCCGAGCAGCAGCCCAGCGGACCAGCCGCCCGAGCAGCGGCGACCGGCCCCCGCCCGAAGCCGCCCAGGCGGCGACCCGCCCGAGCAGCCAGCCCGGCGGACCAGCCGCCCGAGCCGCCAGCCCTGCGGTCCAGCAGCCCAGCGGACCAGCCACCCGAGCAGCGATCCGAGCGGACCAGCCGCCCGAGCGCCCGAGCCGCCAGCCCTGCGGTCCCGCAGCCCGAGCAGCGATCCGGCGGACCAGCCGCCCGAGCCGCCAGACCGAGAGGACCAGCCGCCCGAGCAGCCAGACCTGCGGTCCAGCAGGCAGCCCGACCGCGGAACTGCCTGAGCAGCCAGCCCGCGGACCCTGACAGTCAACTGCCTGCCTGATGGCGGGCGACAGTGTTGACCCTCCGTCTCCGGCAATGCCAGCACCACAGTGGCCCGCTAGTGCGGCGCCTGCTAGTGATTTTCGGCGCTGATTTTCAGCGGGAACGCTGTCGCACAAGGTGGTCCATCCTCTCCCGATGGTCACCCTTCTGAACATCCTTAACTGGCGAGACCACCCGCGCCAATTGTTCAAACACTGCATAGCGGACCGCTACCGCCGACCCATCCACATGCGCGGCATGGGAAGCGAGAAAATTCACACTCTTGCTCCGAGTTCCGTGACAAGTTCGACGACTGTGAAGGGTTTTGGGACCAGGCCGCTGCCTACTGTGGCCGTGATGGCGACAACTGGCGCCTGTTTAGCCTCCAGCGCCCAAAACCTCCGTCAAGGCCAATTGTCCATTCCGGACTATGCCCCACAAGAAGCTGTGGGAGGAAGTTGACTACCTGCCAACGGATGACCCGGCTTCCGTGTCCTATCAGAATACACTCCGCATCCGGCTCCTGGGATTCCTGCGGCCTCAACAAAGAATACGATGACGTGGTTCGTCGCGCCCTCCATCGGCGAAGGACTCCGTCAATCGATGATCGAACTCCAGGAGGAGGAAAGTCACTTCCAGCTGCAGCAGGCTTCCGTCGAGCCCTCTCCCGACTCGGCGGCTCTTCTCACTCGACCATCGACTTCCTCCTCCACTTCCTCTTCGCCTCTACTTCCGATCCGCGGCCTCCGCGTGGTATGCAACTACTGCAACAAGCCCGGCCACGCAGTCGTTTCTGCGCAAGTTGAATACGCGAGAAGAAGAAGGCAGCCGACCGAAGGCCATGACTCCGTCCTCCACGTCACCCATGGATCAGCTTCAGGCTGATGTGGCCCTTCTCCGCGAGCAGCTGGCGCCATGCAGTCCCAGTCTTCCGCCCATTTTGGCGGTTTCCGCGTACTCCTCTCCGGTGTCTGATCAGTGGTACTGTGGTCATCGGCTCTCCACTCACCTCTGGTCTCGGATACAACCTGGGTGCTTGATTGAGCTGCCGATCACATGACCCGTTCAACGACCGGTTTGTAGTGGGTAAATGCAGTTCTCACGGCGGTGGTGGGCGTCTCAGCGTGGCTGGTATCGGGGCAGTCTATGTTGGCGGCCTCGGTGTTGTCCGCGTCCTTCACGTCCCGACCTGCGAGCCGTCCTCATGTCACCGCAGCGTCTGGTTGATTCAGTTTTTGTTCGTTTCACCTCCAACCTGGCGGCATGTTCCTTTCTGACAAGGGGCGGACTACAGCCATTAGGCGAGAATGGGCTGCTGCTGTTGGGCGATGGGGCGCTCGCAGTGCTTCTTGGTACCTCGTAGCCTCCGTCCGGTTGGCGAGCAGCGCTCCAGTTGGCTCATCAGCGCCTGGGTCATCCTCCGTTTTCCACTTTGAAGCGTTTATTTCCGTCGTTGTGTACTGGACTAGACCTACAGACCGTTGTTTGCGAAGCTTGTCAGTTGGCCAAGCATCGGCGATCCACGTTTTCTCCGTCTGTGTCCCACAGCTCGGCGCGTTTTCGCGTTCATAGTGATGTTTGGGGACGGCCCCACAGGCGAGCCTAAAGGGCCATCGCTATTTTGATTCGTCGATGGCGACCCGCTACGTGGACCTACCTGCTGGCGGCGAAATCTGAGGTTCCTGCCTCCGTCCGTCACTTCTGTGCGTCGTCCAGACTCAGTTCGGCGCGGCATTCAGCGATTCGGTCCGACAACGCCCGCGATTTCGTCAATGCCGATCTCGCCTCCTACTTTGCGAACGGGTATTCTTCATGAATCCTCGTGTGTGGCGACCCGAACGAAACGGCATGGCTGGCGTCGCGTGGCTATGTCACCTCCACGGCCGGACACTCTTGCTGAACTACCAGGTACCTGGTCGTATTGGGGTGATGCGGTGTTAACGAGCACGCAACTCGTCAACCGCATTCCCTCCGATATCTTGGGGTTCCACAGTCCCTTGATCGGATGATTGAGGCCTTCCCGGCGTGCCTCTTGGACCGGCCTGCTCCTCGCGTCTTGGCTGCACTGCCTATGTGCATGACACGTCTCCTTCCCGTGCCCTCCGGTGCGTGTTTGTGGGTTATGCCTCCCTTCAAAAGGCTACGGTGTTATCACCCACCTTCTCGGAGGTATTTCATCTCGGCAAGCGTCACCTTTGCGAACATGAGTCCTATTTGGTGACCCCTCATCCCGCCTCGTTGGATGAGGCTCTGCTCCCCACTTAGAGCCGTTTCCTGGGCCCACTGCTCCCTTGCCCTCCTCCATTGTTTCTCCCCACTTGATCGGCCTTCCATTCCAGTGGCTTCTTCTCAAGAGCACCACGCACTCCTCCACTTCCCCCCCTCCCGGCATCCTTGCCACCTCGCCTACCCGTTAGCGGTTCCGCCACTACCGCCGACACCTCCCTCCCCGCGGCTCCCCTCTCCCCGGTGTGTCGTCATCCACACCTCTTGGGAGTCGCCCTCTCTTCTTCTCCATTCCCGAGAGTCTCCGTCTCCACCGCTCTACCATCGGACGATCCTTCCCTGTCTCCTCCCGATGATGACGATCAGTTGGGATGGCCTATCGCCGGAAGAAGTGCACCGCACTCGCGCTATCCTGTCCGGCTGAGTACTTCCTACGGCTGTTTCTCACTCGAAGTCGACCCCATTCCACGCCGCCGCTATCGCTTCTCCTCATTGGAAGCGGCGATGGGCGAGAGATGCAGTCCCTGCTCAAGAACCACACTTGGGATGTTGTCCTCCTCCCTGCAAGCGGGCGGTGGGTTGCAAGTGGATTCACACCAAGAAACATCATGCTGATGGCACCGTTCACTCAGTCTACGGCGTGGACTACGAGACATTCTCACCCGTGGCGAAGATGGACACCGTCCGTCTTATCTTGGCAGTGGCTGCTCACTTCCACTGGGGTATCCGACAGTTCGGCGTGAACGCTTTCTCCATGGCGACTTGGCGGAAGAAGTTTACATGCAGCCACCTCCGGGTATGCCTCGGCCCTCCTGGCACCGTCTGCCGACTGCGGAAGTCTCTTTATGGACTCAAGCAGTCTCATGATAATGGTTGGGCCAGTTCTCTTCCGTGATGAAGACCGAGGCTACACCCAGAGCAACGGCGATCGTCGCTGTTCTTCCGCCATTCTCCGCCGGCGTCTCCATCCTGGCTGTATATGTTGGCGATATTCTTATCACCGGCTCCGATTCTGCAGAGGTATTGCTCTGGCCAAGGAGTTCGAGGTTAAGGCCCTTGGGCCTCTCCGCTACTTCCTCGGCCTTGAGGTGCATACGCCCCGGGGCATCTTTGTGTCTCAGCAGAAGTACGCCGTTGACTTGCTGGCGGTGCCTGGTGAAGTGTCGCCAGTGAGTACTCCCATTGACCCAAGCGTGAAGTTGGGTGCAGGGACGACTCGCCTGTGGTGAATTCCTTCCAGTATCAGCAGCTGGTGGAAACTCCTCTATTTGGCGCACACCAGACCGGATATCAGTCAATCTTCTCAGCCAGTTTATGCACTCACCGCGGAGATCCATCGCCAGGCAGCATATCGGGTACTTGCGTACCTTAAAGGTTGCCCGGAAGGGATTGCTCTTCCCACGAGTCTGGATCGGACAGTGAAGGTGTACACGGCTGATTTCGCGGTTCGATTGTGGATTATCGCTCCACGACTGGGTACTGCATTTTTCTGTTTGGCAGTCTTGTCACGTGGAAGAGCAGCAAGCAGGACAAGGTGTCCCGCCCCAGTGCTGAAGCCGAGTACCGGGCACTCGCCGATGGGGCCTCTGAGGGCCAATGGATCGGCATTCTCCATGACCTTGGGTGGAGTACTCGGCCCGATCCATTTCTACTGCGACAACAAGTCGGCGATTGCGTTGGCCCAGAACCTGGCCAGCAGGGAAAGATCAAGCACATGGGCGCAACCGCTACTTCTTCAAGGAGGCGGATGGGCGAAGCATCTTCGACCTTGACTTGGTTGCCTCCGCGGAGCAAGCCGCGGATGTCCTCTCCAAAGGACTGTCCCGGCCCCTGCTTCACCGTGCGGTGTCCAAGCGCGGCATGGACGACATCCATACTTCGCTTGCGGGGGGGTGTTAGTGTGGACTTCTTCCCTATTATGTACTCTCTCTCCTACTTACTCTCCTAGGGTATAAATACCCTCTATGTACCCCTTTGGGTCCTTATGTCATTATCTTCTTCCTCCTTCAATCTAGGATCTTCTCCTCTCCCTCAACCCTTCTAGGGTTTCACAGATCTCTTTATGCTTCACTTCTCATGCCGTTAAGGATTATGAGAAATGCTGATTGCAGACATACTATCACAATATATAACAGTGGGTTCCCTTGTGTCATTCCAAGCTCCTCAGCTATGCTCTGATCCACAAGACTTTGTAAATGCCCTAAGCCACTGATCTGAACTCAGCCTCTGCACTTGATCTGACCACTACTCATTGTTTGTTTCTTCCTCAAGTAACTCAATTGTCTCCCAGAACTACAATAACGTGCATCCGCATACATCTTTATATTAGTCAGCAGTCTCTGGTATGCCAGTACCTTGGGTGCAGCTCATAAGTGACTCTCTGGGCTATACATAAATTGACTCAAAATTCAAACATCAAATACTATTTGGCATTCGGGTGTTTCAAAAAAAAAACTATTTGGCATTCGGGAATGCCATGTATGACTTAGATACCAACCAGCCTTTAGTACTGCTCCCTAATCACTGTTGTTTCTTCATTTAGCCGAAATGTGACGGGTAACGGTGACAGAGATAGGATCATGGTTGAAATGTGGACCCCACACATCACAGGGGATTAAAGGAAATGCCAACTCATTTCTTTCATTCCTCCCACAATATGATGCCCTTTTATGGTTCGCATACTGACATGCATCATAAATAAGGTCTGACAAATTCAAGTCTTAAAACACAATAGGAACGTAATGCATCAGTTTCAACAATCCGGAATTTGGGTATCCTAGACGAGAATGCATCAGTTTGTCTGCTCCTGTTGTTCACTCCAGTTCTTCTCTTGCGTCTTGCACTCAGCCATCATGTCAGCACCAGCCTCATCATCCACATACATAAGTACAATCTTTGGATTCCTCATTTTGTCATAGACAAAATATCCACCAGGAGCCATATTAAGTACAAGCTTTATATCTTAAACAAACTTCTGTGGTGACATAAGTTGCGCCCTGAGACCATGAACATGTAAAACATAACTAATAACTCCCAACTTTCCAATTGGAACAACTACAACGCTAGTGACTGGTAAAATCCCCCCCTGGTGGTAAATGCTTTATATGGGGTATAACTATGGAATTTAGAATCATGGGGGGTCGTATAAAATAGCAGTACCAGTCTCAACGGTTCCAATCCACCAACCACTCTTGGAATATGACTCAACAGCATGTGCAATCAATGTGGAGCTGACCATAGTTTTGGGCTTCTCTACCTCTTCCTTGAGTGTCGCATAGTCTTAAATTGTGTTCTCGGGCATCATTCTGGCACTATCACATCTCTTTATCTCTCCATTTCCAGGTTCAGCTCCCTGTAGCTCCACAGCATGAGCTAATGTACCCCTTCCAGCACGCCCAAGCGAAGCCAGCATCTGTCTTTAAAATGATTCTTTTTCTTGCAGAAGGCACAGTACAAATTTGACATTTGCTGCTGAGGTCAGTCCCATCTTCTGATATTTTCAGCGGCAGCATCTTCACGCTGATCTGATGAATTCTTATCATGTTTTACCTTGAACATAAGTCCAGCTCCAGCTTCCTCCCTGCTGCCTCCAGGAACTAGTTGAAGTCATCTCCCGTTCTCCAGCACAATGAGAATAGCCTACTCCAAGTCTGGCACCCTCCGCCCGTGCAGTGTTCGACCCTTCAAAGCTTAACATCCATCATTCAGTCCCTTAATGAACCTGAACAGTCAATCGTGCAATGCAGACGGCCACTCAGATTCTGGGTTCCTGATCAGCCTATAGTGCAATGCTTGAAGTTCATCAGCATACCCTGAAACTCACAAATCTCCTAGCATAAGACTGATTGAATTAGTTACAAGCTCATATACTCTCCAAATTTTGCTCTTCTTGACAGACTCCTAATGGAGATGATCCGGATCTGTTTACCAGACAATAGATACAAGCATTTTCTGAACCTGTAACCCACCTTGCTACCCAATAACCAGGACCCCTGTTTTGACCTTCTCGAGCTTACCTCTTATCTTTTCCAGGCTTCATACTGCGGACTGCTTCCTAATATCAACTCAATTTATTGATTCCAATCTATTAAGCAGTAGGCGTTGAACTTCACAGTTTCAGGACAAGGGAATACAACATGAATCACCATCTCCTACTCTGTTCCTGCAGCCTGAGTCGCCATTCCAGAGTTCATTGAATAAGCAACTTCTACCACCTTTGGACCTCTTTTCGGACCCTTGTTTTGACCTTCTCGAGCTTGGTCATAGGTGCCTTGCACTCTGTCAGTCTCCGCCAAGTCAGAGATTGACCTTGTCCAGTCCAATGGGCTATCCCCATTTATGTGTTCTCTTTTTCCACCAGCTCCCTCAAATGGGAAATCGTAGGTGAAGAAAAAGTAAGTGAATTAGTTACTACTGCACCCAACTGACAGCCAGGGATCCTGATTCACTTAGGACAGAACAATCACATGTATCTCGTCACCTGCGGCATGCCTTCGCACTCTGTGAGAGCGAACCCAGTCATCAAATATTGATTGTCCGATGCATATTGCTGCGACAATTGGTCCAGCCGCTCCAATATCAGGTCTACCAGTGAATAAGCTCCGCATCAGCAAGATCTCTCCTGATGGTGGTCCTGCCTCCCAGTTGGACCACTCACTTGCAAAGGTTTGAGTCAAATCCAAACGCCACATGACTTACATAGTTCACTCATATATATGGTGCCCAATTAATAGCGGGTCTGTCAAAAAGGTTCGAGAGATAAGGGGGAAGAATACAATAATTAAGTCAAACAAAGGAAAACATACCATTTATCAAATCGTTGCCCAGTTTTTACATGCATATTCAGACCTAAAATGAACCATGGCCTGGTAACCTAGCTGAGTGGCCCAATCTTCTATCCTTAACTATAGACCCACAGTGTACGTCTATTCCATAGTAAACATATTACTACTGAATCATGATATATATTATGAAACAACAAGATCAAACTATGGATTGAACAACAAGCAGAGTAGCAACCGCAAAACAACCTAATTTGAATCATAATATGAACAATAAGTTTGATTGAGTTGGGAGGAAAGGCTGTTGAGTTGAAGAAGAGAAATACAGGCCTGGCTTTCTAGAGAAACTAAGCCACCGAAGTTAGGTCATCTAGAGATTAGGTTTGTTTCGCATCAATAATAAGGATCTAACTTCCAAGTCAATAATAATTATAATGTTATCATTAAAATTAAAAAAGACTTTTTAAATAAGAAGAATAAAAGTACCCGTTCGAAATGAAAGGGCAGTGACAGCGCCATGAGTGGCATGGGAAAATGAGACTATCTCTTCATCATATCTAATATTGTGAACATGAACAGTGCCATCTGAACAACCAACCGCCACAACATCTAGCGCAGGTGAGGAGACACAGCAGCGGATGGAAGAGTTCCAGCCCTTGAAGTCAAAAAGCTTCTTCTGTGTGCTTATATTCCACAGATGAAATGAACCCTCCCTGCTCCCGATAATGATCTGTCAAAGATTAATCCTGTCAGACTCTCTTCGTCGAATATGAGAGTAAGACGTGAGGAAGCATCACAAATATTAAAATCACCCATTAGTTTTATCCAATAAATGTATGTTCTCTCTATTCGTTATGGTTGTCTTTGTTGTCAGCCAAATGGAAACTGGACTCAGTAGATATAATTATCATAATGGTAATGGATATTGCTATCGTCCAAGTTAATGGTAAGTAACAATGGTATATGATCACTTGAAATGATACTGAGATGAGCATGAAAAAATAATGCTACCGTTGATGCAATTGACACAGTGGACGTCAATAGAAGATAATAAATTTCAGATTTAAAGTCAAGAGAAACTCAGGAATTACAGTACAGAAAAAATTTAATTAGGGCTCATGTTATCATTCAAACTTCGAAAACTTACCAGATCTTCATTTCTAACCTCATTTTCTTCTTTTTCGCCTTTCCCCTTTTCTCAGAGCAAAAAACTAGCATATTATGCACAGTATAAGATAAATTGTTGTTTTTAAGAAGTATAAGACACATGATAACAGTAGACATGATGATGTATGGATGTTCTTGCTTTAGCGTAGACACTAAAGCTCCTGTCAGCGTTATTGTTTCTGGTCACGTTGTTGTTTCTATCATGGGCAACATAGCAACCACCGGAAGAATGGAATAGAATGGAAGAGGCGATATAATATATCTTCTCAGGCAATAAAATACCACATACTCGCCTTATTCAAATAGGTGTCAGGATGCATGATACATGTTGGGGAGAGCTGGTCTTCTAGGACAATATGACTAATTGGACGGAGAGTCTTTTCAGTATCTTTGAAATTCCAGATAAACAAGTTGCCTTTGATATCAGTACTCAAGATAAGATCGCCGAATAAGAACAGTAAGTTAACTTTATCCTTATGAGCGCTCCAAGTTGCCACCTAAAAGTAAAGAAAAACAGCACCCGAAGTTATGTCAGAGCAGAAAATATTCCCGTTGAATTGAGCATGTAAGAGAATAATATTCATTTGAGTCCATAGATTTTAACCAGTAGTCGACACGATTCTCGAAACCCTAATTTACATGAACCCATCAGAGCAAGTGTCCAAAAATCACTAGAACCTTCGTCGTGGTGATTTCAGAAAGAGCTTTATGCACCGAGTTTTACAGATAGATATCAAGAAGTTAAAAAAAAAAAGACGCATAAGATTTACCCAGAAAAACTCAAAAAATAAAGCGTGAAAAAATCGGCTAGATCGCCTCATAAGAGGAGAAGCGCAGCAGCATATGCCCTTCAATGATCACAGAGAGACGTTACAAACCTGATGAGCGCGCACACACACTGTAATATCAGTTCCGCATGCGGCGAAGGTGTGATCTCCAGCAGACGCAAGGGAGCGGATCTTCTTTGGAAATTGGGGGCCTTCATTTCAATTTCCTGTAATTCGTCAATACTTTCTCACCACGAGCGAATTTAAACACTGCTGCAACAGAAGAGGCCAACTCACCGACGAGCACCAAATTCAGCTTCGCGCACTGAAAGAGGAGAAATAAAATTGATAATCGATAACCCTCCCAAGCGATAGAGATCCAAGACAGGTAAAAACTAAGCAAGAAGTCAATATAAAACCAGTTAAAAGCTTCCCAACAATGTGTACGCGAAACTATAAACTGAAGAGAGCAATTCGAAATCAAAGTTCTTGATGAACAAACATGAAAAAAAACCCAGAAAAAAAAAACTCAATAGTATCAAATTAGAGCAAGATAGATGATAATGGAATTCTAGGGCTCTGATCCGGGGAAAAAATGGAAAGAGTATCAAATTTAAGCTTACGTTGTAAATCTGCCACGACTTTCCGACACTGACTGTGACAAATGTCTCGGTTCCACGGCGCTGCGCGGAGAAGGGTACTCCCGCTGTGATATACCCGAGAGCGCGATAAGGCTCGAAGATACCCATCTCCTGTTCACTGCTGCGCGTAAGAATCAAAACAAGCTTGTCAGCCCAAACTACTGCTATGAATCGCCGAGAGATGGAGAGAAAAGAAAAGAAGACGAAGGCAGGGAGAGGGTTTATCGTGCAGACTGGCGTAGGGTTTTGGAAATTGGCGGGTGCGGTTCGGGGACGGGACGGGACGGAGCCTCCAAGGCCGTGACTTTTCGTTCGGTCCAAGCCCATTAAGGAAAAATATATATTTTAAGTCGTGTATGGGAGATATTCATCTCAGATGAAGAGGTATCAGTTTTAAAATTTAATCCTGTTAAGGGTGAAGATGTTTAACTCGTGATGAATTACTCAATGACCGAGTATGATGCTTAATTTAAGTACTATCCAATGAGAGCAAGGAGCACAGGCATGTCATTGATGAATTACAAGTAATTTGATATAACATAACTCACCCCGGTGTTAAGATGAACAATATATGAATATGTGCCTCCACCTCTATGTATTGCATCTAGTGGTTAGGTTTACATTTAGAATGGGACTACTGATGACATCAAGTTAATTGAATGAAATATACTTTTATACTTGATTTTCGGCGCTTTTATGTTTGGCAATGTAATACTAATCAATCAAATCACTCACATCCTTTCAAATGCATTATGAATCATTTTTGGCATAATTATGCTACATATTATCTTTATTCTCTCTATCTCTTTCATTTAGGAACTTCAACGTCTATGGGAAACCCTCATTGTGGTTTGGAGAGCCGGATCAAGATAGTGACATATATTATGAAGGCTTGAGAAGCTCAAGGAAGCACCCCATACCATAAAACGCAAATTGACATGGGGGGAGCGAATGACATTCATTTCTCTTGTCATAGAGAATCATTGAAATTTAGCTCTTTCTGAACTTATTTTTGTTGAAATATAGTGTTTCATTTTAGTCAAATTGGATTGAAATTGACTGAATCAGTTTTTCAATTGGATTATCTAAGCTAGGTTGTTTTAAGTATTTGTCGAACACTTGATGACTTTCTATATTTCTGATATTTAATGTTATCTTATATTTATTTTACATTAATAATGTTTTAAATAACTACCTAAATCTATAGAGCTATCTACATTATTATTCTGTTGTGATAATCTCTCCTTTTTATTCTAATTCTCATCATTATCTCTTTGTATCCCGTTACTCCTATCACTCCCATTTGTTTTTATGTCTAGATTTTCGTTCTTATAACTGATTATTATTTAAATGGATCATGTCTTCTGTATGGGGTTTGTCAATCCCATTCTAGTCCATGTTCATACAAGGATTTAAACCTTATTTAAAGTTCAGTCTAGTTCTGGTCTAATATTTTCCAGTCCCCGCCCGGCCCTGATCCAGTCCCAATCCACTCATTTTGACTAATCAATGTCAAAATCAAATAATAGAAGTAAAAAATGGATGAAAAAAATAAAAATGAGACGAAAAGAAGAAAAAAAGATGATGAAATGAATATGAAAAAAGAAGGAAAAAATAATAAGGGAAGAACAAATGACAAATAAGCCAAGTTGAAGAAGAAAAGAATACAACAATGAAGAAGAAAATAAGAAGAGAAGAATAGAAAAATAATAAGAACGGAAGATGAGAAGATAAAAACAAGAAGAATAATATAGGAACAAAGGAAGATGAAAAAATAAGAGAAGATGAACAGAAAAGGAGAAGTATTACAAAGGAAAATGAAAATAGAAAGAATAGTAAAGAAAAAGATAAATAAGGAAGGAAAATGAGAACAAAAAACAAGAAGAAAAAGGAATTAAAGAAAAGAGGAAGAAAAGGAAGAGAGGGGAGGGGGGTTGACCAAACTCTGGTCCCAGTCAGGTTTAACCTTCTAACCAGATTCAGACGTACATGGCAGTCCACTCTGAAATGGCAGACTGTTGGTGAGGGGTGACGTTCAGTCTGATTGGTTCCTAGTCCATTATGGTGAACCTACGCCTTTATTTTTCATATACAACAAATTATTTTTTCACACCTATCTCACGCATATCACTTAAAAATAATATAAAAATATTTCCCCTCCTAAAAGTATTTGACTATCTCATAAATATACATTCTAATTATTATCACTCTAATAATTTATTAATTACAACCATCCTACTCAATCTATATTAGTATATAGCCATATATGTGTTGTCTTTCATATTATTATCATACTATTTATTCTTATTCTCTTTTAACTCTAAATTGGATTTATGTATAGGCATGAGTCCCAGTGGAGACAATCTCACTGATTAGTACATGTCCTAAGTGAGTGTAATATTAAATTTTTATTAAATAATTTTAGAACATAATTACACCCCCCTTAATTTGGTATATCAAATTACACCATTTTGGTTGAAAAGGAGAAAATCCTGAATTATTTTTACTAAGACTAATATTTATTATTTGTTGATTTATGAGACTAAATCTACTAGAATCCTGAAATGGAATTTTCTCAAATACTCTTTGAGTCTTCATTAAATTACACAAGTCATGTAATTAGATGGTGATTTATGGCTAAAAAGGGATAAAAAGTGTAGTAGAATCCATTACTTGGAACGGAGGAGGGAACCCAATTAGTGAATAGAATAAGAGAAGCAAGCCCAATACACAACAGTCCATTTTTGGGGCCCATTTAAGCCCTTAAGAGCTTGGTCAAACAAAGGCATCAATTATGGAAGTAACAAACAATTCAATTTTAGAAAGTCAATTTCTAAATCCGGGGAATCAGACTTGTGAATCCAAGCTACATATCAAGTCATTCTACATCCAAACTCTAAGAATTGAATCCAAGGTCTCGGAGAGAAATGAAACTTCTAACTAATCTCTTTCAATCTATTTTTAAAAATCTTCCTTGAATTCTGCTCCCAACATGTCATTGCCAACCTTATTGCATCATTTTTCTTGGTTCCATGTTTTTAAGATTGGAGATTGAGAATATTTTATTTCAAGAAGATTTTTTAGGAAAAAAGGTATCAGTATAGTCAACTAAGTTAACTTTGATTGGTCATCTCCACCAGCTCAGATTTGACACAGGCCGTAAAACCCAACTTATTTTCACCTCAATAAGCTTTTCAAGATAAGATGTTGTTCATAGGAAAATCATGTTCAATGCTCTAGATCACATGACAGTGCTGCCTGGCACCATCAAAGTACCAACAAAGGATGTTCTTAATTAATTTTCATAGCTTCTCGATCCTCGAAATTTCCAACATTTTCCTAAAAGTTCTATTTTGTAAGTTTAAATGAGTATGATAATTTCACAATTTCGTCATTGATGTTTATGAAATATTTTATGTGTATATTTGTAAAAATATTATATATATGTGTGTGTTTGATCATTTGTAGCCAATATCACATGAGAAAAATACTTTATTGTGAGTACATGTACCAACGGATAGAGCAGGCATATGTCAACATCGGTGACAAATCATTTTGAATGGTATGTATCCTTGTTTGCTTTGTAAGTTTTAAAAAATTAAATTTTCTCATTTTACAGTTTTTTTCCGAAGGAGCTTAAAACTTAAGAAGGAAGAGAAGACGACAAAAAATTTCATAATCATTGTCATGGGTTTGTGGAGATTATATAAAACAAGAGAGTGCTGCAAAAAATTCTCCCATGCGAAGAATTTTTTATGGTTATCATCTGTTCATGAGAACTTGATTCTTTGTGCATCCTGTGGTTGTTCCAGCCCACATATCAACTGAAAATAATCCAGGATTTTAATGCTTTAATCTTCAAATTTTGTTTTTCTTATTTCAAAAACGTTCTATCTAAATCCCATTTTTCAATTTTTTCATCTTCAAAATTTATTTTTCTAATTTCAAACACGATTTATCTAACTCCTACTTCATTTTTTAATTCATTCATCATCAAATTTCATTTTTCTAATTCCAAAAACGTTCAACCTGAATCCTACTTCATTTTCAATTCTTTCGTCTTCAAATTTTATTTGACTAATTAGAAAAATGTTCTACTTCTTACTTAGACTGATATTGGAATCAGAGAATGAAGATTTAAAAATAAGTAGAACATTTTTTGAATTATAGAAACATTTAAAATATTCTATTTCTGATATCACACCTCATATTTCAGTCTCGAGGAATTCTTAAAATCTGTTTCTAATTTCATCTTCAAATTACATTTCTTCTACCTCTAAATATTAGATTTATTCTTTCGAAATTTCAGTTCATCATTGACTGACTTTAAATTTCTGAACTAGAACTCTGGATTCACAAATATTTATCCATTCTTAGATCCTTGACTTCTGATTCTCAAAATTATGATTATGAATTTATAAACCGAATGATTCAATCTAAATTTTAATCACATATAAATATAAATCTGGTGTGAGTACATAACACTATAAATCAATAGTGTACTATATCTTAATTACTCTTGAGAAATAATTTTCCATGTTCTATTCAGATCATCATTCAGTAGAGGAACCATGAGGTATTTCATGCGGTACTGCATTAATCGATCATATAGAATCATAGAGGTTCATCGTATATAATATTTCACATGACATGCATAAATAATTATGATTATATTTATATTTTATAAAATCAATGCCAG
This sequence comes from Wolffia australiana, assembly GCF_029677425.1. Lineage (NCBI taxonomy): Eukaryota > Viridiplantae > Streptophyta > Magnoliopsida > Alismatales > Araceae > Wolffia > Wolffia australiana. The sequence goes on from NC_135835.1 coordinate 9,863,305, forward strand.
ATAAACTAGCATACGAAGGCATCAGCCAAAGAATCAATTTCTTCTGCAAAAAGTCAAATTCAACTAAAAAATTCATTTAACTTCATCCAATTAAAGTCAACTTTTGAAAGACAAAGTCAACTATACAAGGAGGACTTGCATATATTGATTGATTTTTATTTTAGGTTGATTTTAAAGTTTTTTGTTCTTTCATAGTGCATGTCTTTGAGTTTATGATTATTTCACTGGAAGTTGGCTCTAGAAAAGTCTTTCTTACTAGCGAGAGTAAGGGGTGGACTCTAAGTGAGTCCATGCTAGACAATGGGCAAATATAGGTGGGTTTACCGAATAGTAAATCTATGGTGTTGTTTGTTCTAAACTGTGTAGGATCATGCAAGATCCACACAAGCAGACCTACTTGAACGTAGCTTGAGGATTTTAGAGAGGCAAGTTGGGTCGAAGGAAGAAGGGAGCAGTAAGCAGAGCTTAAATAGATAGTTCTTGGGAGACTTGAGAAGCAGATACATGCCGAAGGACACTTAGGAAGTGGATCATATCACAATTTAATGTTGAATTGTGCTTTGATTAACTTGTCTAGATAGTAATTGGTGACGGGGTTTTAATAAGGTGAAGAATGACACTCAAGGGACAGTCTCCTTTTGAGACTAGTGCAGTGGTTGAGGTACCCTGTCTAATATGAAAAACATGGTGCACGAGTGGCGTGAGGAATTGAGTGAATAAAGAACAAACACATAAAATAGACTTGGTAACATAAATATAAGACAAAAAGACCCCTCTTAGTGAGTTCATCAAATAGGTGTTCTCATATTTAATTTATATAAGCTTGTTTAAAAATAAAATTAAATGTATTCACTTGTTAAACTAATTAAAATACTTTGATTTGATCTCAACCATTGTTCATTGATACAATGTATTTATATAGTGCATGTGTTATGCTTATAATGAAGTCCATGCATAAATGATCTCACTAAAAAGATTATGATGTGATTATAATACTCCTTTAAGCTTGTATAATGGTACTCAAGAATATCACCGATGTATCCAAATAGAATAACACAATCTGATCTCACTCATATATGAGTAAGAAGGATCCCAAAATCCCATGGCCATTAGTATGGAGACAGTAAGGATACATGGTGGGTGCTCTTTAATAGAAACAATTCATTGGATTGATTTGTACAAATTTGTGAATGGTATTGGTCATACCAATATATCAATTTGGTTGATTCACGTCACGGTTGTATAAGTGGTATGTAAACATGACACACCAAAGATGTTTTGTGGATGGACAATTTACTTTGATGATGACCCTCGAGTCCTTAACCATAAAATTATAAACAGCCTTAGTTAGGGTGCGGTAAGAAGTTCATGAAGATGATTGAGGGGTCAATATGGGATCATCTGGCCTCATTATAAGAAGAGACACCTCAAGGAGGATGATCTGATGAAATCATTGCCACGTGCATGATAAGAAGAGACACCTCGACTGGATTTAGTCCTTAACCACGGAACCCTTAGATCCTTACGGGCCACAGGATGTCTGTTGACATCCACCAGCCCGTCATCATTATGTCGATGATGATAGAGAACATAGACGGGAGGCCCACCATGCCATGATTCAGAAGTGTGTCTGAATCAAAGTTCCCGTCTATGAGGGCACGCAGAATCTAAAGGACTATACGGACTAGGAGTCTGATCTAGAGAGTTACTTCTAGTGGTACGATATCGATGAAGACCTTTGCGTTGCATATGCCGATGCCAAACTTGGAGGCCAGGCCAAGATATTCTGAAAGAACGAGAAGGATGCCGCGAGACGACAAGGAGATCCACCTATCACTTGGGAAGTCATGTTGAGGAAGCTTAAGGATAAGTATATCCCTAAGCTTTACATGACACGTCTCCTTCTCAAGAGGATGGATCTCAAGCAGGGCAGACGCAAGGTTAGTGACTATATTGAGGACTTCGAGGAGTGTCGTATGCGTTGCCGCTTCGTTGATAGCCCACATGTTCAGATTATGCTCTTCGTGCATGGACTACGTCCCGAGCTAGGAGCTAAGGTGTTGGAACAGAACCCACCATCAATAGATCAGGTATATAGTATAGTGGAGAGCAACGAGTTCTCCATCGACGATACATCCACGGTGACGGCTCACACTACTCGCGCTCCGTCCGCCGCCACAAGCTCAGACTGCGAGGCCCACCTCAACTGTCGGATTACCAAGATGAGCTCCACCTCCCACTAGGAGCACTGCTCCTTCACCGACGATGGTTACTGCTATCCCAGCTGCATCGTCCGTCGTCTCGACTGCTCGTGCCCCGACAGCAAACCGCGAGCAATTACTGTGCTTCAAGTGCAAGGGATTTGGGCATCGACGATCTGACTGTCCATCCCTACTTTTTGTGGACGTTAGTGGGAACCCTATCGACCCACCACCCGAGGATGACATAGAGGTAGATGTCTATCCCAGCGAGTGCCCCGAAGATGAGGCCTATGAGGAACCATTAGGGTATATCCAGATTACTCTTGCAATTTTGGCGCCCGTTTCCCCGATAGTGAACTTTGGAATTCAGCAGAACACTACACATCGTGACATCTTTAGATCACTGAGACCTACTCCGATCGAATCAGCCGCACCACCAGCTAGGACTCCGTTGGTGTCCGCACCAACACAACGAGTATCCTAGACTCGGACTTCGACTCCGACAGTCATCTTACCACCTCCGCGTACACAGTCAGCACCCAACCCCGAGGAACTTGTGCAGCACACGTCGATCTTTTACGTCTACGTAAAGATCAATGGACGCACGTGCAAGTTGATTATAGATAGTGGGAGATGCATCAATGTAGTCTCCGAAGATACCGCGGCCAAGCTAGGCCTTACTTTGACGCCACACCCTACTCCTTATAGCGTATCATGGATTGACGCTTCGACCCTTCCGGTACGTTCACAGTGCCACGTGCCGTTGAAGATGAGCACCTACGATGAAAGGGTGTTATGCGACGTCCTGCCTATGAAATTCAGTAGGTATCATATTGGGATGTCCCTGGTTGTTTGACAACGGCGTTCAATTGTCAGGACAATCAAACACACGTTCATTTATGTATGGTGGACGTAGACTGATATGGTACCCAGTGGTCTGTGCACCTACTCAATTAGCGCCAACCGTATCGACACCGGCTCCTCAGCCGAAGACACCGTTGATCACCAACAGATGTATATTCCGACGCGAGCTTGAACAAGAGCGAGAAGACTTACCCATATGTTTCGCTCTCGCATGAGATGTTCCTTCAGAGGGACCATCACGTACGCCCGACGTACCTGACGCGCCTGAGCTGATTGAGCTCTTGGCTGATTACGGGGATGTTTTTCCCAAAGAACTCCCTGACGAGCTCCCACCTATGCGTAGCATACAACATGCTATTGATCTCGTTCTTAGAGCTTCGCTCTCAAACTTGGCACATTACCGTATGGATCTGATAAAATACGAGTAATTGTATCGCCAGTTAAAGGAACTCCTTGCTAAAGGTTTCATACGCAAAAACCTCACTCCGTGTGCCGTTCCCGCACTACTCGCACCGAAGAAGGATGGGACTTGGCGTATGTATTGCGATTCCTGCGCCATCAACAAGATAACGCTGAAGTACCGTTTTCCCATTCCTCGAGTGCAAGATCTATTTGATCAGATGGCTAGAGCAACCATCTTTTCAAAAATCAATTTACGTAGTGGATATCACGAAGTCCGCATTCGACCAGGAGATGAGTGGAAGATGGCCTTCAAGATTAAAGATGGCCTTTTCTAGTGGAACGTTATGCCATTTGGGCTCTCCAACGCCCCGAGTACATTCCAACATTTGATGAACGAGGTCTTACGCCCGTTCATTGGTAGGTTTGTAGTCATATATTTTGATGATATATTGATTTTTAGTGGGACCCATGAGGACCACCTACGACACCTCCGAGAGGTGTGTGCCGCGCTTCAGAGAGAGAAGCTCTACGCCCACCCAAAGAAATGTAGTTTCTTCATGGCCGAGGTTTCCTTCCTCGACTTCCTCATATCAGCTCACGGAGTTTCTGCAGATCCGGCCAAGATCGAGGCCATCAAATCATGGTCCAAGCCCAAGGGCATTCATGACGTGCGTAGTTTCATGGGCTTAGCGACCTTCTACCGATGTTTTATCCCAGTGTTTAGCAGCGTCACCGCCCCTATCACCGACCTTATCAGACTCGATAAGTTTGAATGGACGAAGGCGGCCAACAAGGCCTTCGAAGAGATCAAGCACCGCATGACCCACGCACCCATCTTACGATTGTCCGACTTCAACAAGGTGTTTGAAGTCGCTTGCGATGCTTCAGGCGTAGGTATTCATGGCGTCCTTAGCAAGGATGGACATTCGAGTTCTACAGCAAAAAATTGAACGATACGAAATGTCGATATGATAAGTACGATCGGGAATTTTATGCCTTAGTCCAGTCGCTTCGACACTACCGCCATTATCTTCTTCCAAAGGAGTTTGTCTTCTACTCGGACCATAGTGCCCTCCGCCACTTGCATGACCAGAAGAAGGTCAGTGATCGACACGCCCGGTGGATTGCTTACTTGCAGGACTATATGTTCGTGATACGACATAAGAAAGGGAAGGACAATGTTGTAGCCGATGCTGTCAGCCGAAGACCAGTCGTCCTAAACATGATGAAGACCCGAGTTTTGGGATTTGATCAAATCCCACACAATTACGATGACTGTCCTGACTTTGGGAAGATTGGACATGCCATTAGTGATGGCCCGAAGTCCGAATACCGAGATTATTATATCTTTGACGGTTACCTCTTCCATGGGAAGAGGTTAGGCATACCTCGTACATCGCTACGAGATTTCCTTATTTGGGAAACACATGCTGGTGGTCTGAGTGGACATTTTGGTGTCAACAAGACCATCCAATCGTTGGAATATCAGTTCTACTGGCCATCGTTGAAGAGGGACGTTGGGAAGATTGTCTCCCGTTGCTTGGTGTGCTCGAAGGCCAAGATGACGAAGCAGAATGCTGGGCTCTATACGCCCTTACCCGTACCGACACGTCCCTGGGATGACGTTATTATCGCTTTCGTCCTCGGCCTACCGAAGACGGCTTGACGACACGACTCTATAATGGTCGTTGTCGATTGATTCTCCAAAATGGCCCACTTTATACCATGCTCGAAGACCGCAGATGCATCCCGTGTAGCACGTTTATTTTTTGACGAGATTATCCTTTTGCGTGGAGTACCACAGTCCATCGTGTCGGATCGCGACATGCGATTCATTAGCTATTTATGGAAGACCCTATGGTTCTTGATGGGGACAAAGCTTAAATTTTCCACAGCCTATCACCCCCAAACGGATGGGCAGACTGAGGTACTGAATCGTAGCCCAGGGAATTTACTACGCTCAGTCGTCGGAGAGAATCTCTTCGCTTGGGATCGTGTCCTACCCTAGGCTGAATTTTGCATTTAACTCGTCGGTGAACCGTACCACCAGTTGCACTCCATTTGAGATAGTTTATGGCCAGATACCTCGTAAGCATTTGGACCTTACCCCTGTAGATGAGCATACTAGAGCTTCCGAGGATGGCATTATATTTGCACAGTATATTAGGGACATGCATCATGACATTCATGCACGTATTGCATCGCAAAACGAGAAGTACAAGGTCGCCGCTGATGTGGGTCGTAGGTCAGTTAGCTACACCGAGGGAGAACTTGTCACGGTCAGGTTGAGGCCAGAGAGATACTCTCCTGGGGTCACTACGAAGCTTCATGCTTGTAGTGTCGGGCCTTTCCCGATAATCCATGTGGTCGGTGAGAACGCCTACGTTGTGGGTATCCTACCAGATTGTGGGATCTGTCCCACTTTCAACGTTAGCGATCTGGTCTGGCACCAACCTATGCCACCTATCATTGAGCCTCATAGCCCCTCGAGCCTTGGTAGCAAAGTGAGCGAGAAAAGCCATCTACCCTCTCCCATCTTGTCCCCAACGAGGCATGAGCATGTCGAGTTGGTACTGGAAGAGGTAATTAATGCAGTAGGGGAGCGGATAGACCGCAAGTTCTTGGTACACGGGCAGGGTCGACCGTCTTCCGACGACACATGGATCTTAGAGGCGGAACTTCTTCGACTTCAACTAGAGCTCATCTAACCCATTGAAGACGCCATTGGTTTCAACTCGTCAGAGCCGAGTTCTTCCCACCCTGGGAGGATGATGGAGGACCATCCTGTCGATCACGCCCTGATTCATCGCTAGCCACGTCGTGAAGTCCGAGTGGGCATGAAGAATCTAGAGTTCCACTACCAAGCTTGAGAAGTGACATCGTCTTTTCGCTTTGTGTCGTGTATCTTTTCGTTCTTTCTTTATTTTGTCATCTTTCGATTATCGGGAGGCCTCTCCTGCGTGAGTACCGGCCTCCCCTCGTACGTGTTTTATTTTAATTGTGTTTAAGTTCCATCTTTAGGGGGAGGAAATCCATGTTGGGCTTCTTCTCCCCCTAAAGATCCCTTTTAAAGGGAAAGCCCAATAGGCCTTCTCCTTAAAGGGGGGCCCAATTGAGCCTCCACAATTGCTACTTCCCCTCTATAAAACAGATGGAGGAGTGGACGTGGAGGCCAAGGGTTGTATTTTGGCAAATTCCAGATCTGTTAGTTGAATAGGCAGTTACTTCTTTGTTCATCGTGCCTGGTTTTCTTTTCTCAAAGAAGAAGATAGAAACATCGTAGAAGAAGAAGAGGATACATCGTAGAAGAGGAAGAAGATATATCAGAGGAGAAGAAGAGGCTACATCATCGAAGAAGGGGGAAATTTCTTCGTTACCTGATTTGTGCCCAGAGTAGATTTATTCTAAATCTTCACAATCAGTGGCTGTCCCCGGACCTCGACGTTAGCCGACCACTGACGATCGTTCAACATTTTCTTCTTCCTGGAAGGATTGAATGCTTCTGGCTGTACCTTGACTGTTATGCTAAGTGGAGCTTCCAGAATAGAAGATAAAATTGTCACTTATTCCATTGTTGACCCTTCGTCGGAGGATGGTTTTCTCGACGCTGTGTTCTTGAATAAGAGATTCCCATCATTCACCATCAAGGAACCGGTCAAGGCTTCTTCCCCCTCACTCCGGAAGACTTTGGAGGTTTTTTCTGCAGTCCAAATGTTCTGAAATTGTGATACGGTGCTTCTCCTTCGCATCGATCAAGAGTTGTCGACCCTCCGCTCACGTCAATCTACCACAAGTCAGCTTCATATTGCGTTTATTTCTCTGCCACCAAAGGATCATCATTTTACCCTTTGGTTTCTGTACGTCGACGGCCTATTTTATTCCCCACCGCCCCGTTTCACTACATGTGTAGGAGGATTTCCTCCGCGGTCCAAGCTCTCAATCATTTCTTTGCGCTCCAAAATTTCGCGAGGTGGTCTCCATAGATGATCACTTCTTTGGTGCTCTACATCCCATCAACGAATCCACGCTTGATTTTATTACGTCAATGTTGGGCTCAAACTACCATGCTTGGATCTTCTGCTAAATTCCGTTGTGACTTATCACGGACTCTAGCGCCAGGTTACATTTCTTCTGGTGCTAGATTACTCTGCTCTAATATCGAAGCACGATTGTCTCCAATCGACAATCAACTCCAGGTCATACGTTTCCACTCCCCCCCTTCATTTTAAAGTGTTATTTACCTCTGTTAGTATCGATCTCTCAAGTGCTCATCGTCACGAGTGAAATTAACAGAGTTTAGGAATTAGCCACTATAATTGTTTCAGAGGATTTTCTAATGGTGTCAGGTTGGATCAACTACGTTGGCGGTGTGGACATTCTTGGACGAGATCGTTCCCCTTTTTTTTCATTCTCTTTCGATCTGACCACTCGGGTCATTGGGAGCTTGATCATGATAACACCCGTCACGTGTCGTATAGTTGATCTGCGTCTCGTGTCATTCTACGATTGCTCTATTTACTCGTTAGTTCTTAAATTACGCATCATTTTCCATCGGCATTTTGTGTTTTATGTTTGTATGATTATTGTGTAACACGATCTGATCATTCCCGACAGTGGTGTTACATCAGCAATGGGCAAAAAGCTCCTCTCTCGATGGTGGCGATGGCGGCAAGAGGTAGCAGCAGCGGCAGATGCGAGGGGACTAGGGCAACTTCTCTTAAAAGAAGAACTTCAATTCCAAAATAAAAATCACAAAGTAGTCCATTACAACATTGGCATATGTATAGGTCTTGGAGGAAAGAGAAAATATAAGATAATTGTAAAGTTCAAATCTAATTTTAAATGACGCTCGGATCCCAGTTTTGAAGTTGACGTTGGCGACGTGTCTTGACGCGTGATGTCTCGTGCAGTAGTGGTATCACGTCCGGTGATAGTGCGTGGTCATGTGCGCCATTATAACCTCGTTTTGTGGAGACACTTAGCGGACTTAGTGGGTGTGCTTAGGGAAAGAGTACAATAGATTGTTACACATAAATAACAAGATAATATACTTAAGATGTACCTCAAAAAGTGAAGTACATCTTGCGGATGGAAAGTTCTATTTTGATAAGGACTTAAGAGTTCTTGATTGTGGGATTCTAACTAATCTTAGCACAAATGTATAAAGAAATACATGAAGGTGATTTTTTATCAACATTGAAGAAAAATAAAGGAAGACTATACTACAAAGTTCTTGATCTAGGTAAGAAATATCTAGGTAAGAAATATTCGTCCAGAATTGGAGAAACATGACCTAAGTGATTCTAGGATTGTCACTCAACTAATGGATTAGATTTGCATAATTACAGGTGACAAACAAGTTTCAGAACAAGCTGATGAGTTCTAATTCACCTGCAGCATTATCCAGTCAAGCTTGAAACCTCATATGTCAGTCATTTGACGTTTTGATTGTGTTAAATAACTATTTGATTAATTATATGTTAAAGGATGTATTGGAGTGTAAAGCTTTTTTGAAAACCCACATTAAGTATGAAAAGACCCATAATATTAAGGGAACCCCCAAAAAAGTTTCTCCTTGGTTAGACCCCCTTAATCCCTTAATATTGGGTGCCCTTCTCTCCCATTGTGACTAGAATGGTAAGAATATATTCCCATATCTGTGGCGATGCTGATTGAGAAGAAGATTAGATTTGATTTGGTGATGACTATGAGGATATGTATCAAGCCTACATGCGTTTATGGCTTGAGAATACTCCTTTAAGGAAAAACCTATACCAGATTCAATTCCAGATGTGGTGATTCAATAATGAATGTTTTTTGGTTTAACTTTAAAGCCATATTTTGTTGTATTTTTTCCACTCGATATGTTTTGTGGATGTGTATTCCACTCGATATGTTTGTGGGTGTGAAAAACATAGGTATGCGGGATATTTACATGTGGGTGTGTGTGTGCGCTCAACTCATAGAGATGTGTCCCAGAAGCTCATTTTTTGAGGCCCATTAGAAACTGGTGGCTCAAGGAGGTTCTTCTAGAGGTGACAATATCTACATAAAAGTACCTAGAGCTCCACAAATCCTCTAACATATTTTCTCTAGTAAGATCCTCTTACAGGATCCACTGATAGATTCATCTCTGACAGAATCCTCTAACATATTCTTCATCTACAGGGATTTAGAGAATATCTCTACTCTAACTTGTAAGAGTTGCCGGTCTTCTACAACCACTACATGCCCCAAAATCTGTAGAATAACTCTACTCATGTCTGTCAGGCTGCTTATCCTCTATTTTATCTTGTCAGAGTTTTTTTCTCGATGTTTTGAGTTTTACTTTCATAGGTAAATTATTATGGATGACCCTGCACTTGTTGTGGCCTACATAAGCCCCCCCATGTACCCTTGACGGATCGTTGTTGAAGTGTATTGTTTTGTTGAAACTCTTGTTTCTCCTTGTGGACTCAAGGGTTGGAGAGGCTAGTTCTGTGGATTCAGGACTTGGCTGTTTCAAGTAGAGCAAGACTTGTGGAATCAATTCATGTTCCTATAATGTTCGTGTAATAAGGCTGAGTTACAAAGGTACAAAGATGCTTGGCACATGAGTGTGTAGATGCCTAGCATGTGTACATGTTAGTGCTCAATACTCAAACAAGTAGGCTCTTGGCTAGTGGTTGTGGTAGCACTCAAGTTTACAACAATGGGAATGTGGCCTTTCAAAGCATTGTAGAACAAGGGCACATGAACCTTGGGGCATTTTGATTTGAAGTCCCATGGATGTTGCTGGCACATTAGGCACTATGACATGTAATAGTGGCTGGCACTTGCAGAATTATAGGGGCAGGTTCCTAGAGGTCTAGAAATCCATTCCTCAAGGGAAACAATGGAGCTAGATCCTAATGAATGGATTGATGAAATCATGATATTATCTTGAAGATCATAATATCTAATGACCGAGTGTGAAAGAGTATTACTTGTAATAATTATGAGGAAAAATATTGGTGGAGAAAGAAAAGTTGAGAAGTATATTAATTTTATTATTTGTGTTTTAAAAATAATGAAAATACTTATAATAAAAACTATTAAAAATTATAGTAACATCTTAGGTCTTCAGGGATGCATTTGTTCGTAAGTACTGGGTAAATTCTAAGAGCGAGGAGAGAGAGAAACGGAGAGAGGTTAAAACCTTTTATTATATTGGGATTTAGAAGTCTTAAATGCCACCCTCACTTAAGTATGGTAAACCAATCACCTTATCTATTTGTGTCATTTTCTCTCTTTAATTCAAACTCGGTCCCCTTTTTTCTATTACAGATGTCCCAACCTGATATGTTTTTGGTATTCTTGGATTACCTTGTTTATCTTAGATGGGGGGAAAGGATGAACCATGAACAAAAGAGGGTTATTTGGGTCTGAGATTGGTCATCTGGTAGGGGAATATCTGGGCCTTCACACACTCCTGGTCCAGTTGGTATGATGGCTATTTAGGCCAATGTTTGTCTCTATACACCTCTTTTACCATCAATTTATCATTAATATTTACCTAGACCCATTACATCATCAAAAATAAAAATACCGATAAGAATAAACCACTTAGATTTCACAAAGCCAAATCAGAGTACTAATAACAAACACAATAATCATATAAATCTATAATATTTAGGAAATGCTTAATGTGGATCAAGAATACAAATGCTTAAAATCAGTGTTAACATGAATGTTTAAATATTTAATTAGTGCACCAAAAATGTATATATATCATTTATAAGATCATAAAAATTCATGTTATCACACATCATTGGTTTTGTTGTTAAAACGATTAATGCATTCAAAATTTCAAGCAATTCACAGATTTTCAGGATCTAAAATCATAAGATCAGACATCCCACTAAATTTTTCTCATGAATATTCTTACACTTCCTATAAATAAAATTATTTTCATTTCACAGACATTTTCAACTACCCAGGTTTGATTCATAAGTCTAGTAGTTAAATGACTTACTAATATTTATTAGTCTCATTAGTGTAGGATTCCAGAATTAAACAAAAGAATCTTTAAAGGGATGAAGCACTCAATGAGAGCTTAAAGCAAATTTGTTGGTCTTCTAGGAAAAAAATGATGAAAGTTGGAGGTGGGGGACATGAGGATTAAGTCTTAGGCTATTTTAGGAAAAACACCCAAGGATACACTTTGATGTATGTTCAAAGTAGATTATGTTAAGTAAACGTGCATTTAATGCATTTGACATAATATTACATGTGGCTAGTCATACATACAATTTTTCATAACCTCATAAGGACTAAATTATGGAACTTACACATGCATTTATCAAGTTTATAATACTCATGCCATGAATATAAAAGTATATGAACATTGACCATCCTGCTAGTGAGTCAAATCATTGAGTTAAGACTCAATTTTGAATGAAGTAGAAGTAGATATATTTTTGATATTTTTACCAATTAAATATCCATATTTTTTCCATCTAGTCGTTCACTATTTATGTCAATTTGTCATCATTTGACTAAAAATTGTGATATTTGATGCAGGGTTATCCAACTAATATATTTATATCATAATCAATTGACTATTTTTTAGAGACAAAAGATATAAAATTTTATTTACTCACTTTTTAGTTTTGAATAAAATGATGACATATATCTTCCATAGGTTTTTCAAGTTGAATTTATAAATAAATTTTACATGTGAATTCTATTTTTTATAATGATTTTTAAATGAATAGCAAAACCATATTATTCTTGTTCAAACTTATAGGATTACCCCTCCTAAAACTTATTCATCACATTTAATTCATCTTACATTCATTTTTTCCTTATTTTAGGAACAAAAGCCTTTCATTATTGAAGTCCATAGAAAAATTCAGGAGCCCTAAACTTTTGAACTATCTTCTCTCTACTTCTGAAAATTACACTAAATGAGGAACAAAAAAACATTGCCCTTTGCATAAGTCTGAAGGCTTTTTTCGAGAGTTATTTCAACCCAAATATTAGTTCTAATATTAGACTATACCCTTGGGATTCAAATTATGTTATCTAATGCTGGTTTCATCAACTTATATTAAAAAAATTGCCTTCTCAGAATCACTCAATCAATGACTCTTATGGTGACATCATCTTCTAGATATTTATACATACTTTTAAAAGTTATTATTTAATAAAAAACTAATCAACATCATTGATAAAAATCTATGAAATCTACAATTGTGTCATTTAATGCAAGGCTGGAGTAACGGGAAAAGGAAGACCGCATTGAGGAATCATGGTCAACAAAGTACTTCCACATGGTCACCTTGAAAAATCACATTTTAGTATGAATACTTGACGTGAAAATCTAGGCACGAACATTCACAAGAACATATGAATTGACCCTTGGTTTGAAAGATCTCATTAATAGGAATATAAGGATTTAATTATCTCTAGATATTAAAAAGTTAAACCTAGAATTTACTTACTACTCTCAATGAATAGATGAGGCTCACCTCTCTCCAATCAAAGACCACTCTCTCACCTAGGGTGGTTACTGCTTGGGATTCCCCACTAAAGTATTCTTGTTAAAAATTAGGGAGTACATAATTTTTTCCTCCAGTTGAGCACTGAATATCAAATTTGATCCAAGAATAATGAATAGATGAGGGTGGAATCAAATATGGATAGCGATGGGTACGATGGAAAAAAAGTTTGAAGGGGTGGCAAGCAAGGTGAAAAAAAAGAAAATGGAGGATAAAAGGAAGGTACATATTACTTAAGGTAGTTTTACTCCCAAGATAGTAAGATGTGTATGAGTGAAACCAAATAATTTACAAATTATAGAGATAAGTGAAGGTATTGTCAAGAATGTGAGATGAAATTAATTTAGGAGATATTCCAAAGAGGCGAGTGAAAGATATTTAAGACTAAGTTGCTTCTAGAGGAAATTCCCTGCTAATAAATGATATTATACTGTGTCCAGGGATTTTCCTTGTCTTTAGGTAATGTCCTTTTGTGTGACCAGTGCGATTATGGTGCGATGTACGGTGTGGTTCAAAAAATAAGGTTCAAAAATTCAAAATACACATCGCGCACCTTCCAGAATAATCACACTGAACATCGCACAGAGTCCTGTGTGATGCAAATGTGCAGTTGTGTCCAACTTTTTTAAAATGTAATGTCTCTCTCTCCCTTGATCATTCTTCTCTCTCTCTTCTCTCTTGATCAAGCTTCTCTTTCTCCTCCTCCCTTTCCCTCTCACATCTATCACTTCTCTCTCAATCAAGCTTCTCTTTCTCCTCCTCCCTTTCCCTCTCACATCTATCACTTCTCTCTGTCTCTTCTCTCTCCTCCCTCCCTCTTTCTCTGTATTGCTCTTCTCTTTCTCTCTTGCGCTCTTCTCTCTCTCCTCCCTCCCTCTTTCTCTTTCTGTATTGATGTTATCTCTCTCCTCTCTCCCGCTTTCTATTGCTCCATTGATATTATCTTTCTCCTCCCTCTTTCTCTGTGTATTGCTCCTCTTTCTCTCATGCTCTTCTCTCTATCTTCTCTTTCTCTCTCAATCTCTTCCCTCTCTAACTCTTTTCTCTCTCCGCATCTTTCTCTCTACGTATCAATATTCTCTTTCTGTCTTGTGCTCTTCTCTCTCTCCTCCCTCCTCTTTTTCTCTATGTATTGCTCTTCTTCTTCTTCTCTCTTGCGCTCTTCTCTCACTCTCTCCTCCCTCCCTCTTTCTCTCTCTGTAACACTCTTCTCTTTTTCTCTCGCTCTCTCATCCCTCCCTCTTTCTCTCTTTATCACTCTTTTCTTTCTCTCCCCCACTCTTCTCTTTCACTCTCTCCTCCCTCCCTCTTCCTCTCTCTCTTTCTCTCTCGCTCTTCTCGCTCTCCCTCCTCTCTTTCTCATTTCCTCTCTCTCCCTCTTTCTCCCTCGCACTCTTTTCTCTCTTCCTCTCTTTCCTCTCTCTCCCTCTTTCTCCCTCGCACACTTCTCCCCCTTCCTCTCTTTCCTCTCTCTCCATCTTTCCCTCTAGTGCTCTTCTCTATCACTCTTTCTCTCTTGCACTCTTCTCTCTCTTGATAAGGAAGCAACGGTCGACCTCGTTCTAAAGCTGGTCGACCGTTCCTTCCGACAAACTGCAATTTCAAAAGAGGGGTGATGCAGGACAGCTAGGGTGGACGTCAATGAGGTGGACTAAATGGGGCTAGGGAATGGTATGAAAACAAGCCGCAGAATCACATGATCGGTTTGAACCTTTAAGAACGGAAAAATTTGTGGATGGGGCAGCCCCTCTCCTCAGTCGAGGCGGGAGTTCTGTCTTAAAACCCCCCGGTGAAAACGAAGCCCCGCGTTCAAAATCCCGATGGGTCAAAAATAAAGAAACGCATACCTATCATCTAACCAAACCAATTAATTCTGATGGCAGAGGAAAAACATCAGAGAAAATGCTGGATAAGATAACACAAGTCACTAGTGAGGGGAGGAATGGACCTTTGGTGCAAGCGGACGTGACGCGGCGGTGTGGTCAGCAACTTGAACGACGAAGCACGTAGCGGTACTTGTGGCGACGCACAGGCGGCGCACTGGAAGAGGGTGGACAGTGCGCGGGCGGAGTGCATGTGGCACAATGGTGCCGCGTTGGCAGTGCGCTAGCGGCGCGCTAATGACGCGCTGGCGGAAGATGGAAGTCATGCAGCCGGAGTGCTGGTGGCACGCGGATGGAGCACCAATGGGGTGCTGTGAGTGTGCAGGGTGGTCGACAACGGAGCGGCAGGCAGCCAAGGGCAGTGTTGGAACAGCAGGGTTCTTATCTTCCCACCTCTAGCGGCGACGGCAGCGGCGGGAGGGGAGAGGAGTCCAAGGAGACAAAAATTCTTTTTTTTCCTCAAAAAAATATCACCCATCGAACCCTAAGAGAAACATCAATAATAAGGAAGTTTGGGTCGTCGACCCTGCGTTGACGGCGTCGACGTGCCGTGGACGTATCGACATTTCGTGTCGTAGCTGGGGTTGTTCCTTCATTCACGGGTCGCAGGTCCTCCCTTGGTGCCCCACCAAGGGGTACAACGGTCTACTACTGCAATTTCAATAGAGGATGGACAATGGTCCACAATTCAACGGTCATGTTGAGGGATATAAATACCCTAATGCATTATTTCATTCAGCCTTTTCTTACCAAAAGGTGCCTCCTAGGGCGGCAGCTCTGCTGTGGCCCTGTCCATTCTTGGATTCCCATCTCTCTCATATGCTCTAATAATCTTATCCACTCAACATTCGGATAAATATATGCTCTAATATTTTTCAAATATTTTTGTGGATTTGATCCCATTTGATTGGTATAATAACTTCATAAAACTCCTAATTATTATTTTCGGGTATTTAACAATGAATTTATCCATAATTTAATAAATATTCAATATATTAAGTTATTACTTTCCAATGGTGATATCTTTATTAAAATGATGTAGTACAAATAACTACCATTTCCATATTTTTTCAACCTGCGGTGGTTGTCATAGCGGCTAGTTTTTACTCTCAACACTGAGAGGTGTTTTGAACTTAGGACAAAATAGTAAATATTAAGAATCAAAATTAATATTTTTAATCTTCTTATTCTTTAATGATAATTAATACGTACAATTATTGTATCATTGAGAAATTACTAGTATGCCCTTTAGGATTTCTTAGTCCATATATATAGTTTTGAGCCCTAATTTCAAATTATCCTTCTCCTTGCTATCGAAAAATCTTGATCCAAAATCTAGGGAGATCTTTCACTCCGTGAAACAATTTTCAAGCTGTTTTTCAACATTTCTCTAGGAAGATATTTATTCTTAACATCAGTCCGAGTCCACAAGATTTTTATCATGTTTTTTGGTGCTTGGGATTCAAGATTCAAAGGGAATAAGGCCCTGTTATGCCTTGAGTGGACTGCGTTCAGCCAGTGAACGGGTTCCGTTCATGCTCTAGAGGGCTCAGAGCGGGACGGGGAACACATTTGAACAGAGATGAATCAAACTATTGCGAAAAATAATTTTTTGCACTCTATTGTGGATGATTATGATGTCGTCCTTCATCCAAATCAAGGCAAAACCTAGCTCTGATACCACTGTTGGGTTCTAGAGGCCAATATTTTGATGAAGAAATCAAAATGATACGCAGTAGAAGACTTTTGTGAATCTCATGGCATCGATAAAATCATTAAATCGAAGAACTTGTGCACGAATCACATCTGTGATTTCTTGGATCCTGGAGTGAGATGAGTCAAGATGCTCAAGTGTGCAGCCTCTAGACGTATCCATGCAATCCTCGACATGTCGAATCTCCTCCTTCTCATTGACCAGCCCCCTTCAACCTTTGTCGCCATCAGTACGGCGTCCTGATTGCATTGGGAGTGGAGAGAAGTCCTGGGGAGAGGGGAGAAGAAGGGGAAGGCCCCTGAAAATTTCTGGCCGGGGTAAATTTTGTTCAGGGCCTTCCCCTATTTATACTGAGGGGGTATTTTTCATAAAACCCTCCAAAACGTAAGTATATCTTCCTATGTCCAAAAGACCATTTGTGTATGACACTCTATGCCCATGTATAAGTCTAGCTAACAACTCGAGCGACCAATAACATTTATTGCCCTTCCAAATTAATTAACCATATCAACATATAGATTAATTAACATCGGATTGATATAACCCAATCGATAGGGTGAGTCTCCAACACGTGGGGTGTGAAGCTACACCTTGTGCTTTGGAAGATACAAAGGAGTGTGTATCAACTCACTTATGAAACCTGTTCGTCATCTGTAATCGTGTACGTATAGTCCGTCATCCATTTGACGCCCCAAGGACAACTTAGGGTATTGTCGACTGTCAAACCCCAATCGGTCATCCGAGTTAGTAATGATGTGTTTGGAAATCATCGGAGAACTCTTCTCCGGATACTTCATTGCCTTGGCCAAGGACTTTGTTGCATCATATTCTTGAGCTATCACCTCTTATATCAAGGGTGGATGATCCCATCTTGACCACTCAATTGTCTTCGTGAACTTTTTTATGCACCCGAACTAAGACTATTCACAATATCATGATTAGGGAAACGTAGGTCAAAGTTAAAATACAATTGTCCGTCCACAAGACATCTTTGGTGTCTCGGGTCTGAGGACCATTTACACAATCGTAACCTGAATCAACCTGATTGACAGTTTGGTATAGTAACATTTAGGGATTTGTACGGATCACCTCAATGAACTCTTTCCACTAAAGAGCACCCACTTATCTATCCTTAGTGTTTCCACACTAATGGCTACGGGACCAGCCATACTCATCATATGACTGAGGCTAGATTATATTATTCTATCTAGATACTTTAATGTCCTTCTCTAGTATCCTTTGAATAGGAATATTGGGAACACATGCTTAATACTAGTGATCTCCGTATTATAATTTCATCATAACTTACTAAGTCCGATCATGTATTCATAGTTCAATTATAAGCATCACACATGCGCTATAATGAATAGGTTCTATTAATGAACATGGAATGAGATGTATGAATGTGTGATTGTCTTTCCTGTCACATATATTTCCATCATGTTATACATCATGCATCATTCATAGTTCAAATTGGATGTTTATCCGTTCCATGATTTATGGTAAACTAATCTCATCTACTTTATATAATTTCTATTGTAGTTTGTATATTATTAACATATATGTTAAGTGAACCAAATTATATACCCTAGGGGAATCACTCAATATCATTAACTTTATGCACACTAAATTTTTAACAACATATATACAAGAATCACTCTATGTGTGATATTAATATCTTGTGATGTAAGTATTAAAATCATTTCTTACTAGAACTACTTGCAGACACTTTATGTGATTTATTTACTATCATTTCTTATGTAGTATGATAACACCTATATGTATCTTGCATTTATATGTCATTTATCAAAATTTTATGAATACAAAAATTTGAATAAAAAATATTATTCCTTTTACTTACAGCAACACTCATATATATTATACTTTTAAAACATTATTATTTTTGAATTATTGTTGGATTTACCTTCACAAAAAATTTCCGTTTTTAACATATTTAATGATGAAAATTCACTCTTCATATTTTTTATATTACTATTTAGGAAATAAAATTTTTAATTCACCTTTTATTTATTATGATATTTATATTTAAAAAAAGATATACAAAAATTCGAAATTGATTTTATGGAAATTTTAATTGACTAGTTTGTTATATGTAAAGAGAGTTTTCATCAGTTTATAAGTCATTCGGCTTGCATATTTGGTGGAAGGGGCTACCTGATAAACTTAATGGGAGCCAGTTCTCATTGTCAACTGCAAAATTATGAGAGAGGTCTAGTGGGCTGCACTTTAGATCAGGTTATACCCTAAATCTTATGTTTAATATATGGGGGTTATGTGGGACATCCTAACAAATACCTTGAATGAAACTCACCCCCCAAATAGGAATATTTAGAACACATGCTTAAATAGCCTTTATTATGGTTTCACATTTTTTTATATTTTAATGTATTTTTTACATAACATCTTAACCTCAATGCATTGAAGAAATAATTTCTACAAGCCATAAAATAATTTTTTTAGAAGTTAGAAAGGTATTTATTAATTTTTCTAGAATTTTCCATATTTGTAATAATTTTTTTATCATTATTTAGCTAAAGAAATATTTTTTGGAAATAACAAAATATATATCTCGATTTTTCTGCATCTAATAAGTTGTTTTTAAGGATTTTAACCTTTGTGCCACATATATATATACTTTGCCAACTGCTTGGCCAATGATTGGCACAACCAATCATGCACCAGAGGATAACTATGACATCGCGATTTGCGATGCCATAATTATCCAATTAGCGCTATTCTTTTACACATGTGGCACTGGAGTCAAGATTGACGTTCATTTTTATATTTATTTTAAAAAAACACAATGATGACAATAACATGGCCCGATAAAAATCCTCGCTTTTTCATGCAATAAATGCACATGGCAAATGGAACTTTGTGTATAAATAAAAAAATTTGAAGTGCATTTTTTGCATTAATTACATTGCAGCGACGATGTAGATCGGAATATGTGGCATGCTCTCTGCCGTCCAACAGGTATATTTCATTCCTCGTTTAATGGTAATTGATTATCTTGTCTTTAGCGCGTAGGACAGGTGGCAGCACATGATCCGATGGCAGAGAAAACAAGGGAATTGAATCTAAAGGCTGAGTGGTGTCCACATGATCTGAGTGGTGTCCACATGGAGGAGATGGAAATTGAATCTAAAGGCTGAGATTAAATGAAATTAAAACGGTAATATCTTGAGATCTAACCGTCCAAATGATCCCAAACTTGGAGTGTATGTTTGTCTTTTCACCCTCTACAATCCAAACAGTTGGACTGTAAAACAAAGATCAGGAACAAGGGAAAAACCATCGAGGAAGCTCTTCCCAAAATTGTTTGTCCAGGAAGAACACATGAACTGCTTCTGAAGTTGAGTATTCTTGATTCCTGAGTGGATTTTGTAAGTTTCTTCTTCACATTTGAATACTTTCTTGAATGTTTTTAAAATGCCAAGGCATGGGCAAGATATGCATGCCCTTGGAGGTTTTTTGAATGGTGAAAAGCATTGCAGGTTGATCCTGGTTTAAGATCTTAGTGCAAATGTTTGTTCCTAATATGTTTCTCAAGTCATATGCCATCTCAGATCCAACTCAAATCTAAAACTCATTTTCCCCAATTTTCTCCACATTCTCACAATAGGTTATTCCTCTGCCTTCTCTCTCCAGGCTTGAAAAGTAATTGTTGAATAATTTAATTCCATGTCTACTTTACATGTTAATATGTTGAAAAGTAATTGTTAAAGTTTCACACTAAAATACATCCATCTTGAGTTCTAATTTTAAATTCAATTGTTTCAGTTAATAATACTCAATTAAATACATAAAAATTCTTTCACATAATCTTTTGTTTTTCTGCAGCATGTTCATCTCGGTTTTACTAAAACTATAAGTCAGTAATTTCATGTCTGAAATTCTTTGACCGAATATTTAACTTTGAATAAAAATATATATAAATACATTCCACTTACTACATTACAACATAAGTCATAAAAAGGAAGCTCACTAAATACTTCTTAAGTTTTTCAAAATGTATTCAAAATAAACGCATGGAAATTTCTCATAAGTTGCCTCCCTTTGGATCAACCCCTTTCTCACCCTATTATTGTCATATTTTGATAAAGGGAAACATTACAAATTTTATTTCATGTCTACTTCTAACGACACAATTAATTGAATTTGATTAACCAATTTTTAGGCTTATCACCACTTATATTTTCATTAGTCTTAATAACATGGATGATCATGGCTGCCTTATTATAATCAAACAATTAAGACAAATATTTGAAATATGTCTCTTCATTCTTTCATATCCAAGCGATGGACTCTAGGTAATTCAACCCTATAATTATGTCTCCCAAGATCTTGTTATTGGATGCAGTAGAAATAAAAGACCAACATTTTAACTAGAGTTGATCAAAGAATTAGAGCTTTCATATTTATCGATCAACATTTAAAAGATTGAATCCAGCTCTTCTACATCATGTTAATTTATAATACATTTTTATTCATGATTATTTACAAATCAAACTATAATAAAATATTTATCAAATATATATATATATATATTGTTTTGTTAGACATTCTGAGCTAGAAACAATTTTCTAAAATCTTCAATCACACCTTTATGTTTGCGTTGTTAATTGAAATCATTTTCCCAAATATTTACTATTGAATTGCCTAAAATATCTGACAAAATGCTTTACAACTGGATAATCTCCTTATGGATTCGCCTAGACTCAAAATTTGTTTCAAAATATGATATAAAATCATAGTTTCAAACAAATTTTGAGCTTACATAATAATTAAATGATAAAAATTTCACAATATGATACAAAAATATTTAATCAACTTAAAATATATGTATCTCTAGAATGAAATCTGGAGATCAAAGGTATTATATATTAAAATACTGACTCTTGATCTGAGTTTAAAATAAAAGGATCCCTAAATTTGAATGGAAATAATTATTTAAAATTGTAAGACTATGTCATTATTTACTTTTGAATGCAATAATGTGCATATTAACTTTATATCGATGTTAGGTATCTTCTTGAATTTTTGAAATGATAAAGAAGTTTAGAATGCAAAAACATACCAATGCACATTGAAAATTTTAACATACTTTTCACGAACTTATCCTCTCATAAAATCTTCACGAGTATTTAAAAATAATTTTATGATGCTAAAAATAATATTGATTCACATAGACTGTTCACAATGTATTTTTCACCTATTCTCCACAATATTATTATATTATATCCACTAAAATATGCGTTTCTACAAAAAATATAACCAAAACATCATTTGAAAGTGAAAAAACAAAAACAAAAATTATTTCTAAAGCAACCTCTCATGAAATCTCATCAAATAAAAAGTCCCCTCATATTATATTCATTAATGGTTAAATGTATTAGTGAGCAACAAAATAAGAAGACAGATGATTGATTGCCAAAAAATACTCATCTCCGAATTAGTTTTAAAAAATTGGTTCTAACACAGCCATCTAGCAATTAATTTTAATCGTCTCAAGCAATCATATAGAGTTAAAACATTGTGTTATGCCCACTCTTCTAAAGAACACAGAGTGATGGTACGCAAAAAAAACTGAGTCCATGAAATAGAAATCATCTGGTGGTAAAAAAATCACGTCTTTGATGAGGATTAGACTAGAAGTATGTGTCATTTATCCTTTATGAACGCTGAAGGGGTGGCAATGGCAGAGCAATGTTGACACCTCAAGAGAGATAATGAAGGTTTTTGGGGATGCCTAGCGGGTGGATGGTTAGAGCCAAGAGAGCAGCAGGCAGATGACAAAAGATAATGCAAGGAGGAGACAACCTGACTTGACCTTGAGGAAAAAAGAGACGGAGTCATGGAGAGAGAAGGGTAGTTCGATCACTAGAGTTTGTGAAGCTTAAATTTTCAAACAACTCGTTGCACAAATTGTTGAGTATTGCCAACATCTGGGTCCTGAGGTGGAGCAAATTGGTGGCTTCAATCAGTTATTTATATAAAAAATAATAAATAAATAAATGACTCGTGCAGGTGATTGTTCAACATATCATGCCTATGCTTCATGGTGCAAGTTCTAACATGTGCAAAACTAATTTTTTGCCATGAAATGTTGGGATTTTTTGTCTTCAGCAGGCTCCCCCTTAAGGAAACCCACCTATCACTAGAATTCTATGAAGTGGTTTGGATTTCTTCTAACAACCTCTGTGCTCACCACACAAGGGGTTTGGGTTGGTTGGAAATCCACACACTCCTGGTGAATTTCTGCACCACACGGCATACACCCTTACGAGGGAGTAGGCCTAAGTAGGATATATATGGATAGCTTGATGACTGATAGTTACATACCTTCTTTCTGGTTCTTAATAAAAGAATTTGAAAATAATTTAGGAGGATGGGATAAGAGAAAAAGAGAGAGATGGGAAGAATATGTTATTTATTATTTCATTATTCATCATGTCAAAGATGTACATGGCAGCTCTTATTTATAATAAAATATAGCGAGCTATGATGCCCTATCAAGATTAAAGCTTGACATCTATCTTATCCCATCTAGATCAAATCCCAGCTTTCTATGTTTCATATTATCTCTGTAGCCCTTACTGGTCTAGGATGACGTTTACTGTAGACTGATGTTTGTTGGATCTTACGAGGTAACATGCATCAATGACCATTCAAAGTTCAATTATCCCATTTTAAGTGATTTTTTAAATATCTGAATTAAAGCAATAATTAAAATATATAGAAAATGGGTTAGTTACATATACTTTGATGGGTTGTTTTATGATTTGACGGACCCTTTGTGGGGTCTATATCTAGATAGTGTAGTCCCTTGATCCATAGCACATGGATGCGGATAGGATGGTTATTTCATCAATGAATGAAAAAATCGTTCCATCCGGTCTTTGGATGGGACAGTTTTTTTGCCACGGAGTCCTTGGATGGACGGGAATCGGGCACATCCGCCAAGGGAAAGCCAAGCAGGAGCCACGGGTAGGAGGGAAAGATGAGCAGGAGCCTGGAGGGAGCTGAATAGGAGCCCAGTGTAAGGATGTCTGATGGGATTAGAATGTTTAGGACGGGACGGTTACAGATGGGATGGGTCGTATAGTTCTGGATCGTCCAGGATGTGGATGATGGACGTGACGGGACGAAGATCGTCCCCATCCGATGTCCAGAATCAGTGCAGGGATGCAGACGGGACGGTTTTTTCATACGAGACCTCCAGATGTGGTGGTTTTTTCGTCCGAGTGGATGAAAACCGTCCCGTTCGTGCGTCTTGAGACGAATTCCCGTCCCAATTTTCGTCCAACCTCACGGGCAGAACTTTTTTTTGTCCTGGGACGAAAAAACCCTCCTGTCTGCGTCCCTGTACTATGGACAGGCCAATTCAAACGAACTTATAAAAAAACAGAGACGTAGGACAGGACTACAGTCGTCCCGTCCCGTCCTGCGTCCCGGAAGATCCACTTGGAGTCAAACTCCTTTATGCTTAAACATTCTATTAATGTCGAGTGAAACTCATTTATACTCCGGCATTGGCATTGATCAATCAGATATGCCGATAGATCTAGTAGGTCCAACGCGATCGATTAATTGGGCCGGATTGTGGACTGATTAATTGCGGATTCGATCGATCTGAAAAACCTAGAGGGAACAACAGCAAGTTGATCATGTATGGTTTAGTATTCAGTCAGGAATTGACCGCTGTATTTTCTTAGATTCCATCCGTAAGTAGATTATGTCCGCATTAATCTGGTTCTCCTTTCGCTAAATTTTGCCATTTATGCCCCGTCTGATTTTTAATTTTATCTATTTGTCTTGATTTCTCTTGATCCGTATGTTCTTGATTTCTCTTGAGCAGGTATGGAATTTCAAAATATTGAATTTAAAGTCTAGTCTGGAAGCAGTCATTCTGTTGTGAGAATTGTACTGATTTTTATATTTCATGACTGGGATCGAAAGAGCAAATCGGGGATCTTCAAAGACGACTGGTCGATCTCCGATTGGTTCGCAGATTTGAAGTACATCGACAGCGAGGTACCTTGTCGCGTTCCTCAGCAACCTACAATTTCAAATAGCCGGCTCTGATCTTCACTCTTGCTTGCTCCACAGCTCCCAGATCTGTAATTCAAGCTTTTTTTTTTTTTTTGTTCTGTTGTTCCACACTCGATCGTCATTCATCTTCCCTTCGCTAGTTTGGTTGCGATTCTTTGCTGAGGAATGTGGAGGTTGAAGTGCGGAGAGGGCGACAGTCCCTGGCTCAGAACGCTCAATCGCCATGTCGGACGGCAAGTGTGGGAATTTGATCCGGTGGCGACGCCAGATGAACTCGCCGAGGTGGAGAAAGCGAGAGAAGAGTTCAAGAATCACCGATTCGAAAATAAGCACAGCTCCGATCTCCTCATGCGGCTCCAGGCATGATCCATTTCTTCTTTAAAATTTGTGAAGTTTTTTGCTCTGAATCCTTCAATCTTCGCAATTTGATCTCAGTTTGCGCGGAAGAACCCTCTCGTGCAGTCTCTTCCTCGAGCTGAAATTGCGGAAAACGAAATTATCAGCGAGGAATCCGTCGCAATCACCTTGAAGCGGGCGATGAATTTTCACACCACGATCCAAGCCGACGACGGACACTGGCCGGGGGACTACGGAGGGCCAAATTTTCTCACCCCTGGCTTGGTAAGAACAACTCTATCTTCCACCGCTTTGATCAGCAAGCTGAAAGAACATGCAACAAATTTGAAATCCTTGATTTTCGAACAGGTCATCGCGCTTCACCTTACCGGAGCTTTGAACGCTGTTCTTTCCCCCGATCATCAGCGCGAGATGCGACGATATCTGTTCAATCATCAGGTGGGCGATCGAATATTTCTCGCTTGATTAAGCCACAGATTATAATCCTTAGCTCGAATTGTTCGTGAATTTATGCAGAACGAAGACGGAGGTTGGGGATTACACATCGAAGGCCACAGCACGATGTTCTGCACGGCATTAACCTACGTTACTTTGAGATTACTTGGAATGGAATCGGACGGCGGAGAAGGAGCGATGAACAGAGGACGGCAGTGGATACTCGACCACGGCGGTGCCGCCGCGATCCCATCTTGGGGGAAGATGTGGCTTTCTGTACGGTGATTGTTCATCGATTTCTATCGATTTCTTCTTCTCTGATTCAACCATTTTTTTTGCGCAGGTTCTCGGAGTCTATGATTGGTCTGGGGTTAACCCTCTTCCGCCAGAGATTTGGCTTCTGCCATACTTTCTTCCAATTCATCCTGGTCTAAACTCATTAATCTCTCTTGGGTTTTCGTTCTTCAATTATCTGATGAATGTTCTTCAATATCTCAGGAAGGATGTGGTGCCACTGCCGGATGGTTTACTTGCCCATGTCTTACTTGTACGGGAAGAGGTTTGTCGGCCCAATCTCTCCTTTGGTTTTGGCGCTAAGGAATGAGCTTTATACCTCTCCCTATGACAAGCTGGATTGGAATAATGCACGAAGCTTATGCGCAAAGGTCTTGACTAATCAAGTTGTTCCTTCTTGGAATCAATTGTTTTTGGGCAAATTGACACTTTTGATTTCAGGAGGATCTATATTATCCCCATCCGCTTATCCAAGATGTGCTTTGGGCGAGTCTTCACAAGATTGTTGAGCCCATTCTTAAGCGTTGGCCTGGGAGTATGTTGAGGGAGAAAGCATTGCGGACGGCTATGGAACATATTCACTACGAAGATGAGAACAGTCGTTATATTTGCATCGGGCCAGTCAACAAGGTTCAGCTCTCACGCAACTTTTAAAGTCGAATGGATGAAAATGAATTTCTGTATGTGCAGACGTTGAATATGCTTTGTTGCTGGGTAGAAGATCCGAACTCAGAAGCTTTCAAGCTGCATACACTCCGAGTCCCAGATTATCTGTGGGTTGCAGAGGACGGGATGAAGATGCAGGTCCAGACGAAGCTCCCACAATTCCTTAAACATCAAAATAATTTTGGAAATTGTGATGTCTTTATCTTCGTGGAGTTGACTGCAGGGATACAATGGAAGTCAACTCTGGGACACTGCTTTCACTGTTCAAGCGATGATTTCCACTGATCTTTATGAAGATTACGGTGGAGCACTAGAGAAGGCGCATGATTATATCAAGGCCTCGCAGGTTCTCTCTCTCTCTTTCGGTAGTATTGCATTGTGCCCTGGCGTTTTTCTGATATTGTTATGTTGGCGTTGCAGGTCTTGGATGACTGCCCTGGCAACCTTAGCGCCTGGTACCGCCATATTTCGAAAGGGGCATGGCCTTTTTCTACTGCTGATCACGGATGGCCTATTTCTGACTGCACCAGTGAAGGATTGAAGGTCTGTGATCCCATCCAACCAGAATAAGTGTTAGTTTACAGTATTTGTTATAGCTTTTGGGGTTTGGCTTTCAGGCTGCTCTTCAGCTCTCGCGCCTGCCCTCCCATCTTGTAGGGAAGAAAATTGATCCCGAGAGGCTTTATGACGCTGTCAATGTCATTCTCTCGCTTGGGGTGAGTCATTTTCAACTATTTCCTTGTCATCCTCATCTCTCTCACGAATTTGCTTATGCCTCAGAACGAGGGTGGAGGTTTTGCGACTTATGAGCTGACAAGATCCTATTCCTGGTTAGAGGTGAGCATCGAAATAGGCTGCATCTTCAACGCAATTATATTCATTAAAAAATGATTTCAGTGCATAGGTCTCTCGTCTTCGACGGAAATACACCTTTCCCATCATTTTGGCATTGATATAACGCCCTCGAATCCAGCCTCTATTGCTTTTAATGCAAATAATCGCCAGAAAATACCCTCTTTATGTTTTGGTCATTCAACCCCTTGTTAATTTCATTATCTGCAGATCATCAACCCTTCCGAGACCTTTGGCGACATCGTCATAGACTACCCGTGAGCATCTCTATCTCTTCCGCTGTCTACCGTCCTTATCTAATCATCAATACATAGCGCAGATACGTGGAGTGCACTTCTGCAGCTATTCAAGCTCTGACGGCCTTCAGGAAACAGTACCCCGGCCACCGTAGAAATGAGATCGCCAGCTGCATTGAAAAGGCAGCTCAGTTCATTGAGAAGATCCAAAAGCCTGATGGGACATGGTCAGTCTACCGTAATGTTCGCCTTTTGTTGTCATTGTTGTTGAAGTTATGATCCAACATCCCAT
Source organism: Wolffia australiana (assembly GCF_029677425.1). NCBI lineage: Eukaryota > Viridiplantae > Streptophyta > Magnoliopsida > Alismatales > Araceae > Wolffia > Wolffia australiana. The sequence continues at coordinate 9,891,098 of NC_135835.1, forward strand.
TCTCAATGCTGTCGGACATACCACTCCCTAGTATACCAGACCCATACTTAATTCTTGTCCTTGGTTTTTTCACTGAGATTTTTTTTTTGCCCAGGTATGGCTCCTGGGCTGTATGCTTCACTTACGGGATCTGGTTTGGGGTGAAGGGGCTAATTGCAGCAGGCAGGGCCTATGTGACATCGCCCAGCATTGGCCGGGCCTGCGATTTCCTCTTGTCGAAGGAGCTTCCCTCTGGGGGCTGGGGAGAAAGCTACCTCTCATGCCAGGACAAGGTGAGATAAACAACTTAGAAGCTTGTCTATATTAATGTTAAACATGACGTTGATGACGACGTTGAAGTTTCTTTTTTGAGTGGTTAACTTGCTGAGTACTACTGACAGCCGGCATTGACTGGAATTGTCAACCTGGGTTTTTTGGGACTTGTTGACCGTTGACATTGACTTGCCTTTGATGAAGGTTTACACTAACCTTCGAGGGGATCGGCCTCACCTCGTGAACACGTCATGGGCAATGCTGAGCCTCATTGACGCAGGACAGGTTCAACACCCCAAAACTCTCTCAATCATCATATTCCCGTCTTCGTCAATCATCTTTGTGTTCTTTGTGATGTGTGCAGGCGGAGAGAGATGCTGGGCCATTGCACCGGGCGGCAAGGATTCTGATTAACGCGCAGATGGAGAATGGGGACTTCCCACAGCAGGTGAGTTAGATATTTGTTGTATTGAAATTGTAGACATTATGCTTGAAATGAAAAATTATGGTTAAAATTGGGGATGTGCAGGAGATAATGGGTGTGTTCAACAAGAATTGTATGATCAGCTATTCTGCATATCGCAACATTTTCCCCATCTGGGCTCTCGGCGAGTACCGTGTTCGTGTCCTGGGTGCACGTTCAAGCTAAGAGTTTTGAGATTCTTGACCAGGCTCAGCAACCATTATGAGGTGACAAACTATCATACTTGGTCCGTGGTTTTTTTTCGCATGGTCTTGGTGGGTTGTGGGTTGTGCTTGTGATAGGATCCTAGGGGGTAGTTTTGTCATGTTAGCCCACAGGGGCATTTCAGACATTTAGCTATCATTGTATTTCCTTTAAATAGGGCAGCCAAGAAGAAGTAGATTGAAGTAAGGTCTTCTTGTCTCCCCTCTCCTCGTCTAGATCTGGTCTCCCTCTCTCGCTCTATGATCCCTGGCCCTCGCGATCCTCGTCTAGGTCAGGTTCGTATCAGCTTGTCAGTTTCTAACTCGCCTGTTTGAGAACTATGCAGGCCCAATTAACCGGTTCGATGTACCACCTATTAGTGCTTCTTTTGAGGTACCTACTTTGCTCGCTTCCAAAGATTCAAATCTTCACGCGGTGGATTTCTCTGGACTTTTGCTGGGTGTTAGTGTTTAGTGTTAAGATCAATGCTTTTTAAAATCAGTCATGAAAATAAAATCTTCTGGAAATTTTGAAAAATGGAGAGAAGTCTCATCTACATATTGACACAAACGCTGAAATTTCTTTGGCATTTTTAGAAATATCGTATTCATTTCAGTCATTTTTAAAGAGCCTATGCTTGTTAAAAGCACACTGAAAGGTTGTACTAAAAATTCATTCATCAAAATTCTGTCTAAACGTCGAAAGCTTACAACCAAAAGTCACAGTGGATCACAAACACTTCCTAAAGATATAAATGTTATTGCAAAAATTCGTATCATATGAATATTTTTTTGGAGTTCAAGCACATTACAAACATCCTACCTCTTTCTGATGGAATAAAACAAACGGTTGATTGTGCAGAGTTTCTAAGAAGGCTTTTTATATATCAATGAAACCAAGAAATTTTTATAATTAACACATTAGCTCTGTTTTCTTGATTAGAACCACGTGAAACACTCGTCCCATGTGAGATTGGGGAGGATCACATTCAATGAAGCTTTATTAGATTTTGGTACCGATGTAAACATCCTTCTTAAGCCTATCTAGACCTGACTAAAGAATAGCGAATACGATTCCATTATAATTAAGAATTAGTTATCAGGGGATCTATTTTGTAGGCAATAAGTTTTACATTGATAAGAGTCAAAATCAAACTTTTACATTGTTAAGGCAATAAGTTTTCCTATTATTAGTGGTTGAAAAACAACACATTATTCACTGCAATCGATTGATTTGGGACCCCTATCAGATTTTTCACTATCGTTATATATTGATATATGTTGATGGCATTCAAGTGATGAAGGAATTCCTAAGTTAAGGTCGAATTTTAGTCAAGTCATGGTCAACCAATTACAATCCAAGATTACCCACTGAAAACTTTCCAGGCATGTACTCACCTGGATTAGGCTATTAAATTGGAATATCTTGAAATACCATTTTATCCCATTTGGCATTATGAATGAAATGGACATAGCTGACTTTGAAAATAAGGTCAATGGTTCATACAGTCGAAATTTGACCTCCTAATTAGACGGTCAACCCTAAACGAAGTACTTGACCACAACCCCATCGATTTGGATCTATTTGAATCCTGAGGACCACTCAAATTCATTGACTACATTTGGATTCATTCTACAGGTCGACCCTAAAAAGTTTAAACGATTATTTTCTGCAGAAAATTAAAATTTTAATTGGTGTATGATCTTCAAATGAAAGTTCTATATTGAATGCAGTTTCTGGGAAATTTTCTGACAATTTTTCCGATGCGTAGAGTCTTTGGAAGAGGTGCGACTCCAATGTTTGACCTAATGCTATGCAATTTTTATTAATTTTATGATGGCATGGCCTTGATAACATCAGCTGGTCACATCAGAGTTCCCTCTTGGACATGTCCAAAATGCCCTCCATTAATCTGGCAAGGGGAGAGAGATGTAGGCATTTATTCTAAGCCCTAACCTTTAATTAAAAAAACTTGCCATAAATGTTTGCCGCCACTCTCTCTCCAAAAAGGCCATCCGTTTCTTACTCTCTATCCTAAGGCATGGGATAATAATTTTAAGTGTATGTTTAGTGAATTTTTCCAATGCAAGGAAAAGTAGGAAAGCAATCTCTTAAACCTGTATTAATTGCATGTAATCTTGGGAGATGAAAATTAGTTTTTTTATAAAAGAGAGGATCCTTGGAGGCCATCATGGAGAGATCTTGAAGATCTTTCAAAGACACATTAAAGGCTCCTTGAGAAATATTTTGTGTCACACAAAAATTTCGTTTTGTATCTTCATTTCTAGTAATTGATTAAGGAAGCGTGATGCGGAGGAATAGAAGGAAAAGAGGCTAGCATGGAACTCACACCAAGTGAAAGTTCACGTGTCATCCCTCTTTACCATTTTCAATTGCATTGATAAGAGATGCAAAGATTCAAGGATTGAAAAGGATGTTGGTAGAGAAATTGATAGAGTGACAGAGGCTCGAGTTGTGAAGAGTTAGAGAGAAAAATAAATTGAAGATTAAAGAATGAGAGGACTAAGTGAGTGAAATAGAGAGATAAAGAAACCGTGGATTGAATAGGAATTAGAGAGAATGTTTTTTGATGTTGATCATGGAGAGACTAGGTTAAAGTTTCATTAAGAGAGAGATGGAGGCTGTTGAATGAACAGATAGAAAAACATGGGTTCTTTAATGTAATGAAATTTTAGCGGGCCATTCTAAAGTGAATTTTTATGGGCTTTATCTAAAGTGAGTCTTAGTAGACTTCACATATTAAGTGATACTTAGTGGGCTCTATATTAAGTGCTAGTTAGTGGTCTGACCCATTAGAACTAAGTGGGTTAATTCTATTTGAGTCAAAAGCATTTGAGAAGTGGATATTAAATTGATTAAATAAGAAGAGTGTGATTAAAGTCCCCATCCCTAGAACGTACGACCATATCTTTCTTCTCCCTCATCATAAATGTATCCACATGATACTTCAGGTGCCCATAGGATCAGATCATGCTAATATTTATCCTCTCCTTCGAATAATTCAAGTTTGTGTGTTTCTTCTCCCCTATGTTCTTTGGCACCCTGCCTCCTGATGCAATTAGAATGGTAAAACAACGTCGGTAGGATCACTTACGGGTCACATCCAGATGGAGGGGATTAGAGGTACCAAGGATCTCGTCGCTTTTTCTAGAGACTCGACACTTGAAAAACTCCATATGACTTGCTTGATGATCAGAGAAATCGTGCACAGGTGATTTGATCATCATGTTTTCTATTGTTTTAAAGGGCTGATAGACTTCTCTTATGTCTTTTAGTATTCAAATCATAAATGGTTCATGTCAATCATGGCCTTAGTCCCCAGAAAAATGATCCGCACTCACAGGTATGTTTGCTCCAAAATACTCTCCATATTGATTCCAGAATTATATATCAAATCACTTTCAAACGTATATTTGATAACATCATGTATGTATAAACTTTAACTATCACCCCCATCCATTTCCTCCAAGTTTCCTTCATCCATTTTTCAAAACTTTCACTCTGGAACAGTGTTCTCCCTCTCGAAACTTTACATTATATCTCTAATGTTTTACACCTGAACGTTCATATAAAGATAAGTCATTCACCCTTCCAAAATCATTTTTTCCCGTTCCATCATTTATTGTATGCACTCAGTATTGTGGACTTCATTCTGCTATTGCACTACTAGTGGTCACTTGGTTTCGGACTTTGCCAATAAACCCATATTCTTATTCATTTATGTTATTGCTTTGAGTGATCTGATAATCATAAATTTCATGTTATTTTGGTAAACAATTCATGAATTTATTCATTGAAATTATCGTAAATACATGTTATTATTGGGTAAATAGGTTTATTGCACATTTAGAACGAATTTAAAATATTTATTGGCTGTAAGATATTTTAATATAATTTTATGACTAAAACAATTTTCTATAACATAAAATATTTATTTCGATTTTAAAAATTATAAGGTCTTTATTATATTTGAAAATGATAATATGATCTGTAGGGATTTACTAGTATTTTATGGAATTTTCTGGAGCTAAATTCATAAGAAAATAATTTTATAAGGTAAAAAATAATAATGACTTTATTTAAATATTTTTCATGAATTAATTGAATTTTTCTGCTACTAGAAATGCATGTCACACTGGCCATCTGCCATACAAATCATATTGCTCCAAATACAAACAATGATATCTAACAATCCAGGAGTTTTGGGCTCAAATTTTGAGGGTAGCTCCATCTTTCCCTCTATACATCCACCGTCTTGGATCTATAAGTAGAACCCTACATCCTTGTAAAAAAAGGCACCCTTCTTGTTCCTAATTACAGTTAACGGAGTGATTTGCTCATTCAAAAAAACAGTTGGGTCAGTTCTTGTATTCCAAGAGTGAAGGATCAAAGTAGTGGCATGCAGACTAAGACACGTGAAGAAAAAGCACCACGAGGCCCATTGGCCACTTGATGACAAGGTTAGTGTGATCTTCATCTTTTTCCAACTCACATCTTCTTCTTTTTTCCAAGGTTATCATTCTCGTTAGTCTAGGTTTCCACCTTCACAGATGCCACCTCCAACTTCGTTGCTTGTTGGCGCATGTTAGCCATCATCTTCGTCGCAACCAGAGTGGTATCTCTTTCATCCATTCCATTTTTCTCAGGTCTGTCGCCGTTCACCATAATTCGACGCTCCCAAGGCATCGGCTAAGGTACTTAAAATTAGATTTTTTTATTACCTTTATTATATATTATATTAAAAATATTAAATTTATTTTATTAAAAATGAACCAATTAGGTTGATTATGATATTTTTTATAACCACCCTAGAATTAATTTGTATTTCATTCCACCAGTTTTTTATATTAATTTAGATAAGATTACTAAAATAAAAATTAAAAAAATTGAAGTATAAAAATTAAACCTTAAATTCACTTATTCAATACGTGCTCTATGTGGATTCATAGGAAAAAATATAAATTTTGTTGCATAAACCATAAGCCTAAATGACATTTCTTAATTTCTAGTTAATCATGATCCGTGGCTTGCACAGATCCTTGACTTAGGTGCTAGCCATTGCGATCAATTTCAGAGCTTTTATTATTTATTTCTATGCATTCAAAATTCATATTCATCATTCTAGTCAGTTTTTACTTTGAATTAGATTCTATAAAATCATAAACATTATATTTATTTTTGAATCATTTTTAATCTAAATAAATTTCAGACAAATATCTAAATACATAATTATCATATTTTGACTCATTTTTTTACCTCAAAAGTAAATTCTAAGCAAACTATTAAAATCATATTTTTAAAATGCTAGTTATTTTCCTTCGAGAGTAATTATGTAAAATCTATAACATCCAGTATATATTTATCCGTTCAAATAGTAAAAAAAAATTAAAAAGATTGCGTTTGGTATTTCTTTACAATTTTTTCTTAATTATACATCCTATAAAATGATGTAAAATAATAAAAAACTGAATATATATTACCTGTGAACTCATTGTTAATCTTAAATGTTGGAAAGAAAGTTTTGAGTTGAAGTTTCTGACTCTAAGTGGATCAATCCCTTTCTTAGTATTATTGTAAGGTTACTGAGTGTAAAACTAATAAATTTATAGCCAAGTCTCACTAACAAAACCATGGCATAGTTTAAAATGATAAAAACTTTGGCAGACAGCTGTCTAGAGATTTATGCAAATGGTTAGGAGATTAAGCATCATCAATATTCATTATTATTTATCAAGATATATATATATGTCCTTCTCAGATATAATATGAGTAAGAATGATTAGTATACATGGGTGTACATAATTGATCATCGTATTACAATATCATCATACGATATAATTGAAAAACTTTAACTATCTTGTATCTAACCATCCGTGCCCTTGAATATATAAATATAACCACATATCTATGTAAAAATTATATTGAATGTGCTGGTAATTTGCTAGCCCTACCGAAAGAAAGTGAATTTGATATCCATCAAGTTTCTTGATGTAAATTATTGATTGAAGTTTCAAGACAAAAAAGAAGTGGGGGAGCTCTCTCGAAGCTTAAATTTTCCTTTATCTTAAACAATTATAAGGATCTAAGGCAATTTCCTTGCAGTTATATCTCAGTACCCTTAGTTTATGTCCATCATGTTCTTCGATCTAAATTGATTTCATCTGCATCTTTGACCCTTCACTATCATAACATCTAACATTCAATAGTGCACTTTTCATACACATTTACTATTACATACATATACATCTAATTAGCATCCTTCTCATCCCATCATAATTTATGCTCTTTATCCGTAATCCCTGTACAAGCTCTATATCTCATACCTTCACATCTCATACAGAATCTCTATCTCTATTTATCACTTCACTGCACCGCCATATATTTGTCTCAATTTTTTATCTTTTCGATTATCACTTCTCATTCCCTGACCCCCATTTAGAGGGTCATTAAGTCCATAATCTATGTTCCCTTTGAAAGACCCCTTTTTCATCACTGTCTAATCATAATTTGAAATAATAAACAGTATTACATTAATATTATTTATTAATTAAAATATCAATGATAAATTAAATAGGTAAAGTTGATTTAGTCGTGAACACGGTTGAGTCAACCCTTGGGTCAATCAGGTTGACCCAACCACACCACCAAACCCTATTTGCAAGGGCCACACCTACAAGGGCATGGATACTATAGCACTAACTGCCATTTGCACAAATTTGAGGGATAATCTAGGTTATCCATCACACAAGACCATGAAAGAAGATAAAATGAGTCCAGCAGTGAGGATTCTTCAATCAGATTGATTTAGATTCGTTTCAAGCAGTTAAAGAAAACTGATCTAATGGCCTTAATCATTGTCAAATCAACATGATCATTCAATAAGATTGATCCAGCACACAAATGTATCACGACTAATTACCTAATCAAATTGGAAAAATGAGCAATAACAAATTCTGACCTACTGATTAGGTGCAATCAACGATCAATGAATTTTTCCTTTTATTGCAATTGATTCTTCAAAATTGATCTATTGTCCTTAATCATTGTCAAATCAATAAGACCCATTCAATTAAATTGATCCGGCCCACCAATGTATCATGACCAATTACCAAATCAAATTGAAAATATGAACAATAAAAAATGCTAACCTACCAGTCTGGTGCAATCAATGATTAATCAAATTTTGCCTTTATTAGAATTGATTCATCAAAATTGGACTAATTGATTAATCCAAAAGATCTAATTGAAATCTACGTCTATCTCTGGCCCATATTAGAAAATATATCTTCATGCATTTCTGGCTTTTACCAAAATGGAGGAGACAGCCCCACTAACAGTGAAGCAAATATAAAAAATATAATCAAAAGAACTTCAAGAAGAAATAATTTTGTTTATGTCATAGGAAAATATGCTATATGAAACACAAAACAGTAGAAAATATAATCGTGTCAATCTACTCCTGACTTATCATATATGCGCGAATTCAATTAGGGCCCTGAAATATGAATAATGCATCCGCATAGAAATTACTAGATTCTTTGAGCCGCGAGGAAACCAATGATAATTATTTCATCCTCCCAGTAAAAGTAACCACACAGTGCAAGCTCCACTCTCAGTAGCCAAGGAATAATCATATTCCACATATTCCTCCTTCCATTGCTCGAATTTAAACCAAGTACTCAATCAGCTGAGATCAATTCCTTGAAGTCCACTTGACCATGATATTCCATCCAAATGTCCCAGACTGCATTAATCGGCCGATTTTGGTAGGTATCACGTCTTGATTTGTTCATTCCTTCTCTTCTGATCCAGCATGGTGGGTAGAAAACCGAAGAGCTTGTCATCAGCATTCTTCGCAGCGAGAAGTGAGGGAGAGAGATTCTTTAGAGTTCTGCAGGTTGTTTTCGCCATGGGTCGGCTTGTACTCAAGCAAGAACTCGGAGAAGGCTTGGCTTGTAATCCGCCAATCGAATTCCTGCTGGAAGAGTTTTGCGCAATTTTATCCACCGTTATCTCAAGATCGTTGACCTTTAATTTCAGCTCTGATAGAGTATCCATAGAATTCTGGGCAAATCCCTGCAGAAGAACCATTAAGCTGGACTGCGCACGCTTAATATCCTCCAGTTGCTTGCGAATGCCAGCCAATTCCGATGAACAAGAAGATGGAAAGGAGTCTGGCATAACAATCACTTTCTTCGTCTCAACACTCATCTGCAAAGGATCTGATGTCGCAGAGAATTCTAGATTGTCGGCACTATCATCATAAACTTGATTTTTGTACTGTTCTGGGGTCGCACGGTTGCTCTTACTCTCAAAACTCTTGGTCACACAACTACCCTCAGATTCTTCGTGTAGATTTTGCACTGGTAAGGACGTTCATAATATTATAAATAGAGAAATATTGAATTAAGTTTATGAAGGAATTTTTCGCAATAGAGCACTAACCTTTAGGAGGGGAAGGAGTTGATGAAACTCCCCCAGAATCGAACTCTGAAATGGATTTCCAATAATTTAACGCCTGCATAGCTGCGTCTCGCACAGGTTTCACCTAGAAAACGCAGGATTTTGTTAGAACCAGGAGAGGAAATAACAGCAACTAATGGGCATAATGGCAAAGACTGACCTTATCAAAACGAGCGCGTTCGAGAGACTGTATACTTGTTGCCTTAAAAGGCCACAAGGCACGTGACAGCAGGTCGGCATTTTCAGCAATTTGCTGCAAGGCGACAGCTGCAGCCTTGCGCGTCGTCCATTCACTGCTCTTCAAACCTTCTTGAATGCTATTCACTGCCAACGATAATGTCTGCGCTGAAGAAGCACCTCCAGCCTAAAATTTTCAAAAGCGCAAAGAAATTCAAGTCTCTGGAGACATCTAGAAAATTACTTTGAAACAGTAAATTTTAGTTCATCTGTCAAGTTTACTTCTGATTTTGTGATACACACATAAAGATACTTAAGATATACTTCAACAAAAGAAGAGATATGGAATACCCAGAATCAGAAAAGTGTTTGTACCTGAACAATACTTCGAATGAGATCAACGAGCGCCGGCTTGGCCATGAAATGTGGGTTCTTGAGCAATTTGATGATCCGAGTCAACATCTGTTGCAGAAGAGAGATAGGAACTTCTCTAGCCTCGTCGAAAACCCTTGTGAGAGACATAGCCGCACCCATCTGAACATTTCTGTTCTGTTCGCCGAGTGCTTCAAACAGAGGCTTCGATAACACAGCAACAGCTCCTCCATTGTCACCATAGGAAAAACAACCTAAATGGTAAGCCAAAAGACCAACAGTTTCACCGCAAACATCTCTAACAACAGTGTCAGGGTCTCTTAGCCGCTTTGCAATACTCGCAATCATTTTCCCAAGATAAGGCGCCATGAGGGCTCCATGAAGCTTAGTCATCGTGCCCATTAGCTTAACGCATTCCTTGCGCACAGCGCTCTTCTGCTCAGAATCCGTCTCACTTATGCAAGATAGTACTGAGACGATCGATTCCGGGCCCAAATTGTTTATGATCTTATCTAGTTCTTCCACTCCGATCTGGTGCGTATCCCGATCCGCAAGCTTATTCAAGGCGAGAAATACTCTGTTTCGGAGCTCGAAGGATGCCTGTTGGGGGCTTATTGCCTTGCTTCTTGTTGCCTTGATGCTTCTGGAAGGGAGAGAATGGAGGGACCTCATGGCCACGATAGCATGTACAGCAGAAACGCCTGTAGTTTTGAAGCTTCGATGCAAAGGAGATCCGATAGCGGACTGCAATAATGAACAACAATGCCAAAAAAGGAGAAATGTGTGAAGGCGACGTATAGAGAAAAGGAGGCATTCAAGCAGCCTCAGAGGCACATTTAAACCGATTTTGAATGCAAATTGATGGGGCGCGAGCTTAATAAGGCAGGCGAAGGAAATATAAAAGATCAAGAGTATGTGCAAGGCAAATAGAGCGCGGACACGAAGAGAGGATCAAAAACCTTTCACGAACTCGCTGTACGGCGGAATTAAATGCGTTAGAAGCAGCGCTGATGTTGAAAGAGGAGAAATTCACAGGAGAAACTGAAAACTCATAACTGCCTGGAAGATCAACACGAACAATCTGATATCACTTTCAACTTTCAGTAGTCCCGCACCAGTCTTCCTCGTTCTGCACGATCATCCTCTCTATTGCTTCTCTCTCTCTCTCTCTCTCTCTCTCTCTCTCTCTCTCTCTCTCTCTCTCTTTCTCTGTTGGTTTTTGAGCGGGAAGATTCAAATTTCAGATCTCAGCGAAGAAGAAAATTCTGACTGAATCCAGTACAATAAAAAAGACCAGCACGAACACGCGGGCCCCACTTTCCAATAGTCGAATATATGTGCTAGAACCAAATTAAAATATTAAGGCCATTCAGATCACGTTGTTTAGTCCTTTTTCCTTTTTTAAGCTATTTAGGGTTGGGAAAATACTACGAAAGAGCATGAACTTTCGTTTTTGTCTAAAAAATAGCATAAACTTTCATGCTTGTCTAAAAAATAGCATGGGCCAATAAGAAGATGCCACTTGGCGTCTTCTTATTTTTTGTCAGTCATGGTCAACTGCTGACGTGGCAGCCACCATGGCAGCCAGGTGGACTCCACGGTGGCATCCACGTCAGCAGCCGCCGCCGACGCCGCCCGTCTCCGCCGCCGACGCAGGCGGGGCAGCGGCGGGGAAGGGGGCGGCGGAGCGGCGGGGAAGGGGGTAGCAGGCGGCGGCGCGGCGGGGAAGGGGGGAGGGGGCGGCGGAGCGCCACGCCGCTGCCTGCTACCCTTCCCGCCGCCCGCCGCCTCCTTCCCGCGCGCCGCCTGCTACCCCCTTCCCCGCCGCCTCCTTCCCCCTTCCCCGCCGCTGCGTCGGCGGCGGAGACGGGGGGCGTCGGCGGTGGCCAGAGACGGGCGGCGTCGGCAGCGGCTGCTGACGTGGATGCCACCGTGGAGTCCACCTGGCTACCACGGTGGCTACCACGTCAGCAGTTGACCATGGCTGACAAAAAAAATAAGAAGATGCCAAGTGGCGTCTTCTTATTGGCACATGCTATTTTTTAGACAAGCATGAAAGTTCATGCTCTTTCGTAGTATTTTCCCTTTAGGGTTTAGCGTTTGGAGATAATTCCTTGCAACAACAGCTGCAAACTGATAACTTGTTCATTTGAACATTTTTCCTTGTCTAAAGTCAGAGGAATATCCGCATGAAATTAGGGTTTAGAGTTTAGGGTTTAGGGGTTAGTGACCAATGTTTGTCACGGCTGAATTTTGGTGAGTCGAAGATTTCTGGATAGAAACGCGTGTATTTTCTATATCATTACGTGCAAAGAGGAAATGCACATTTGATAGGCTTTGTACATTCATGGAATGTGTGGCCCTTTGATAAGAAGATATCAATTTGGTCTTCAAAACAGGTGTACATGATGTCTCCTCTGATATAATTTGTGAAAGGTATCATGCAACAAAGTATAACTCTTTGATTGATCCATTAGTTGCCAAATTTCGACCCTTGTTGTAGACAAAGGTATTTAAAGACAAAGTGCCACTTTTCAGAATATGGCGAAACCATTAATGAAAAGTCACCCTATAGTCAATTCAAAAAAGTGTCAAGATAGGAGTTGCTCATATATTCATAGTCAAAGTAAAATAAACACAACACTCGGTTATCTTGAATTAAGATAGAAGTCTTCACTCCACAAGGTATCTGGAATACCACAAAACTCCTTCCGAGTGTTCTTCTCACTTGGTTGTTATACTACATTTCAAAAGTTTAATCCTCTGTCAAGATATAATCATTCAGCATTCACTGAAGAAAAATGACCATTAACTGATATTGCCGAATATCATTTCGTGATTCGAACTTAAATGCATGTCATTGAAGTATGCTTCGACATAGGATGAAAAAGGTACAGTAATCCACTATAGAAATCTGACTTAAGGTTTTCGGCACAAGTTAAGCATTGAACATATTGTCTTAAACTCAAACTGACAAATCATAATACAAAAAAACTCACATAAAGCTATGGACTTCTTATGTGCTAGAAGAGAAACCATGTCCAAAAAATAATTATTATTAGGGACATATATTGTTTTCTAAAAATAACTTAGTTAAATAAGGATCATTAACAATATCAATATGTATAACAAGGAGTTATATTATTCAACTACAAGTAAAATATGACAAAAAGTCAACATAAGTAAACCATGAAAGTAAGTGTATCTCCCTTGATATATCTCAAGAAACAGAGTCACATAGTGATCCTTTTATCTTAAAAAGAGAATCAGATTATGATTAATACTAGATATTTGGGTGGACCTAAGCCAACATCAATGGAATTGTAATGAAAATTGTATTTCTCTCTTTTCTCTAATGTTTGTATGTTGTGTAGTGGATATTTTAAAATTAAAGGAGCCAATCAAAATTCCAAGTTCAAAAAATACATTTATCTGTGCTACATATAACCATATTATCATTTGGATGGCACATCCAAAGTGTAGCCTTACTCCATACACACATCCAAAAGTTTGACTTATCATACATCTCACTTTGAGCAAAATATTTTTAGCCTGGGTGAAGTATTCATAGTCATGTTATCTACTTTCTCAGGAGTCGAATCAACTGTGTACAAAATATTATTGATTGAATCATTTAAAAGTGATTAGAAATAACTCGTATCCACCTTTAATGTATGACCCCTCTAACATGTCTTTATGGCGCTTGATATGCACCATGACTCCATTTGATAGACTTCATTGGATACCTGATGGAAATATTTGTAGTCAACAAGCCAATCACACATTCGATAAATCAATCCATGTTCATCAATACGATGTATTAGTTATAGTGCACGTGTGACTCTTATAATGAAGCCCATGGATACATGATCTGATCTAAAATATTCGTATTACAAGGATATTCGAGAAAGACATTGAATTATCTGGATATAATAATACTATTCAGTGTCACTCATATTCAAAAAGGACATTGGAGTGGAAACACTAAAGATAGATAATTGGTGCTTTTTTATGGAAGAATTCACTGAATTAGTCCACACAAATCCCTGAAATTGTATTGTACCCAACTGCCAGCCAAGTTGATTCATATCATGGTTGTGTAAGGGGTCCTTAGATCTGAGTCACCAAAGGCGTCTTGTAGATGAACAATTGTACTTTGTCTATGACCTATGAGTTCCTAATCATGGGATTCTAAACATTTTTAGTCCATGTGCATCAAGAAGTTCACCAAGACAATCAATCGGTCAAAATGTGATTGTCCACCTTTGGCATAAGAGGAGACATCTCAAGGAAGATGATGTGATGAATTCCGTGGCCAAGGCAGCAAAAAATCAGAGAAGAGTTCTCCAATGATTTCTGAATTCATCGGTATTAGCTCATATGACCGATTAGGGTTTGATGATTGACCATACCCATAATCATCGAAGGATCATTACACGATAACCGATGAGGGACTACATTTACACGATAACCAATGCCAAACATGTTCCATGAGTGAGTTGATACATGCTCCTTTATATCTTCAAGAGCACGAGGTATAGCTTGGGATCCCACAGGTTGGAGACTCGACCTATAGATTTGATTAAATTGATATGACATTAATTAATATATACGCTGATATAGATAATTAATTTGAAAGGCAATAAAGATTATTCGGCTAATGGAGTCATTCACTAGATTGATTGCACACAAATGACATTCTCCACATCGATAGATATAATTAAAGTTTGGGGGTTTTAATGAAAAATATCCACTTAGTATAAACTGGACAAGACCCTGAACGAAATTCACCCAAGACAATTATTCAGGGCCTTTCCCTTATTCTCCCTTCTCCCCATAGCTCCTCTCCATTCTAAATATGATCGAGATGGTGTAACAATGATATGATTGAATATGAACGGAGCTTGTCAAGGTGGAGGAGGAGATTTGACGTGATGAGGATCACATGCATACCTCCAGAGGTTGCATACATGAGCAGTTCCACACAACATGCACACGGATTAAAGGAATTGTAGATGAATTTGTGTTGAGAAGATTTTTCATTTTTTTGTTGATGCTATTACGATTCTAGTTGAAGTCTACCATTGTGAATGGATCTTAGCTTTCATCCATATCAAGGCCCCTAAAATCCAAAAATACCTTCATCACTCCCTATACCCTTCAAGCTGGTCTTTGTCTCATACGTAATTTTTCCTCCCAAAAGCCACATTTCCTTTAGGAAGTCCATCCTGATATGCCTTCTTGTCCTTGGTGCATCTTTCCTTGAACACAAGCATTATCTTACAGCACAGTTGTATGCATCCAAATCTAACTTATTATGTGCAACAAGCTCCAACTATTTACAAATGACTTCTAGACATTGAGAAACTTTTTGACTATCCTTGAGTCAAACATTTACAAGCCTTTTCAGTCAATAAGAAGAGTCCTCTCGAGTATGCGAATCCTAATGAGTCAAGAAAAATAATCACAGAAAATTTTATAATACCAATACCTTGACTAATATCAAATATCAAAGTGAATAATGATATTTCAATAACTAAACCTCAAACTAATAACCCAGTTCACTTTACCCAGTGCACAAAAATAATCAACATTAAGATGATAAGTCAGAATTGAATATTTCAATCCAATATCCCTCAATACAAATTACTAATCAACTGAATACATTCTCGACAAACCCACCACAATAATAGTGGTAATATATAATCACTGGATTTCAATTTCACAAGCAACAATTTCATTAAAATTGTATCTATAATCAAAACATATCTCAACCAATATATCTTAATTCCATAATAACAAGTACATTATTAAAAAACATTTCTAGGATTGAATAATCAAATTTCAAGGAATTTATTCAGAAATTATCCTGATATTCACAAAATATCATTCAAAATATTGTGTTAATAAATGTTTATAATACAGATTAATATGAATATATGGCTTAATAATCTCCCATAGGTTAATGTATGGTCAAATCAGCTCATTGGAATTAATCTTAAATATTCAATATCAATAATTAAATACTTCCAAAATGATTCCAAAGTTTTGTTTATGATGGCAACGCTACCGATAATTAGGGCAATAGTCAAATTCTGTAATACATGTCAAATATATCAATGCAATAGATCAATGAGTCTTAATCCAGAAATATCTTCCCAGAATTTTTTAATACAAAAATATGAATTTCTGTTAGTTAATCAAATTGATATTACATTAATCTAAGGTCATATAAGTAAAGAACTTGGTACTATGCAAATTTAATTGCTGGTCATTAAAATATTTATTTCATTTATATATCAATTGCGAAATATCATTCTCAACCAAAATATTTTATAGAGTATATCTGTTCCAACTTATACAATTACAGTTCCCGCTGAAATTTTACATAAAAGGCTTTAGGTTGTATACTTATAAATCAAATATTATATTAACTGAATGATATAATAATTCTTATTAATATAATTTTGCATTATAATGGAAGCAACATAATTTAAAGGATAATTTATAGAAACTTTTGAAGTTTGCTGAATAAACATAAATCTTCAATTATGACTTTTGATGAATTTCAAACATATTGAAGAGTCAAGATCAAGGTGTTGGTTAAAAGGGAAATAAAATTCTACAGTTTCTTTTTAAATGTATAAAAGTTATTTCTATTTTAACATAAATAAGAAGTAACTTTTATGTTAAAGAGTTATAAGGGCATTCTCAACCAAAATATTTTATAGAGTATATCTGTTCCAACTTATACAATTACAGTTCCCGCTGAAATTTTACATAAAAGGCTTTAGGTTGTACACTCAATCTCTTTCTCAATCTCTATACTTATAAATCAAATATTATATTAACTGAATGATATAATAATTCTTATTTATATAATTTTGCATTATAATGGAAGCAACATAATTTAAAGGATAATTTATAGAAACTTTTGAAGTTTGCTGAATAAACATAAATCTTCAATTATGAATTTTGATGATTTTCAAACATTGTCAAGAGTCAAGATCAAGGTGTTGGTTAAAAGGGAAATTAAAATCTACAGTTTCTTTTTAAATGTATAAAAGTTATTTCTATTTTAACATAAATGAGAAGTAACTGTTATGTTAAAGAGTTATAAGGGCATTTTAGTAAAATAAAAAATAAAGTGACACGAATTGGGACAACGAAATATGAATGGGCATGTAGATTTTGGTAATTGGGGCATTTGAAGCTTGGAAATTTGAGAGACTTGGAGAATCTGGTTCTTTGTGATCTTGGGAATTTTGAAGATCTTAGCGGCTGAGAAATTGTGGGGTTTTTGGAGATTTTCGTGTATTTTTGAGATTCTTGGCAGTTTTGGGATCTTGGAAGTTTTGAGATCTTGGCGAGCTGCACTCCTGTCAAGTTTACAATATTGGTGACAAACGAAATCCACACTTACAATCTGGTTTGCAATCTAATATGATTTTCGAAATTGATATTCAAAAATTTATTTGTAATCTCATCTGACTATCGATCTTGATATTCTAATTTGATTTGTAATCAAATCAGAATTTTGATCTTGATATTCAAAAATAGATTTATAATCAAATCAAATATTTATTTGAAATTTTATTTGAATATTAATCTCAACAATCAAATTCTTATTGAAAATCTTATCTGGATTTCGATCTCTAAAATCAATTTTATTTGAAATTTGATCTGAATATTAATCATGACAATGAAATTATTATTTGAAATCTAATCTGAATATTAATCTCGACAATAAAATTCTTATTGGAAATCTTATCTGAACTTCGATCTCTACAATCAAATTTATTTGAAATTTGATCTGAATATTGATCACGACAAACAAATTCTTATTTGAAATCTGATCTGAATTTTTATCTCTACAATCAAATTTCTATTAGAAATCTGATCTGAACTACAATCTTGGAAATCAAATTCCTATTTGTAATTTGATATGAATTTTGAATTTGACATCAAATATCTAATCTGCATTTTGATCTGATTTTAAATATCATCATTCCTAATCAGATTTGCATTCTCAGAATTCACAATCTGTTTTCTAATTTTGTCATTTACAATTTGAATTGCATTCTCTTCCTTTACGATCAGATTTTCAATCTCATTACTCACGAACTTGCTTGCAATCCTGTTAATAAAAATCTGTTGAAAAAATCTTGACATTCAACATCTGGGTAAGAATTTCTGTTTTCATCATCTGGATTTAAAAATCGTGATATTCATAACTTGAATTTAGAGATTGAGACATTCTTAATCTGAATTTCTGAAATTAAAAATATTCTGAGTATTTGATAAACAGTTGATCAAGAGAGATCTATATTCCAATTTTATTTTACTGTGACAATTTTACAATCTGAAGAGATATTAGTTACCTGCATGTATATTTGTGTTATCTTCGCTTGTAGTTTGATTACAGGGTGAAACAGATTGATTGACAAGGTAAACAATATTATTTGAAAAACATTGATTTTTGGTGACATTTACATACTATATTGCAAATTGGAATATTGTTTCTTTTTGGAATAACATTTCAGGAAAATTGAAGCTTACAACATTGAGTGAAGGCAAATTGGGCCAACTGTGAGAGACTTAAGTGGTCAATTAGAAGAAGAAGTGAAAGCGTACATACCTTCAAAAGCAATGGGGCTCAAGGTCATTTACGTTTTCTATTTCTAGATAGGAGATATCCGTGCATCCCTATTACCAGGCTGTTTTAGCTTGGGGGGCTATAAAAACTTGGTTAGGGACTTATTAAAAAACTCCGGTTGGATATCCCGGGACAGGAGTAAGGGACTAGCCCTAACCTGTATAAAAATCTTGGGTGTCCTCTTCTTCTTACATCATCTTAAGTAAATAAATAGATAATAATAGAAATCTAGTAACACTTAAAACAGATAATCGAATAGGAATTGTCTAATTTGCCCCCCCCTAGACCATTCAGTGTTGAATATTCCAACAACTTTTTATGGTTAACTTTCATTCTAGAGAACACAAGAGCAAACAATTATTTGTCTGGAAAGACCACAACACCTTGAACATAAAATTGTTTCGGAACATTGATTATCAAGATTCAACATAACTGGATAACATGCTTAATTGATATAAGTAAACGAGAATTATGTAAATTATATTATTTTCCAGGATAGCAGTAATGATAATTCAGAAATGCATGCATACTTGTTT
Organism: Wolffia australiana; assembly: GCF_029677425.1. Lineage (NCBI taxonomy): Eukaryota > Viridiplantae > Streptophyta > Magnoliopsida > Alismatales > Araceae > Wolffia > Wolffia australiana. The sequence goes on from NC_135835.1 coordinate 9,910,242, forward strand.
TAAATTCTTTGTAGAAAATGAATGACTGAAAGATTTTCCTCTTTAAAATATTTTAATAGAACTGATTAAAATACTACGCAATGCAGAAAAAAGGGATGAATCCTAGAAAATATTAATAAACATCAAAATATAAAAAGTAAAAATTAAGAATATTCTTCAGGGTGATGCGAATGGATTTAAATCATGTAGGATATGAATTGAATCAGAGAAGTAGGAGTTTTGTAATTACCACCAAAGAGAATGATTCGTGTGTCTGCAATATAATGTACTTAGAATATGTATAAATTTTGAACCAAAATTCAATGTAGAAGTAGTCATGAAATCATTGGATCCCGTAGAGAAAATAAATGATTATCAATAGACAAAGAATTATCCCAAAAGTTAAGGTTTCCCAAGGTGCCTCACAGAAGGATGCCAATAGGATGGTTGATAAGGTTTTTAAATGGCCTTGATTGATGCTGAACTACACCTCCATTGAAGATTATGAAAGACAAGAAAGATAAGATGTGCATGATGGATATGGAGGAATAGAAATGGAATAGTGATGGAGAAATTTAGAAGAGGGAGGTAAATATGTGAAAGAGAAGGATAGAACTGAAAAGAAATGGTGAAGTGGATAAAATGAATATAGATCTGTAGGAAAGAAATAACAAGTTAAGAAAGAATTAGGAGGCCCAGGTGTTAAGAATAATAAGATAATGTACTAAGGAGAGAGAGTGAAAAAAGGGGAACCAGGAAGGATTGATTGCTGAAGATGTTGAGAGACAATCACCAGCATACATTGCCATGGCTTAAGCTATAGTTATCATACGTGCAAAAATCACTTCCTCTCAAAGAAATATGAATATCATTCTTCAACTTTATCATCCCTTGTAAAATGGAAAGACCTTTTAAAGGAAAAAAGTGAAGTTTCAGTTATAGGAAAGGAGTTTGACGGCAAGAGAATAGAACTATGTGGTGACGAGAGGAAAGAATGTGCAAATAGGTGGTTTTTATTGGGGTAGATGAACTCAGATTGTGGGATGAAAGTTTTGTGAGAGAAACAGACAGTAGAATATTAAAGCATGGTGGTTATATTGGGAGAGAAAAAGAAGTTATCAATTAGAAGAAGAAAAAGAGTCAGTAAAATAGTCATTGATGGTAGGTGATTGAGAGAATTACATAGCAGACAGAAAAAAGAGAGAAAATACAAGAATTAGGGAAGATAAGAGTCAAGGAAGTTGGCTATTAAGGAGAAAGGAAAAAAAAGTGGTAAAGAAAACATATAATTGGTAGAGGAGAAAAATTAAGGGAGGCAGTTGAGTGAGCAGAGAGAAGAACAAAGTAGGAAAGAGAAGAAAGAAGTAAAAAGAAAAGAAATAATGGGAGGGGGGGAAAGAAGTGATATAAAGCAATGATTTTCCCCCTCATCCCTGTAAACTTGCATTACATGAGTGCTTTCATAGAAATATTTGCCAAGTTTTCAAATTCCGATATGAAAAAAAACAGGTTAGACATTAAAATGTTCTCTGAATCTACTTGATAAATAATTTCAGATAAAATTTTAAATAACTTATAAGTGAATGAAAAATTCATTAATAGATCAATTTTGTCTTTTTTAAATTTCCACTAGTGTGAGTTTGGGTGTAGCAGAGACTATACAGATTGTTTTTTAATGCCGAAGAAAGATTGACCTCTGACTTCTTTTCGTACATGCTTTGTGAGAGAGGCAGAACTAATCGAGAAGGAGAGAGAGAGAGAATGAGAGCCATATTTTTTCTTCCAGTTTTTTTAAATAAGGTTATCACGTGGTCCAATCAAAAGAGGCTATTTATAACCTAATGGATATTATGTGGTCGTCAAGCCAATCACAATGCCATAGTCATTTAAGTTCATTGATAAAAATATTATGTTCATTATTATTTCAGTGTGATGTTTATAATGAAGTCCATGAATACTTGCAATGACCTAGTGAATTATGATGAGATCATAATACAGTGATCACTAGTCTTTAAACATGTATTCTAAATATTCCTATTCAATGGATATTCAAGATAGACATCGAATTATCCAGATAGAATAACACTAACTGATCCTACTTATACAATAGATATAGCTGATCATGTGGCTATTAGTGTGGCAACACTAAGGACAGACTGTGGGTGCTCTTCAGAGAAAGAATTAACTGAATTGATCCGTATGAATCTCTGAAAGGTATTATACCTCAACGTCAATCAAGTTGATTCATGCTACAGTTGTATAAGTGATCTACTGACCTGAGATACCAAAGACATCTTGTAAATGGATGACTACATTTTGACTACAAATTATGAGCCTCTAATCATGGGATTCAAATAAGTCATAGCTCGGATGTAGTGAGAAGTTCACAAAGGTGATTGAGTGGTCAAGACAGAATCATCTGCCCTCGGTATCAGAGGAAATTGACTCAAGGAAGATGATGCAGAAAATACCTGTCCAAGGTAGTGAGGATATCGAAGGAGTTCTCCAATGATCCCCATTACACATCAGTACTAATCGAATGATAGACTAGGATTTGACGATAAACCATACTCTAAGTCATTCGAGAGTCTCACGCAGATGATGGATTATACATATATGGTAACAGATGGCGGTAAAGGTTCCATGAGAGAGTTCAAACACTACTCGGTATTTTTTAAACCACGAGGTGTAGCTTGCCACCGCACGGGCTAGAAACTTAACATATCGATTGAGTTAAATCGATCCTTAGTTAATTAATCTATATGCTGAAATAGGTAATTTATAAGGTTGGCCAATAATTGTTATTGGGCCACTTAAGTTATTAACTAGAATGATACATGGGCCTAAAGGGTTACACGCATAAGATCATAAGGGCATTGGTGGACATATTTTACTCTGTGGGGGTTTTGAGAAAAACTCAAGTAAAATATAAATATTGTGAACGGCCATATAATATCCATTACATAATTCACTAGGTCATTCCATGAAATCATAGACTTTATTATAAACATCACACATTAATAATAAATAAATAATTATTTATTTGAATGAACTTGAACAAAATATGATAGTTTGATTGGCTTGACGGCCACTTAATATCTATTGATGGAGGACCATCCAGTCGAACGCGTCCCGACCCGTCGTCAGCCACGTCGGGGAGCCCGAGCCAACATGAAAAATCTACAATTCTACTATCCGGTTTGAGAAGCGGCGTCGTCGTCTCACTTTGTGTTGTGTGTCTTTATGTTCTTTTCTTCCTTCCGTCGTCTTTGGATTGTCGGGAGGCCCCTCCTGCGTGAGTACCGGCACCCTGCATGTGTTTTCTTTTATTTAATTTTGCTTAATTGTTTTCTTTAGGAGGGGAGAAAACCATGATGGGCTTCTTCTACCCCTAAAGAGGCCTTTTAAGGGGAAGCCCAATAGGCTTCCCCTTAAAAGATGGGCCCAATAGGGCCACCCATAACTACCACCTTCCTTCTATAAAAGGGGGAGAAGTGGACGCGGGATGTCAGGCTTGTCGTCATCGTGAAAGAATTCTAGATATATCTTTGAATTGGCAGTTTTTTTTTTAAGGTTCCCTGTTCTTCCATTCCCGAGGATTTCATACTCCATCGTCGTCATTTATGGTCAGAAGAAGCTTTGATGCTTGTGGAGATTGTTGGATCTACTTTATAGAAATAGAAATCCGTCCATTTACGAGTGCATCTTGGGATTCCTTTGTCGAAAGAGAACATCCAATGGGGATTCATGACATCGCAGGTCTGCCCTGAGATCATCACTGAAGGATTCATTGTACAACCACCATGACTACTACGGTGCTTTCCTGAAGGAAACTTGACGGAAAGAGATCGTTGCAGTGAAGGTCTGAGTTGGTCTCCGCCCTCTCTTGTCGACGAGAGAGGTTGTTGCGGAGGCCCGTTCTCTTGAAAGCTCTGTTTTCGCTGAGTTGATTGTGCCCTGGCCGCCTGAATCCGCTGCACTCTTTTTGGTTGAATATTCATCCGGACGATCATCCATCTCCTTATGAACGATACGGTGAACGATTTCTGGAAGGAACCACGTTGCTGAAGATTTTGAGAAGATGTTGATTTGTGACTTTGATGTCGATAATTCCTTTCCTCGCCGAGACAATCCCTTTGCACGATGATTTGAACGGGGACTCCCGGTGGGCACCACTGGCTCACTGATCAAATTCAACCAAATCACACCCTTTTTCTCTCTTGACGATGGGGGAAATTTTCCCGTCTAGTTCTCTTACTCACCCGTGTAACATCAATATTCTCAGAGGAGCTGCGTCGACAACTGTTCATGGATTGAAAATGCATGGTGATGCTAGTCGATGTTGCTGATTCTCTATGAGACTGAGGAATCTCTTAGAATCATTTACCGGTTCAACCGACAGTCCCGATCGTGCTCCCCAGGAATTGGTTCCCGAATCACAGGTCACGTCCTCTTCTCTTCTCTTTATAGTATTATTACCACTTTTAGTGCCGATTTTTGACTGCTCATCGACCCGACAGAAATTAAGAGTGTGAATGAAATAGCCATCGTCCCTAGTTAGGGAATTTCCTTACTGGTGCTGGATCGGTTCGTACATGCGACGGTGTGGACATCCTTGGACGAGAGCCGTCCCCCACTACGTCGTCCCTCAAACCGATTACGTGGGTCATTGGGAGCTTGTTTGTGTAAAACCTGTCATGTGTCGTTAACTGTTTACGCCTCGAGTCTTTTGACCTTCGTCATACTCCTCGTTGAATTCTCTTAAAAATTCACAGCACTACTTTGCATTTCATCGTATTCTCCATTCGATCTTCTTTGGTGGAACACGAGCCACCTGAAGCCGGTCGACGTGTTACATCATCTATTATATGGAAGATTGACATTGACTTATCATAAGTCATAACCTGGGACCCGATGGGTGTCACCACCCGACGTTGTACGTAGGGCATACCCATAGACCTGCCTCATGTGAAACTCGATAATGGTCACTCTCGATGCTACGAACAAAAGTATTATTGTCATTCTTAAACTAGTAGTAAGATGTGCCATCCATGTGGGATGCTTATGGGAGTGTAGAAGAAAGTCAAGCATCAATGTGTGTCATGTCCTAGTATGTGGCTACCGCGTAACAGATGTAGTGTCGGGAGCCCGACCGCCACAGTAGAAACCCAAACAGATTAGGGCCCTCGTAGTTACCCTTGGGTATCTTTTTCCCATCATCAACTTCCAAGGCCTCCATGAACTTAGTTTCATGGAGAAAATATATATGAAATATCTATGAAATAAGTTAAGTGAGATAAAAAAATATATCTAAAAACTTAGGTTCAGTTCAACACTCACTACCTTCCTATTTTTTTCCTTAACACATATTTCCCTTATCTATAGATTCCCAAAGAAATATCAAATTCTTCAAATGAATGTAAAAGTCAAAATCTCATTCTTTTATGTGATTCCCTTTATCTCAATTTTAATGTATAAGCTTCTTTCAAGCTCAAGATCACCCTTAATTCAAAAATTATAAAATATATAAATATTTTTTAAATCCAAGTTTAAATTTCTCTATCTCATTCCTAATACCTTTAGACTAAATTGATGATTCAAATTTGTTTCACATAGCACAAATGAAATGGATAGAAAATGATTAAAAATAAATAAACATATGATCACATCACGTTGCTCCAAATAAAATCAACCATTGCTAGTTCTTGGACACGTCTCTTCGAGCCATTTAGGTTTCCAGCCTCAAGATGTATCCATGTCATCATCAGAATGTTTGATCCCCTTATTGTTCCTTCAAACAGTGGCACTTAAAATTTGAGAGGATATCATCATCATCTGATCTCAGTAGATGGCAGCCTTTTAAGAAACCAAAAGAAGGGAGGGAACCTAGGTCCCCCATAGGCACGAGAAATGTTCACCCTCCCCTATTTATACTCTTCAATAACTTTTCATTAAAATCCCTAAATATTTGACTACATTCGCCAAGTTACAAAAATATTATGTTTGTGACCCTATATGCGCATATATGATTTTATTCAATAACTATAATTAACTTTATTGCTAACCTGGTCAACTTAAATCAAGAAAATATATAATTATTTTTTAAGTGTTAATTTAACCTAATCAATCATTTGAGTTATCAATCCTTGTGATGTCACGTTATACATCATGCTCCATAAGATACAAAGCATTATGTCAGAATATACATGTATGTAGGATCCTTCATCTGCATAAGAGTCTCAAATCACTTCGGGTACAGTTAATCAGAAAATCCTAACCATTTATTCTAGTTCATATTCATAGGTGGTGGAAACCATCAAATATTTCCATTGTCATGGATAGGGATTTCATTAAATCTTACTTCTTGAGTCAATCTCCTCTTATAATGAGTGTGGATGGTCCTATTTTCAAAACAAAGAAATTTTTATGGATATTATTGCTATATCATAGCTAAGCCAGATTAGAATCCCATAATTAAATACATGTACTTACTACTCAACAAATAAACGTCCATCCATAAGGCATATTTGGTGTATTAGGTCTAAAAGATCACTTATAAAATTGAGCATGCATCAACCTGATAATCATTCAGGTATAATATCATTTAAATATTTATATGGATCACTTTATTGAAATCTTTCTATAAAGAGCACCCACTATCTACCCTAAATTTCATCACCATAATGGCTACATAATCATCCATACTCATTGTATGAGTGAGATTAGATAGTGATGGTATATATTAATATTTGGATGTCCATACCAAGTCTCCTTCTAATGGTAATGTTTTGATTACAAGTTTAAAGTATAGTAATCATTATAGTATAATATCATCACAACCCATGTAGCCATTGCATGTATTCAAGGACTTCATTACATGTGTCACAAGGTGATATAATGAATATAAGATTATTTCAATGAACATAAATGATATATATATTAATATTTTTATGTCCATACCAAGTCTCCTTCTAATGGTAATGTTTTGATTACAAGTTTAAAGTATAGTAATCATTATAGTATAATATCATCACAACCCACGTAGTCATTCCATGTATTCAAGGACTTCATTATATGCATCACAATGTAATATAATGAATATAAGATTATTTCAATGAACATAAATGATACATTTAAGTGGGGTTAGCTTTTAGGCCACATAATATCCATCAAATTTAACATGATTTTTCTATCCTATGATGATGTGGCTACTAAGTTCCAGCCATACAGTCTTCCCATTGAAGTATATATAATATCTTCATCATCTTCCATCCCTGGATATCAAAAATTGTCGAATCTCTAGGATGGGGGTCGTCCTTCTATTATGCTCTCTACAACGAGCTCTCTAATCGTTTATCCCATATGGTTTAAGTTGGTCATTGATTAATTAACCTATATGTTGATATCAATAATTAATAAGGACAGATAATAAAAGTTACTGGGCCTTTGGAGTCGTTAACTTTTCTAATACATTAGCCTAAAATGTCACACGCAAATGGTATTTTGGATGCTTGAAGATATGCTTAAATTTTAGGGGATTTATAAAAATATAATTAACTATAATTATGATAAATGCTGAGTTAAATTCACCCATGAAAAATTTATTCTGGTGCCATCCTTATCCTCCCTTCTCTCCTTGGGTGCCATTCTCTCTTGATGTGATAGGAGCAAAAAAATGATGATATATACTAATTTGAATCAAGATGGAGGAGATTTGATGTGTTGAGGATACTTTAGATACATCTAGAGGTTGGGGCGTTGAACAAACTGCGATAACCCGCTTGAGGAACCAATAAATTACATATATGATCATTATGATTTGATCAAAGTGTTTTCAATAATTTTAAAGAGCCTTTACTATTTTATAATGTCTTCTGCCATGTGAATCCTTAAAGGATCATGTAAATAATGGCTATTGAACCCAAAAGTGGTATCAGAGCTAGACTTATCCATGATTGAGCTAAAAAACAACATCATTTTTCTGAAGCGGGGTGCACTAAGATGTTTTTAAATCATTTTGGAAATTCTGCGTAGGTCTCGCTCCCCTTCTGTTGATGGATCTTAGTCCTACAACAGATGTTGTTTTGATCCTGAATCAGACATAATACAACCAACGAGATGGGCTCAAGCAATCTGTAGTGGTGATTGCAATAGACATTGTCAGGCCATGACATCTGGCACTTGCACAATGCCAGCACAACTTGACCCTTTCATTATGTGCGACATACCATTGCTTCTTGAAATCCGAGTTAACTCAAGCTTCTTTCTCACCTTAAGGGATTGGGGCTAGAATTGAATTGAATCGATCAATGATTTGATGGAATAGAACAAAATATGTTCCGAACAGATCACATATTTCAATCAAACAAGGATATTATTTCAATCTAGATTTTTGATTCACTAAAATGATTTCGCCCCAATGAGTGACTTTGGATTTGATCTATTGAATGCTCAATCAGATCAAACATTTGATTGATTAAGTTGAATCCCCAATTAATACCCACTTATATAAATCATTTCTTTATGAAATAGAATCTCAAAAAAAAAATATACACCTAGAAATTTGATATTAGCTTCATGGAAAATCCATAATAATTTTAGGGTTAAATTATCAAGCATCATATCTTATTTTTAGTTATCTAAAACATTAAATTAAGAAATAAAATTCATGTATGCATAGTGATAAATATTGGCATACAGTAAATGATCACATTCATCAAAGAGTTGACAAAATGTGTTAATATCAACTTTCCAGACAAAAATATTAGAGGATGTTCAATAAAATATAGTAACATAAAAATACCCAAACTGGCATCTCGTCAAAGATCACAAATTATCCAAGAGAGAAGAAAATGAATTTGAAATCAATGGGATCCATTTTCACACTCTTTATAGATAATATATCAAAACCTAATTTCATACCTTTGACAATATTGGTGGGATATCATTTACAAGATTTTAAGCAATACTCAAGTTCTATAATTTACTGGCTGGATTGAGGGAACATCCATTAGGAGGTTTCTTTATATCTTTTTATACAAATTTTTCATCCTCAAATATGGAACATTGAGGAATACTTCATAATTCATATACAAATTTTCTTAAGGAATAATCACATATCATCAACATGGACGAATAAGTGATCATCATCGAAGGTGAAAGGATAAAGGAGTTCCTCAATGCTTTGGGAGTTCTATAAACTCCAAAGGTAGGAATGAATTTTTTACCATATCCAGAAATATGATACAAAGGATACTATATGAATTATCATTAAAGTTTCAACAACCACTTTGATGTCAAAGAAAAGGGTTTCATCACTTTATAGAAGTGTGTCTATGCACTTGTTATGAATATCTCCTTGCTTGAAATTTCACTTGATAATGTGTACATTGAAGATATTAAATGGGAACTACATGAGTATAATGATACTATGAGATTGTAAATGGAGTAGGGAATTATAATTAATTATTGAATAAAGTTTTTGTTGTTCCAACTAGCTCCATGGCAAGGAAAAAGAATATGTGATGTAGGAAGACATTATTCTAGAGTGTTAACAAGGAACATGTTCAGAGAAGAGAAAAGAGAGAACCAAATCTAGAAAAGACATTAGTAGTATGACAAAATATGATGCAATGAAAATTTGGGCACCCACATCCCTCTTGGTATGTCATAGATACGATGTGTAAAGCTATATTAATCCTTCAATACATAAGAAGTTCAGTTGATCACTTATAAGCATGCATGCATCTTGCAAACTAAAACCCAAAAATTGTTGGGAAAACAATCCAAAGTATATAATTGAGCTTTCTGAGGTATGATGTACCCCACTCACAACAACATCATCTTCCCTCTAGTGTTTTCTTTTGTGCTTATGTTTAATGCACAAGCATAGACATGCTAGCAAAGCCACTAGAGAAATATTTATAGTTAATGTGAGCTCAAGTTACTAAATCTATATTTCCTTTGATTAATCTCTATTTCAATAGGTGAAGGGAGGAGATTATAAATTCATTTAATCATAATAATAATGTTGGCTTCTGAGACCATGATAAATAGGATCTTCTAATGATCTGTTTAACTAAGACACAAAATTGTCCTTTCAAATAATTGAAAACATGATAATAAAGTACTCTTTTCCCAAATCATATCCATGATTTCTCAATTCCTTGAATGAGTAGTGTGGAGCCGTTCATGTCCAACCACTAGATGTATCTGATGGAAATATATGCGGTTGTCAAGCTGATCGCACATTCCATAAGTCAATCCATGTTCATTAATGCACTGTATTCATGATAATGCATGTGTGATGCTTATGATGAAATCCTTGAATACATGATCAGATTTAGTAAATTATGATGAGTTTTTAATACGGAGATCACTAATATTTAAGCATGTGTTCTGAATATTCCTATTCAAAGGATGCTTAATAAGGACATCAAAGTTTCTGTATATACTGACACTATCAAGTATCACTCATATGGTGAGTATTGCCGGTCCTATAGCCATTAGTGTGAAAATAGTAAGGATGGATATAGTTTCTCTTTAGGGAAAAGATTTTGGTGAATTGATCAATGCAAATCCCTGAATGGTAGTATACCAAATTGTCAATCCAGTTGATTCATGTCATGATTGTGTAAGTGGTCCTTAAACCTGAAACACCAAAGATGTGTTGTAGACAGAAAGTTTTACTTTGACTATAACCTATGAGTTCTTATTCATGGGATTCTAACAGTCTTAGTTTGGGTGCATCAAGAAGTACATGAAGATGATCACGTGGTCAAGATGGGGTCATCTACCCTCGACATAACAAGAGAAAACTCAAGGAAGACTATGCGATGAAGTCCTAGTATTTTGAAGGAAGCTCAAGGTAGTAGAATATTAGAGAAAAGTTCTCTAATATTTTCAACTACATCAATACTGACTCGGATGAACCACTAGAGTTTGATTGTTGACAATACCCTTACCCATCTTAAGGGTGTCAAATAGATGACGAACTATATTATTATTAATTTGTCATTCATTAATCTATATTATGATTTAGTTAATTAATTTGGAGGGTGAATAAAGGTTATTAGGTTGTTAGATTCATTAAGTAGATTGATAATGCGAGCCTATAGGGTCACATGCAAATGGTATTTTGGACATTAGAAGTTATACTTCAAGTCTGGGAGTTTTATAAAATATTCTCAATTATTATAAAAAAGGAAAGCCCTGAATAGAATTCACCCAAGCCATAATTGTTCACGGCTCTTCCCATTCTTCTTCCTTCTCCCTATATCTCCTCTCCATTCCTGATGTGATTGGGACGGCATAACGATGATGAAGAAGTGTGAAAGGATCTCATCAAGGCGATGGAGGAGATTCGACATGCCAGGGACTACGTGGATACATTTAGAGGATGTACACTTGTCCATTTCAACATGTCTCATTTAAGGATCCAAGAAAATACGGCTTTCATCAATGCCAAGATGATCTGATCATTAGTTTTGTAGATGCCATTTTGATTCTATTTCAAGTCCTCCGCTATAGGAACCACTTGTGTTTCATCTAGGTCAAGGTTCTCAAACCCAAAAATATCAACTTGATCCTCATCATGTCAAATCTCAACCTTCTCAATGAGTTTTATTATTGATCCACCTTCATTATTTCAGCACTCTAATCACAAAACATGAGATTACATGAGGATAGAAGTGATAAGAAGGATAGGCACCTGAAGAAATATGACATGGGTGAAATTCATTCGGAGAGTTCTCATATTTATACTTCATGGAAATTTTTCTAAAACCCCTAAACTTTAAGTATATTTTCCACGTCCAATAGACTATTTGTGTATTACCCTCCAGGCCCATGTATTAGTATTGCTAATGTCGCATCGTCAACTTGGGTGGGATACAAATGACCTTCTGGCACCTAAGTCTCCACATCAACATACAGTGGGATCACTATTGTATCTTTTTCCTTTGTGTCATGGGCGTGGGTGAGTTGGGTCCATGTGTAATTCGAATATTTATGCTCCCTCCATACCTATAAATGATTCTAAACATTCGACCTTATATATGTAAAACCCCCCTGAGTGACATCAAGGGTACGGCTGGATCGGTCTGCGAGCACAACCCTTGGGTTGGTTGTACTTGGTACCATATTTTTGCCAGCAAAAAAAATTCTTAAATCGCCTAATAGTCTTTGTTATCCAACATATTCATTATATATATTGATATACAAATGAATTAATATTGGGATTTATTTAAGCTAATCGATTGGTTGAGTTGTCATCATGTGGGTTATGAAGCTACACCTAATGCTTTTGAAGTTATAAAAGAGTCTACAAACTCTCTCATGGAACCTTTACCATAGTCCAAGTACATGTACATAAAATCCCCCACCTACTTGATAATCATAAGATGACTTAGATAGTGGGTACGATCAACTATTTAAACCTAATCGACCATCCCAGCTATTACTGATGCATCGTGGAATCATCAGAGAACTACTCTAATGCTCGACTACCGTATTGAAGAGTTCATCACATCATTTTCCTTGAGATTTATCTGATAGAGAAAAAATAGGTGTGTTAATGTCATTGTTATCAATTCACTTCTATCAAATAATATTTATGAATGTTTAATCTCACTCAAAGATGTACAGGAGAGAGTACGGTCATCTCCTTAGGGTTTGGCTCTTAGAGATGGAATTGGCTAATGATTTAGAACGCAAGGAATCATTAGCCAATTCCATCTCTAAGAGCCAAACCCTGAGGAGATGACCTTACTCTCTCCTGTACATCTTTGAGTGAGATTAAACTTTCATAAATATTATTTGATAGAAGTGAATTGATAACAATGACATTAACAATGATTTGAGACTAATGATTTGAATTCCAGGTAGGAAAATGTGGAAGATATCTCTGAAAATAGTTCAAGGGAATATAAAGATGTTGTTAGGGGGATGAAGAATAGCAATAAACCAAGAAAATAAAGCAGAAAATGAGGAGAATGAAAGAATACCACTACGTGTTTGTAGAAATGTCTAAGGGAGAGAGAGAATTTATAGGATATTTAATAAATAAATTTCTCCCTACTGATTTTATTCAAAGCTGGAAATATTTATTAGGAGAGTATATGTAGATTAGAGAATTAAGCTAATTTTTTCCAAATTTTTAGAAGCCTATTTATACTAGAAATTCTGAATAAACCTTTTGAAAAGACTATGAGTATGCAGTGTTTGATGAAATGCCTGAATAAAGGAGAGTAGTTATGTGGTATCTTTTATGCATGACTCAAGTTATTTTTTGGTGCCTTTATAACCAGGAAATAAATGGAATGAGACATGTAACTCTCTATAGTTGTTAGGTATTTTTAAAATATTTTGCTATTGTGTGGGTTTCCTCAAACAGATTTAATCAATTTTTCTTAACATTTCTAATCCAATGAAAAATATTTTAAAAATACCTAACAACTATAGAGAGTTACATGTCTCATCCCATTTATTTCCTGGTTATAAAGGCACCAAAAAATAACTTGAGTCATGCATAAAAGATACCACATAACTACTCTCCTTTATTCAGGCATTTCATCAAACACTGCATACTCATAGTCTTTTCAAAAGGTTTATTCAGAATTTCTAGTATAAATAGGCTTCTAAAAATTTGGAAAAAATTAGCTTAATTCTCTAATCTACATATACTCTCCTAATAAATATTTCCAGCTTTGAATAAAATCAGTAGGGAGAAATTTATTTATTAAATATCCTATAAATTCTCTCTCTCCCTTAGACATTTTCATTAATGTGATAGTGAGCTATATGAATTAAATCATAACTTAACATATCTCGATGTCGCGAGGGATGATTATCGTTGGCTCCAGACCTCCCAAGATATGCAACTTAGTCCTCCAGGTTAGTCGCCCATGTCTCTCCTCTTCTATCACTCTTTCAGAGAGATCTCTTCTGGTCACCGTCCTCTCACCACCACTAACTGAAAGAACAAGAGAAAATAAAAAGTAGGAGGATCTTTCCCCTTCTATATTTCATCATTCATATTCAAATTTGGCAAGAAAGATAATGTTCGAGGCAGGAAATTTTGGGTTTTATAGGATGGGAATGCTCCAAGGACATCCATGGTTGATATGGGACTATTCCATGCTGTTTTCCGGTGGTGGTTGGGTAGAATTCACTTGCTCATCACTGAAATCGGGTCACTGGCGATGGAGATGGTGACCAGGGTTAGTAGAAGATGAGGTTTCCCCTGGGCCGTTAGATGCCTATCTTGGAGGGTTCAACGACTAAAATTAAATCATAGCCATGGACCCTCCTAAGTTCTGGTGGTCCTTACCTAGTCATCGTTATCCACATCAACTCCTATCTCTGCTTGTCTTGCATCATTGGTCTGCTTCAGCGCCCACCACTGATTCAGTAAATAACTTGAATCTGATCATTTGATCTTCTTAAAGAATATGACCTGTCAAGATTAGAACGTTGTCTTTAAAAAAAGCCATTTCGACATGGGCTTTCGCCTGGGTCAATGCGGAGCCCAATAGTTTACTTCTCCATATAATTTATTCATGCGACGGCCCCCGGGCTCAGATGACTCTTTTTGTATTTTCCTTGGCCCGGCCCACACTCTTCTGAACTTCCAGTTATTCCAATCCCATATCGAAATATTTAAGATTCATCACTGGTTTATAAGTTTCAAACCATATGACATTCGAATTTAAAAGGACAATGGAAAGGAAGAAAGGAAAACACCACTTGCTTACCTTCCTAATTGTGATGTGGTCTATTCTCTTTGTCCGTAGCTACAGGTTTGGCCTTAGGCTATTGTCTTAGCACCGGCAGCTGTGGATGTGCCTACGGTGCTGCTTGGCTGCTCCTTCTAAGCCATAGCCCCCTTTTTTCTCTTTGCTTTTCTTTATTAATCATTATTTATATTTTTTTTACTTAGCATATTTAGGTTGTATCATTGTCATAATCATGTTAAATTTATAAAAATGGAAAATTTTATATGATATATGAACTGATGCATGCAATGGAATTGGATCATATCATATCAAGAAATATCTATACTAATTCCATGTTGTAAACAACATATGACCTTCAAAGTGATAAAGTACATGCATGAATTTGAATACGTCAGTATCCTATTACACCAAGAGTGAATGATCACATAATGACCACTCAATCACCTTTGTAAACTTCTCGTTGCATTCAAGTTAGGACTAATTTGAGTATCATTAATGATTTATAGGTCACAATCAAACCGTACCATACCTCCACAAGGTGTATCTGGTGACTCAAGTCTAAGGATCACTTTCACAACTGATAAGCCAAAAATAGGGGTAAATTTTATGCAATTTTAAACCCTTGTCGTTGTCAATTTTAGCTTATACAATAAAATTTATGAAAACTCCACTTAAGATGTGTAGTGATAAGTACAAGTGTTGTCCAAGGGAAGCTAGTAAGGAATCCAATTGATGTTCTTCTTGAATAATTTGAACCTAATTGGGGTTAATTTAATCTTCAACAGAGATTAAATCACCCTAATTAGATGAGAAATTTGGAAAGGGGGGTAGAAGAGATGAGAGGAGTAGATGAAATAAGGGGCTCTAAGTTGACTTAATTGATCCAATTGAAAGGACCAAAGAATTCAATTAGAGAGATAAAGAAGAAAATTTATAAGTGTTTTGGTTGGTTCTTTAGGTTTGACAATTCAGTAATAACTACTCTATTGGGTAATGAAATGGAAATTTTAATATCCTAGAATGTTAACCCTTTTTATAAGTTTTTTTATAGTTTTCTTTTATATGCACTTGGAATAGCTAGGAAATCTCTCAATTTCTCCTCTAAATCCTAGACAGGGCTTGTACATTCCGCTCAAGCCAAGCAATTTAGAAGTTTAGACAGGGATCAAGAAGAAAGATTAAGAAATTCAACTAACAACATCCAAAATACACCAAAAGTTCAAATACAAAGAAGGAAAAAGTACCAAATAGGTTGATCCAAGCTGGAGCTCCTCTCTTTCTTGCAGCTGTGATAGAGCACCATCAAGAATGAGCACCTCCTCTCGAAATTTAGCTTTTATACTTAGGTTACATGGTCAAAACCACCATTTTAACCCCGTTTAGTAATTAATTTTTATCTATCAATGTAGGCTTGATCTGAATGATCCAATCATATAGATAGCAAGAGGGATCAAGACGAGCAAATCCATAAAAAATCATCTCAATCGGACTTCAGGATCAAAAGTTATTAATAAATGAATTTTAAACCAATTTAAGCCATTGGATTTAAATTCATTTATTTATTCATTTCTTTTTTTAACACGCCATGACGTGTCGTCCTCTCATCGGCGGACGCATTTTGAATTCTCCTTTTTGCGGAAAATTTCTTTAGAAAGCTTAGAATTGTTGCTGAGCGCCGCCCAAAAATAATTGTGTATATGCCCCTTGCGCATTCTCTCTCCTCTGATTTATCATAAAAATTATTTAAAAATAGTAAATAATTGCAATACAACCCTGTAACTATTTAAATAATATATTTACGTCTGCATACACGACCGAGAGCTGTTTTTCAGTGCATATTTGCAACTGAAATTTACGAAAAGCCCCTAGAAGAGTAGAAATTGCGTTAAAACTCATTTTCTTATTATAAATATATCCTTTTCCTCTTTAAAAATTCATTTCTCACTTAAAAAAATCTTGAAAAATCCAATTAAATCCTAAATAAATTCTAGAAAATTCCATAAAATTCTATAAAATTCAGTATTTCATCCCCATAATAATTAAGCTCGAAATTAAATTTTAAACCTGCCATTTTCATTTAAAATAATTATTTCAAGCTCAAATAAATCTCAGAAATGTATAAAATTAACAGAAAATTAGGGAAAAATCAGAAATCACTTAGAAACATTAAATTTATGTATATATATGATAACAACCCCATTTTAAGCTCTTTAAATGCATAAAATTGTGCTAATAGCATGAAATAAAGACCGAATTTAGGGTGTTATCAACAACCATAACATGAATCAACCTAATCGCTAGCTAGATGTAACAATATTCAAGAATTTGTACATACCAATTTGGTGAACTATTTTCCTAAAGCTCACCCATTGCATGACCTTAATATCTCCACTCTAATGCATGTGGGATTGATCATACTTATCATATGAGTGGGACTAGATTATATTATTCTATCTTAGATATTTTGGTTTTTTTCTTGAGTATCCTTTGAATAGTAATATAAAGAACATATGTTTAAAGGCTAGAAATATTTTTATTGTAATCTATCATTATTTACTCCATCATAAAATTTATTCATAGACATCACTATAAGAAATGATTGTACATGATATGCATATATTGTATCAATGAATATTAAGTAAGATTTGGAATGATTGAATGGCTTATTGCCCGCATATATTTCCATCATAGATCTCAATTCATTAATAATCATTTATTATTGAACCATATATTACTTCAGCCCTAATTTCAAAGTAATAAAATTTCAATAAAAATGAGGCTAATATATGATTAAATGGGAGAAATATGGATGAATTATAGTAATTTTTTATTGAGTTAGCAGGTTTTTGATATGGTATATTTTCCAGAGAGAGACAGGATAAGTCCAAAAAATTAAATTAAAATCACTAGTAGATAAAGATAAGTAAGAAACTTATTAAAATTAATATAAGTTTAAAGTGGCGTACATAAAAGAATATAAGAGGATGATAGTATTTGGATAGTGATAATATAGTTATAATGTACAAAGTGAAAAGAAGAATAAACTAAGATCGAGGAAGAGAAATTCCTAACTTATCTGGAGGGCTTCACTTCTAGTAATTATATGATAAGATAATACCAATAAGAGAGGAAGACATTGAGAATAAAATAATAATTAAAATATCTGAAATTCATGGGAGGAATACTCCTCGTTTGGATAATATGAATATTTTAAGAAAACATGAATGATACATTGCAATGTATTGAGAATATATAGATATGATGGGTAAGAAGATGAGAGCGACATCAAAGTAAATATTGATAAATGAGATGCATAAGAGACAGTATAGTAAGAATATAACAAGAGAGTTGTAAAATTATAGGGGGAAGAGGTCATATGAAGAATATATATACATATTAAAAGAGGTAAGAAAATACTGGGTATAGGTAGTATTGATAGTAGCATTACAGAATACCAGATAAGAGAATGATGTATGAGAAGTAATTGAAGAATCGGCAACAAGACTCACAATAAGTATTGAACTAGATATTCATGATTGGTTTGAGAAAAAAACTAACGTGAATCATGATAAGAAAATGATATATGAAGTAGCTTCAGTCATCCATCATTCAAATCAGAATATTTCTAGTAATTTTCATCACCACATATGTCATTTTCAATGTTGGAGATAATGTTGGTAACAAAAAGTTGGATGCCGAAGACATTTTCATATGTGGACATCGAACCCTGACCTTTTTTCCTTGAGCTTTTTGTTGCATACTTTTTGTTCAATTTTTAAGAGCTTGAAAGGGTATTTTTGAAGAACTTGAAAAAGGAATGAATTTAAAAGATTGATGATTCTGGCATAAGAGGCTAATGCTATAGTAATCCCATCTTCCAAATAAAATAGGGTGAGCTTAAATCTATCTCCAAGAAATTAGTTGCAAATTTTAAGTACAAAGTATGAAATAAAATATAAATATCCAATTATAATGCTTAATCTCGACTACTGTTTGAGTTTAGATATTCTTAGTCAAAATCATTATTACCTCTAAATATATCTTAATTATTTCACCTAAGCTGATCCTCAACCCAAATTACTGATATAACCCTATTATTACTCTATGGAAATAAATCTCTGCAGCCCTTAAATGATTACTAAAATAAATGATGTTCATAAATGTTCTTTTTGACCTATAGAGATTCTTAGGAATAGATAACACCGAGGTTGAATCTCAATCCTCGAGATACGAGAAAATTAAATTACCCCATTAAAATTTGAGATTAGTGAAAAACTGAATAAATCATTATGCCCACACAACATTAGATATTATCCCAGATCTTGAAGAATCCATGTATCCATCCATATATCCTACATCCATTCTGTGGAAAGACTAGACAGACTTATTAGATAGCTGGTTACTATTAATATTATTATTAAGTACTTGAATGTTTTTAAATGTCAAATTTCTCTTTTTAGTTCAAATCAACGACAACTTCTTTTATTCCCCTCATTAGTAACTTAATTTTTCCAAAATTTAGTAGGAACAACAATCTCCTAAGGAGTCCCATTGAAACCAAGATTTAAAACCTATTGGTGGAGGAAGACCTTCAAGTAATAAGAGACGGGGCTAAAGAGAGATCCATAACCTTCCATTATCTCTGATGTGACAAGTTATCTTCGACCAAAACATAAAGGCCTTGTTTTCTTCCACACTAGAATTTTATAGTCTTCTACCAAACCGGCCAGCGGATGAATACCACTTTGAGATTAGAGAGAACGGTCTAAAGAAGGATCCAAAGAAGAAACTTATGGTTATAACCCTTCGTAATCTTTTATGGTGTTTCTTATGTCAAACCAGACAACACAGAGTGAGCGAGATTTCCTAGATTCATGAAGTTATAGAAAAAACATATGGTATTTTCATTCTTGCATATCCATGTTTTAAGTCTCCAATAATCATTCCTATTATTGCATACGTTATGTGGAGGTATAGGCGAGCGAGCATATGTTTCATGCAATTTTTCAGTATTGGCAATGAGATTCCTCTCTGTCATCCTCAGAATATCCAGGTCTTTTGTTAAAAGTTACATTGGAAACAGAAACCCACGAAATGCAGCCAAAATCAAATTAAAGTCAACATTTTATCACACACCCTTCTTAACATGTTATTTTATCACATAATTAATAAACTGCAAAAAATTAGAATATCTCTAATACAAAGTTTCATTTACAAATAAACCCCATAATTCTTTCCTAAAACATAGAAAGTAACGTCTTATCGACGGTCTTTATTTTTTTCAAGTCAACCGAAATGTTAGAAATTTTTGTTTGATATTCACTCGACTTATTAATCTACCTAAGTTATCCATTTCTAAGGTCATCTAAAATATGCTTTGATCCAAGTTTACGAGAGCTGACTTGGTCGACTTCATCATATTTTATCGAGAATCAATTGCGGGAAAACAGAAGAGTGGATTTAGCAAACCATGATAAGGATAAAACAAATGAGGTCGAATAAATCGACAAATGTTATGGGAAAGCCCTCTTGTAAGTGTTTTGCGGAGTAGTTCCATTCAAAACTGCAATTATTGGAAGTGAATCATAGTAGATAATGAAGATTAAGATCTGTAGATAGATAAGAATGCCGTGAACTCGTTCCAAGCAAGCTTGAATCGGCCATTTGTGGATCTCAACGGCGACTACGACAGGGAGAAGGAGACATGGCCGTCGAAAAAGGGGCAGCCGATGAGCCTAACGACATGAAATAGCGGCCTAATACGCAAAACCCGAGCATCATCTCTCCCAACGAAGGCGACGTAGAAAAACTTTCGAACACGCCATACGTCTCTTCCTATCAATAGTAGTAAAGAGAGACCACAGGAAAGAGAGAATAAATACCCCAATAGTTCTTTGATGACGATACTTCCTAGCCGCAGTGGTTAACAGATGGCACGCCGCGAGACGCGTGCATGACAAGTTAAGTTCGGGAGTTGGAAAAATTATTGAAAATAATTTTTTGGCAGTTTTGGTTTCCTCGGAGTTGAGTATTCACGCTCAAAGTATGGGCTGGCAGACCAGAGGCGCCGCAACGATAATAAAAAAGCGTATCAACTATCAAGATTTTGGAGGACGTGAACGTTAGAAACTCATCAGACTCGCATTTAAGAGACCTCTTTATGGAAGAAACTACGTCACGGGATCCAGCTGGAAATTATAGTTTTGGGAGACGACAAAATCAGCCAAGTTTTTGAACGCGCCGTCAGACGACAGCCGTCTCCAGCTCGGCCCCCCTCCACATTATTCTCTTCTTCTGGCCTCGTTTCCGCGTTCTACGACCAACCAGTTCATCTCGCCCACGGCTTCGCTCTCAAGAGCGACACGGTTGCCTCTCAGATATATAGCAGCCGAAGCTCTATTCTCTTACCCAGTCAACCATCGACTTCGCAGTTTTTCTCTCTCTTGTTGTCCCAAGGAAGACGAAGATGGTGGCGAACCACGACCGGCCATGGCCGCACCACCTGAAAGGGGACGAGGAAGACCAGCTTATCGAAGCCCACCGCGTTCATCATTTCGAGAAGGGGAGGCGCCATGCTCTGCCTCTCTTGCTCATCTTCTCCCTCGTCTCTCTCAGCCTCTTCATCGGCCCCCGTCTCTTCTCCGGCGAGCCTCTTCAGCCCTTTGAAATCCCCGACGAAGAGAGCTCCTTGAGCTGCTCCTTAGTCCCAGAGAACTCCATCTGCTGCGACCGTAGAAACGCCCGCTCCGACATCTGCGTTCTCCGGGGCGACGTCCGCACCAGCTCCCCCACCTCCTCTATCCTCCTCAACGCCAACATCTCCGCCCAATCGGAGAAAATCCGGCCTTACACGAGGAAATGGGAAACCAGCGTGATGAACACCATCGACGAGCTCAACCTTATCGCCGTCAACGGAAGCAGCGCGAAACGCTGCGACGTGGTACACGAAGTCCCGGCTATCGTCTTCTCCACGGGAGGATACACCGGCAACGTCTACCACGAGTTCAACGACGGGATTATCCCTCTCTACATCACCTCGAAGAAGTACAACAGGGAGGTGGTCTTCATCATCCTGGAGTATCATTCATGGTGGGTGTCCAAGTACAAGGACATTCTCCCTCTCCTCTCCGCCTATCCTCCCGTGGACTTCACCGGGGACAAGCGCACGCACTGTTTCAGAGAGGTCACCGTGGGGCTCAAAATCCACGACGAGCTCGCCATCAACCCGTCTCCGGAGGACCTCTCAATTCTCAATTTCCGGCGTCTTCTCGACGACGCGTACCGCCCGCGAGTGCGCGAACTCGAGGAAGAAGAGAAGATAACGCCTCCGGCTTCGTCCCCGCCGAAGCTCGCGATAATCTCCAGGAACGGGTCGAGGGGGCTGGAGAACGAGAAGGAGCTGGTCTCGCTCTGCGAGGAGATGGGGTTCGAAGTTCAGGTGCTGAGGCCGGACAAGACGACTGAGATGGCGAAGATGTACAGAGCTTTGAACTCCAGCGACGTTATGCTCGGCGTGCATGGAGCCGCGATGACCCACTTACTGTTCATGAGACCGGGGGCGGTGTTCATTCAAGTGGTGCCTTTGGGGACGGACTGGGCGGCGGAGACTTACTACGGTTCGCCGGCGAAGAAGCTGGGATTGAAGTACGTCGCTTATGGGATAACGCCGTCGGAGAGCTCGTTGTCGAGAGTGTACAAGAAGGACGACCCCGTGCTGAGAGATCCGACGGCTGTGAACAGCCGGGGCTGGGAGGTGACGAAGAAGGTGTACCTCGATGGGCAGACTGTGCGGTTGGATCTTAACCGGGTGCTCAAGCGGCTGACTCGAGCTTACCAGTACGTCGTCACGAGGAAGATGGAGGAGGAGAACACCAGCTTGCGCTGGAACGAGAATTGGCTGCCCCGTCGCGCCACGTGAATTGATTGATTGTATTCTTTTTTTTTTCTTACTTTCCGAACGATTCTTCGGAGACGCCATTTTTTCTTGTGAATAGAAAGGTTATTTTGCCTATCTGGGTTCGGTCTTATCCGAGACGGAGGAGATCTGTGTTTTTTGCTCAAAGTTTGTCGCGACATCTTCACGTGATTGATAGCAGGTTGGCGGAGAAGAAGAACAAGAACTGGAGGATGATAACAGCTTGCAAAAGCCGCGCTTTCTTTGAAGTGTAGTCTGGGTTACATGCTAAGTGGGTCGTCGTGAATGATATTAGCATGAATTTATTTCAAAACTGCTAATGTACCTTATTATTAATTGCTACTCATGAATGCTTGAGATGTTCCAACCTGAAGGGTAAAGACGCGGAGGGGAGGGTTGCCCAGGCTGGATGGGATACCATGGGTTGTGCCGAAGGTTTCTAAAATCTGATTTGTACAGAACAATCTGAGCCACTAAAAAAGAGCGCATATCCAAACCGTCGAATCCTTAAAAAAAATCATTACTTGAGAATCTTTTTGAACAAGTTCAGAATAAATCCTCAGAATTGAGAAAATCTTAAACGCGCTTTTAAAAATATATTTGCACTTTATCACTTGTATACATGCAATGTTTAATGATCTAATTCTCAGTATTTGGGTATCTGACTTTACATCATATTTTAGGCATGTTATGTAGGCCAAAAATTATGTAGAACTAATTTGAATAATCTCCCTCCGTGTTGAGATCAGCCTTTAATTGTGGTATTTTTATGTGTATTTTGATATTGTTGTCTAACTTAATCTGTATTCCTATATTATTTTGTTCATTGCATCGATTGCCACCCAATCGATTCATACTAATTGATTTGACAAAATCTTTCGGAATACAGTATTATTCGATTATCATAATAGGTATTATTCAATAATCTTATTAATTCTATTTAAGTATTATTCGATAATCATAATAGGTATTATACAAAAATAAATTTTAATTCTATTTAAGTATTTGAAATACCCACCAGATCGTATAGCGTTTCTCAGATCTTCTATTTTCCACGTGTCTTGTTTTTAGGGGGGCTTTAAAAGATTTTTCAAAATATTTAGCCCCATTTTAACTTACATTAATACAAATATCGAAGTAAGAATGAGCTTGATAGTTTTCTTTGATTTTCTCACGTTTTTTATGTGTTGTGCTCCAGATTCGGCTTCAGGTTGTTCAGTAAGTTTTAAAAGAAACCCAAAGAATCAAAGGCACAAAAATTGATCACATGACTGAATATTTTTCCCTCTTAGAATATAATCAATGAATGTCATTTAAATCAATAGTTCTTCACTGTTGAAAATATAATATAATCTCTATGGATTTCTAATTAATCGAGCCAAAAAATGTATTCTATATATTTCTCAAGAACTCATATATTGAGAGGTAGACCTGAAACTTTCTTGTGATTGTTATGAAAAAAGGTGTGACAATTGCTTATAAATAATGGAGTGCATATATTTATTCCTAAGTATATATTCATTTAATTAAATCTTTTGAACCTATGTAAATATGTCAAGTAAGAAATGGGCAATGTCCAAGACTGTAAATTTCCAAATTTGATATTTACATTTTTTGGATTAATACCAATTCACAAATTGACACTATTTGATTTTAGATATCCATTGAGTATCCCTAATACATTAATAGAACTAAAATTAGAGGCATAAAACTCCATTTTTATCTTTTATGTACAACAAATCATAACTATATCCAAAATTAAAACAAATGAATATCATTTTGAAACTGAAGAATCTGGCATAAAGGTTTGATGACTTATCATTTTTTTCTAAAATATGAAATGATTATTTGAAATATAAATAATTTATCATATTTAAACGATGAAAAATAAAACTTTTTGGAAACACTTTTCCATTTAAAACCATAATAAAGACCGATAAATTTGTATGAACATCTGCTAGACTATTTCAGTATTCAGAAACCCTCAGATCAAGATTAAAATGAATACATTGCTCCTTGAGACATTAAAAATCAAATTTTATTAATTTGGAATTTTTTGTGTATGGATAGGGACAAAACTAAGATGGGGAGAATTAGTAATTTAAATTTAATAGATAAATCCTAAGTAACTACCTACTAATAAATCCAAAAATATATAGGGAATGGAGGTAGAATATAAGGAGGGACAACATAAGTCATAATATTTTAGTGTGTTCCCTACTTGCCTTAGGAATTATTCTATCGCATAGTTGAAAAGTATGAGATTAGTGATCATTAAAAAATATTGTCACAAAAAACAGAATCAAGTAGAGTATATGATAATGTATCATATAAAAAGTAGGGGCAACATATCTCATATGCTCCCTATATAGGGAAGAGAGAGAAACTGGAATTGGCGCAGGATATAGTTTTTTTAGGAGAGAGAATGTCAAACAAGCTGGAAGAGTAGGCCAAGTCGTCGTGAAAGGCTTTTGTAGACTCACATTTTAAGTTGGACCCACAGGAATGGATCACTGTAGCAGGTGGTGGATTGGGCCAATGGCTTGCAGACCACGTTTAATGGCCCAACCAGACAGGTCAAAACAAGCTGGAAGAGTGGGCCAAGCCACAGTGAAATCAGGTCTTAATTAACTCAAATTCTAAGTTATAGATCTTTAAAAAATTTCTAGCATTTTCTCTAAGATAATGTCATAATTGATTATTTGAGAGAGAAGGTTTAGAGTAAATCAAGAATTCTGCCACAGAGAAAAATCGATGGGAGGTAGTGATCGAGGACCCCATCAGTTTTCATGGATGACCATATATTTTTTACTATTAGGTCAATTTTCATAAATTTATTGCCACGTTGTGTGTTTAAAACAACTTATATACTTTAATTTATCCTTTAAAGTACATATGTCTGTCATCTCAGTGTTATAGATTTATGTGTTAACCTAAGATCTCAAATGACCCACATTTTATAAATTGGTTAGGGTACCTTTTAATATGCTTCTTCATATCTACCTCTAAACAATACAAAATAGCTGTTATGATCGAAATAAACTCCCTGTGGACTGCCTCATTTCGCCTTTCAGAGAAAATGTGATTTTCCTAGAGGAAATTAACTTAAATGTTAATGTATGGATTACATTAACTTAAAAGTTAATGTATGGAAATTAACTTAAATGTTAAGATTGAAATAAACTCCCTGTGGACTGCCACATTTCGCCTTTCAGAGAAAATGTGATTTTCCTAGAGGAAATTAACTTAAATGTTAATGTATGGATTAAATAATCAACTCTAATGATATTAATCATGATTCAGTCCATCAGAAACTTTTTATAATTGAAATGGATGGAGTGGATTATGATCTAATTATCTATACTACTATAATAGGAATACATGTGCGCTTCTGGCCTCTGATTGGCTAACAAAAGAGTGAGAGAGAAGAGAGAGAGTGAGAGAGAAGAGAGAGAGTCAGAAAGCCCCTACCTGTCGCCGCCCCGCCCTCCTCCCCCGGCCTCCCGCTCCCCCTCCCTGCCGCCGCCCCTCCCCTCGCCCGGCCGTGTTCTTCCTCGCCGCTTTCCTCTTCATCAAAGATCTGGTGGGTTCTTCCCCAAATTCGATTTTTCTTCATTGGGAATCTGGATCGTTCTTCCGGATTGATTTGGCTTTGGCTCTTGGGAGCGATTTATTTTTGTTTCATTTTGAATGATGAAGCGTCAGGATCACTGGTTTTTTATGGATTTTTGGGGCAGAGTTGTGCTCGATGAGATTATCATCTTTATCTCTCGAATTGTTTCGGCGATCTTGGAGGAAAATTTTTATTAGAATATCTGAGATCAGCATCTATACGCTGTGACATTTGTGGAAGGAAAACCTGTGGTGATACTCCAATGGTCGATATGAGTTTCTTGAATCTGAGATGAATTCTGTATTCGTTTCTTTATCAACGTTCTTCATATGGCTATGACATCAAACCCAAAACTCCATCTGCGATGATTGAGGAGAAAAGGCCAGTCAGTTTAAGAAATTGCACTTTATGGTCGATTTTACGAAATTAACAATCCTTTTTCTCAATTTTATGACAAAGTTGAATGAGACATCTTGCATACTCTGTTTTCTCTTTTGTTTACCTTTTCGAGCTATCTGTGAAAAACTGGACAGAAGCAGTGTTTACACAACTTTTTTACGACTGATACTATGCTTTATTTAAATCATATTCTAATCTACTGTGCTGAAAAATCAGGTTTCATTTCCATTTTCCATTTAACCGCGATGTCATGTGTCATTGACATCATCTCTTAACTAAAAAATTACAGAAACGCTACCATATTATAGAATATATAAAATTGTTCTCGGAGAAAACATGAAATTGCCATTTTTATATTCCATTTTCTGATATATTAAGAGCGTTATTTTTTATCTTCGTGCAGACATCGCATCCCCACTACAACCAGATCCTGGTGAAGAACCCTGAAGACGATGACTTCGCGGGGAGGGGGCACGTGCGGCAGGAGGGGGCGTGGGTGGCCGCGGAAATTGGTGTGAAATTGGTGAAATTGGTTTGCGATGTGTGAAATTGGTGTACCCTTCTGGATGCTGATTGGATGATAAGAGAGTGAGAGAGAAGAGAGAGAATGAGAGAGGAAGAGAGAGAGTGAGAGATCCCCCTCCCTGCCGCCGCCCCATCCTCCTCTCCTGGCCTCCCGCGCCCCGCTCAAAGGCACCAAATTCGCACCGCACCCCGCACAAAGGCACGAAAAAATATCTAACGCGAGCATTGCGAGCTGGCCCCACTAGTCATTATAATACCAAATCAGATAACCATTTATTTCTTAACAATATTGTACACCTCAGGAAAATAAAGCAAAATTTGCATCTATAGAGGAAGGTCTTGAAAGGATGGTTTCCTAACCCTATTCCCTTTTATCATTAGAGTTTCCTCCCTCACATGTACTGTTTCCTCTCCCCTGTAAAAATGATTTTTTTTCAAATGAAGGCCGATGTACTAACTTTTTTGTGAAGCCAACTTCAGTTGTATCCTTCTCCTTCCAAGAACATCTTCCCTTTTCAATCACTATCCCACTCAGTAAAAATTGATACATTATTAGAAAAGAATAAAGTGGAGATGGTTAAAGATAGCTTTAAATATAGGTTTGGAAACACATGCTCCAACAAAACTTGGTTGGTATAAACCTAAATAAGATGAACTGAGATCGTTGATCAGAATTTATTGGGTGAATCAACTTTTGGTCTAGTTTTTACTCAAGCATTCAGATGGAACTTTAATCAAACTCATGTTAACGAGGCACATGAAGGTCTCCTGATTTAGAATCTTGAGATAAGAGATAGTTTGTAGTTCAAAGATTTATATGGCCATTCTGTATGATTGTATCAGTCAATCATTTTTATGTACTTTATGGGCGAAACTGAGTGCTTGAGATGAATACATTTTTACCATAGACATAATTTTTTATTTTATTTTTTGCTGTGCAGAAAAAAATAGTCAGTCATTTTTTGGTTGGTACAATAAATATTTCATCGTATTCTATTATATATGATTGTATCATGACATTGATAATTCAGCGCTTGCGATTTACATTCTTATATATACTCTAGATGTAACACTTACTAAATTAGAGTTAGTCTCTAGATTACATCCTTTTATTATTTTTTAAAATCATACCATATAAAATCAGACCAGCTGGACAATTCTAGCATATATGAAGCAGGCTCTCGCTTGGAAGACTTCATACCTTTTTCTTATGTTGTTGGGATATTTTCATTATGAAAATATATTTTGGTGAAATTCATCATGGTACGTTAAAACCATCCCTCTATTATGAATATGAATACGGTTAGAGTACACACTCCAAATTTTGAAACAAAAGAGTACAAGTTCATAAAATTTCAAGCCTCAAATGTTTGTTGGACGAGGAGTTTATATGTATAATTTGATGATGATTTTTTTAATTATATTAGGAAATAGGGTACTGTATGAAATCATGCGTGATGTGTTTGAAAGATTTTTTAATTATATACCTAAAAAGTGGATTATGATAAAAGTGGATTATACCTAGTAGTTTGATGAATGTAGTTTCTCTTGCTCATGAGTATAAAAATAAATCCACAAAATATATCAAAGTATTATTTATTTTTTAAAATATCATCACAGTTAATGTGCCACTTTTAGGCTTCATGGGATCTGAAATAAGTCATTTTAAGGAATATAACATTTCAGCAGCATAATGTTGTATGGGACTTATATTGATTTTAATATGTCTAATCATAAATATTTGGTTGTTGGTATTCATACCCAGGTTAATTTATTTGACATAGAATATTGTACTATGGTGTTCAAAAGAAGTATACTTTTACATTGGACTTTGTCATGAACCCGTTGACCTCAAGAATGGTCATAATGTGGCCCATCTTAGTCTTCTAGGGGCCTGGTTCTTTCCCAGGATATTTGATCTCACATGGATAGTGTAAGGGGAAAATTTTTATTATATTTGTTATCGGCGTAAATCACAATTTTCAATTTAGCACCTTTGAATAGTATCTGCTGGGTGACTTTTCAACTTCCATTGCCTGTTGCATTTTGACAGACTCCATGGCTCCCACTCATCTTATTTATTGAATTTCATATTTTACTAAATTTAGGCTACAGTTTTTCAGTAATTTATATTTTATTTAAGCATTCATTTTGTCAGAACTCAAGCTGGGATAAATTACGGCACGATCACTTTTAATATGCTTAGTTTTATCATTGAACTATTGTTCCTCGAACAACAAAAAAGTCCAGAAGATGGCTTAGGCCTATTAGGAATCTACAAGATTTATCTTCCTAAATAAGAAATCGTTCTGAATTTGTGCTCCTTAAAAGAAAAAAAGATGCAAAGCACGTTTAATCTAGCATGCTCAATTCTCATATATTGATTTCTCGAAGTAAACCATCATTAAATCAGTAATCTCATTTTCAATTACATAGGCAAACATTTTTAACCTGGAGGATAATCACTGATTTTCTAAAGTAAAATCATGGTTCTTAGGTTCCGTACATTTTAGATTAACAAATTAGGTTATTTCCTAATCCCTCATCTATGCGGTTCTATATTTTGAGACTTTGTTAGGGATTTAAGCTCACAAGGTTGGATGACTTCATACAACAAAAGAAATAAGTTCTGCTTATTTCTTGAGCTGACTTGCCTTACATCTAAAAAATTTCAATTCATGGTCAAGTTAAATTCCTAATTTTTTGCGATAGCACTTTTCTAATATCTCTGGAAATAACTTGTCCGACTGTTTAAAGGATACTTAATTTTTGGCAAGTATCATCCGAATATTCCATAAAAAGGAACTTTCCTGCAGCAAATATTTTTTTTGCCTATTTTCAAAGAGTTAATTTTCAAATCAAAAAGTATAATACATCTCTCATATTATCATGGGTATGTTTTGATTGATGAATAATCTAACTTAGACATTATCTTGAATTACTTTTATGTGCTTAAATGGATTGTAAGTTCACATAATTCTATACGTGTTTGATTGGATCAGTTACATGGACTTTGGAATCCAATTAGAAGGTCCCACCAAACGCATCATGAATTATAAAATCTACTAATATGGGGTTCAAGAACCATCGTATTTTTATTCATGTATATAGTTCTCTTAAAAAAAATAATTTATTAGAAGATCCAATGAAGGCAGTTGGCGTTAGCGACGGATCTTCAAGGCTGTTAATTGCGGAGACGACGACGATCTGAACTGCCCGCAAAGTTCGCAGCTTTTAACTCTAACCTCTCTGCTGAAGCCCAGATCCAAGCTCCCCCTGAAGACGCGGTCGCAGCAACGCACACAAGGTCCCTCCTGGCTGTTCATCTCTAGCCTTATTTTCGCCTCTTGTTCAGTTTCAATCTACGATTTCTCCCTCGAATTCTACTCGTGTGTTGTCCTTCGCCGGCCCATTCATTCTTTTCGATTCCCTCTGCGTGAAGAAATCTGATTCTAGAGGTTTGTGGTTTGAAGGGTGCGCGTCTGCCTACGGGTTTTCGTTAATTTATCGTTTCCCCTTTTGTATCGAGTTTTTTATCCCTTGATTGATCGGACCGGTTTTTTATGATTGTTCTTTCTGACACTCCGATGGGTTTTTCCTGACAAGATCTGATTCCTTTGGTATAGCGTTTCTTGAATTTTGGAAATATCGTTCTTCGTTTTTTTTCCATCAAAAAATTTGGAGTCGATCTCCAGTGCATCGTATTGCGATAATCGGTCTTCGATCTTCTCCTTTCCTTTTCCCCAATCGAATTAGGGTTTCATCAAAACTTCAGTTTTGATCCCAGAATTCCAAATCCCCAAACTTTTTTTCACTTCTATTCCTGTTTTCCTCCAATTATTTATGAAAATCTAACCAAACTACTTGATCAACTGCAGTTGATCTTCCGCCATGGCTCTGAACAAGACCGTGAAGATCGCCTTGGCCATTTCGTTCTTCGGTTGCGTCGCCTTCGTTCTTGGGGTGATTGCGGAAAACAAGAAGGTTTTTCTTCCTCACCGCTCCAAATTCTTAATTCTGATGGATTTCTGCACGTCCCTACGCGACGTAGAACGTTGACGGTGGCACTTGTGAGTGTCATCGTCAACAATTCTTAAAACCATCAACGTTTGCGTTAACGAAGACGGGATTGAAATCCCGTCAACGTTTGTGAATACCCACATCGCCTGATCTTCTAATACTAAGAAAAAAACAGCCTGCGGGTGGAATTCCGATCCAAGGAAGAGGAGTGATCATCTGCCAGTATCCAAGCGATATGACTGTTCTTCTGGGTGTTTTCTCTGTGCTGGCTCTGTTCATCTCCATGTTCGTCGGTTTCATCTCCATCTTCTACCCATATAATGGGAAATCCGTCCCGACCGAAGCTCTGTTCAGAAGCACAACCCTGCTCGTCTTCTTCACCATCGCAATGTAAGAGATCAAACTCCAAACCTTGTTCCTTGTGTTTGTAGATGATGACAAAAGTCAGCGTTGTCAACGTCAACGTCAACCGCATACGTTGACTTTGAAAATTTTTGGATAATGGAGAGTCGATGAAGTGAAGAATGGGCCGGTAGCGAGGATGTATGATGATCTGTCGTCGACATCAACGGTTAATCTTGTTAAATTTTGGTTAAAATCGTTTGCCATCATGTCATCTACCATTGACATCGATGGAAAACATTTTAAATCTCGGTTGTGTGCCATTGAGATTGATGTTGTCGTCTTAATAACATCAACCACTCGTCAACATCAAACATTGTCCGATCATGCCGAACCCTGTTGACACATCATCCGTACTTGTTATCATCGCCTCTACTTGTCATCCCTTTTCATCATCGATGACGAATGCTTGAGGGCAATGTAATCCTTATTTGTCATCTGGAAGAGGAAAAAAACGAGGAGATTGACGAGGGAACGATGAAAAGTTGTATCGTAAGTGTCATCTATAGTGCCATTGCCACATTTGCATGATGATTCGTCATTGCCATGCCAGCAAAGATGAATGGTGTGGATGACGGTGACTCGTCATCATCATTGTTGATGCCTACAAAAACTTTAATAGGGGATTCTCTGATCATGGTTGTTGACTCAGTTGTGACTGCCCAACGACTGCGCAAATGTCCAACAACCGTTGTGTGATGTAGATGGTGACTGTGCAATGACAAGATTCATGTACATGACTGGCTGACAGCTTCTGTCAGAATATTGAGTTTGCAAGCTCCATTCCTGTGTCAAAGTGGCACTAAATTTAGCAAATTAAGGTCATCAGTGGGCAGCCCACATTGGGCACCCCTGCCCAATGTGGGTATTTTGGTTTAGATTTCTGCTCCACATCTGCTCCGCACACTGCTGGCTTGGGCCGGTCAGAAATTCTTCCCTCGCTTGCTTTTTATCTGAAGATCTGATGAGAGCACTGTGTTGGGAAACAGCGGTGTGACGGTTCTTGCCGAAGGGATGATGATCTGGGCCACTGTGACAGAGGCTCTGCACCGCAGCCATAACGTACATCACAACCTGGAGAGCGATTGCCCGACGGCAAAGACGGGCGTATTTGGCGGGGCCGCCTTCCTCGCTCTGGATGCTGCCCTGTTCTGGCTCATCTGCCAGATGCTTGCCCTCAATGCCAGAGCTGACTACCTCGACGAAGACGAAGACAACAAGGGCGACTACGGTCAAGTCCTCACCACTGACTACCGTGCTGACCAAGCTGGCCACCCCTTCCCCAGTGCTTGACCATAATGCTGGAGGCTCACTGCCCTCTTACCTACCTAAACTGTGTAATTAATAGCTTCTTTCTCTGTTTTCTTGCGACAATATTTGCCAGGAAAAAAACCTGGCTTTGTCCATGCATCTATATTATATTTCTGCAGAATAATGATATAAGGGTATATTTCGAGGAAAAAAATTATTTAAACCATTCTTTTTTAGTCTGTTCAGGGGCACTTGGGACGACATCAGTCCCTCATAGGTATTGAAGAGTTATACGGCCAGACTAAAATTATGGGTCTGTCATGGGCAAACATACCACTCTTCCTGAGGATGTTGGTGATGACGGGGTTTGAAGATTTATTTTTTTTGGGCAAAAACACAGTGCTGTGCATGATCTACCCCAGGGTTGTGCTCATAGTTAGAGCCATCTATGTGCACGACACTACCCAGGAGGTTTTATATTCGTTAAGGTTTAGTGTTTGCAAGAGTTTGTAAGTGTGGAGTGAGCGTAAATACCCTAATTTACTCACTGACCTTGCTAGTCCATCTTGCAGTAGAAATTTTCTCAATTGAGGTTGGGTTTTATGCACTGGTTCAAAAGACCGTAATCAGAATTACTTCAAAAAATCATATTCCTCTTAATCAGAATTACACCGAGTATGCATGCGGATTTGATCATGGGAAACAGCAGAAGTATTAACATGCCTCCGTATTAATGGGAGAAATCAGTATACAGTCCACCCGTGAGAAAAATGGCGAACTTTTTATAAATAAAAAATGCCCCCCAATTCCTCAATTTTGTTCATGAGCAAGTCAGGACAAGTCCCGGCCCTTAGTCTCCAGCGGGAACATGAGCACCGCCGCGCCGGCGATCGCGGCAACCGCGGCGAAGAGAAGCACAGCGACGGTCCGATGGCATCCGGCCACCAATCCGACGGCCACCAGAGGGCAAGCGATCCCCCCCAATCTCCCCACGGCGCTGGCCACGCCCAGCCCCGTCGTCCTCACCCAGGTAGGATACACCTGCCGAACAGCTTAAGCACCGATTCCCCAACCCAACCAAAGAAAACCCAAGAACACAAACCTCCGGCGCGTACACATAGACCACGGTAAAGCTCGCGGTGATGCAGACCCGCGCGCCAACGAGAAGCCCGGTCACGACCCCCTGGCTCGAGCTAAGTACCAGCGGGCAGAGGAACACCACCCCACCGAACAACATCCCCGCCATGGCCACCTTCCTCCCCGCCTTCTCCACCACCATCGCCGCTAAAACCACCCCCGGCAACTCTACAAACCCATCTCCTCAGCCGAAAAATTAGAGTAATTCGCAAAAAAAAACCCAAAAATCAGAGCAATTATCAGCAATTTCTCACCGGCGAAGCTGGCGATGAAGACCTCCTTGTATCGAACATCGTCTCCTCTTCCTTGCGATTTACATCCCCCGTTGTCGCTGCTCAGCTTGGTGGTCAGCAGAACGATGCCGTAGTAGAGGAAGGCGTTGCCGAAGAAGACCACCCAGAGAAGAACCGTCGTCTTCATCAGCTGGCGCGAGAGCAGCGCCGCGACGGAGCTCTCCCCCCCGGCCATGGGGATTTGATCCAGGGGAGATAGTTTTTTTTCTAGGATCGAAGTCTGTTCTACGAGTTCTTCCTCTTCTGGGTGGTGGGCGACGAGCTCGAAAAGAGGGAGAGGCGCGCCGTTCAGCCTGGACATTCTCTCGAGCACCCGGCGGGCTTCTGAGACTCTTCCTTTGCTGTAGAGATACCTCGGCGATTCCGGGGTTATTCCGTAGAACAGGAGGAGGAAGAAGGAAGGCGCGGCGGACAGCGCTAGCAGCCATCTCCACCCCAGAGTAGGGACTACGGCCTGCGAGAATTTTGAGCTTAAAGGGTTGTGAGAATCGAAGGAAAGACGGTAGTTTGGAATGGTGGTGTTACCCAAGCGATGGAAGCTTCGGCTATGGCGCCGAAAGTCCAAAACCCAGAGAAAATGCAGGCCCAAGTTCCTCTGGAAGGAGAAGGGACGAACTCCAGGAACCATGTCAAGAGAACTGGGCCGCCTCCCAAGCCGACGCCCACCAAGAATCGGAGAAGAATGAGGAAGAAGTAGTTTGGGGCGATCGCGCTCAAGAGACCGGCGACGCTGGTCACGATCGCCGTGAAGAGAAACCCTTTCCTGCGTGATGATTTCAGTTTTTTTTCTTTATTTGATCGAGGATGCGAAGAAAGATTGAGAAGAGAAGAGATTTGCCTTCGACCATGGACGTCGGAGACTACGCCCCAAGTGTAAGCGCCGCCGAGCATCCCGACGAAGACGACGCTGGTGATCAAGCTTTCTTCTCGCGGGGATAATTCCCATTCTTGTCGAACAGATGGCCCGACGAAGGACAGAAGCATCATCTCCATGGCTTCGGAAATCCACCCCATGCCGGCGTAGGCGAGAACCAAGACATGAAATTTGCCAAATCCGGCCGACAAGAGGACCTCGTCGACGGTCCTGCTCGGCCCCTCCTTCGAGATCTGCAGAGCCAGCGATTCATGAACACCGTAAGAATTATCGGAGCAAAGAACAGAAGAATCTTCTCGTCGGATTTTGCAATGAAGAACGGATGAATTGAAGGTCGGGCAAATTGGGGAGAGATCTGACCTCGAGCTGCGAGGACATGTCGTGATACGATGTGAGCGATCAGTGGATTGGGGCGAAGACAGATCCGTGGAGAGAAAGGGCTAGATTCGAGGAGAAGATTGATGAATCACTCGGAATAACAATTCCCCGGAGGTCTTCCCGATTGGATTAGATAGGAAGAAATCGTTCAGGATGAACATGTTCAAGATCGTCGCGAGGATACTACGGAAGAATCCCGCGTGACGATATAGAAGAAGTAGAAGATGATCGCGAGATTATATTGAATTCGAGAGAGAAGAGTAACACGGCTTGGGGCTTCAATGCTCAAGAAAATTACAAGACCGTCACATGAAAACAGTAAAACTTAGGTTGTATAAACGTGAAACTAGGATTGCAATAGATTAATGATGGAATAGTCTCTTTATGGCTACGGTTGGAACTTGTTTTTGTTAAAAAGGGAGGTGCATTTTGGATGCTAATTAATTTTATAGAAATCGGGTTATGGGGGGATACAATAGGTAGGGATGAGACTCTCTATACATCCCCCACTCAAGCTTGCATTGCTTCTGATTGAACATCAAATTTCCACTACTTAATTATTGGTTCGTAAATACATCAAATATAGAATTTGGTACCATTTGCAAAAGTGAGTTCATGGGGGCCGAGGGTTGGTTATTGAATTCTAGCCTAGAGTTTTATCGTCGTTGAGATTATGCTTGGGTTGCCTCAACGAGTACAAAATTATGATGTTGGGTGCGCTTTGGAGAGCAAGTTCCCTGAAATAGTTTTTTGAAGATTAGGATTTCAATGCATTGATATGTATGAATTCCCAAACGGTATCATACCTACAGCTTATGAGGTTGATTCATGGTACTGTTGTGTCCGTGATTGTTACACCTAATGTGGGTTCAATGGCCTTGATTGAGATGAAACATTGATGATTCAAGCAGCGGAAAACTACGAATGGAACCATCATGAAGTTCTAAAACCTATGATCAAATCCCATGTGCACAGATCAGACCGATTATTTCTTAGTTCCTAAAGTGAGACGATTTGAGATGTTCATGTGTCCAGCCTCTAAACATGTTCACCATATCTCTAGCATGTTGAATCTTATCCTTTATCTCACTAAGTCCCGTTAATGCTAGCAAGTAGAAGAAGATTGTGAGATCGATATGGGATAGCATGATTTTATCATGAATTTCGAGAGATAAAAGAGTAACACTGCTTCAATGCTCAAGAGAAATAACTGATGGAAATATATGTGGCCGGCAATTCAATTACACATTCCATATCTCGTTTCATGTTCATTGATAGAACATATTCATTATAGTGCACATGTGATGCTCATAATGAAGTCCATGAATACATGATCAGACTTATTAAATTATGATAAGCTCTTAATACGGAGATCACTAGCCTTTAAGTGTGTGCTTTCAATATTCTTATTCGAAGGATACTCGAGAAGGATATCAAAGTATCTCGATAAAATAACACTATCTAACTTCACTCATATGATGAGTATGATTGGTCATGTATCCATTAGTGTGGAGACACTAATGATAGATAGTGGATGCTCTTAAGTGACAAGAGTTCTCTGAATTGATTTGTACGAATCCATGAATGGTATTGTTAATTAATTTGGTAGGCCAATAAAGGTTATTAGGCCACTCGAGTTGTTACCTAGACTGATACATGGGTCTTGAGGGTCATACACAAATGGTCTTTGGATGTCGTAATATATACTTAAGTTTAAGAGAGTTTTTTATAAAAAATACCCACTTAGTATAACAAGGGAAGGCCCTGAATCAATTTCACCTTGGCCAAAATTGTTCAAGGGCCTTCCCCTTCTTCTCCTTTCTTCCCACACCTCCTCTCTACCCATGATGCAATCGTGACGACTAACGACGACGACGAAGGGTGAACGAAGCCCATCAAAGTAAAGGAGGAGATTCGACGTGCCATGGACCGCACATATAATTCTAGAGGATGCACACATGAGCAGCTTGACTTGTCTCGCTGTGAGATATAAGAAATCACAGATTTGATACATGCAGAGGTTCCTAGTATCATGATTTTAGTGATGTCGTTAAGATTTCGTTCATGTCTTCTATTGCGGATCATTTTGATTTGTTCATCTAGATCTAAGCCTATAGAACCCAACAATAAAAAAAATAATAATCCCATCAAATGAAATGTGTAAATCTTAGTTTTTATAAAGGGGATACTAGGACTCATAGGATTAGTGATGTATAGTGCCTTTGTGGATATGGTTGGAACTTTTGTTAAGGGGTGGCGCATTTTGGATGCTATTTGATCTGATTGAACTTAACATTATGGGAGATAGGCTTGGCAAGGATGAAACTTTCTATCCATCACCATTCAAGCCTTAGCATTTCATTTGATTGAATAGAAAATTTACACTGCATACATAGTTATTGGTTCACAAATATATAAAATATAGATTTTTGTAATATTTGCACAAGTAAGTCCATGTGCGCTGAGTCTTGGTTATTGAGTTCCAGCCAGTATTTTTTTCAATGTCTAGACTAAGCTTTAAGTGGCCTAAACCAGTGTAAAATAATGTCTTGTACTCATGCCAATTCACCTCTTGACCCCTCTATCTGGACCAAGCTAGCAAATCTGAACCTTAATTACCACTTTTCAAGCACCTCTTAGATGTTTGCTCTGTATCATTGAGTTGGCTAGTTATTTTGTAAGAAACTTCATACAAATATCTTTGCATTTAATTTATAAATATTTGAATATTTGTTAAATTATGTATTAATTTCAGGTACACACACAGTTGATTTAATGATTTATAAGTTTGGATATTAAATGAACCTCAATAGATATTTCAAGTGAGGCAATATTGTTAGAAATATATATGGCATGCAATCCAATTGGAGTTTCCATGTCTCGTTCAATACTCATTGATAAAATATATTCATTGTAATGAATATGTGGTGCTGATAATTGAAGTCCATGAATACATGCAAATGATTGAGTGAATTATGATGACATCATAGATATTATTAAAGACCACTCATGCAACCATGATACAAATTAATCTGGTGAAAAATTAGTTATAAACTCATCTATCTAGTCATTTAGATAAATTCAATGATCTCTTTCCCCTAAGAGAACCCATTCTCTCGCCTTAGTGTATTCACATTAATGCTTATGGGATCAACCATGATCATCATATGAGTGGGAGAAGATGGTGATAATATGTCCATATACTTGTATGTCCTTTTCAAATATCATATTAATATGAATTTTTAGGACACTTCTTTATAGATAAGTAATAACTGTTCTATGATCTTACCTTAAGTGTCTTATCATAGCACATATCCTTCGCCTTAATTATATGCATCAGACATGTGTTATAATGAATATGAATTTAATGAAAGAATGTTGCAAAATATATATACTAATATGAACTAATATGTCTTATACGCCCCTCTTCGACACTAAAAAACAACATGATGAGGCAAAAATTTGTTTGTCATCAGAATCAAATCCCTACTATATAGGGCTTGATTCTAGAATTTCTCTAGATTCTTATTTGTCATCAGAATCAAATCCCTTCATTTCAAATGTAAGACCAAAATTTATTAGAATTTTATTTTATTTAAATTTACTTTGAGTAAAAAAATATATTCAAACTTGACCCAAATTTTGGTGAACAACGATTTCTGTGTTCCTTTTAAGGTTTTCATTGAAAAAATTTACTATTTTCTCAACTATTGTACCATATCATGTGCCTAGAATTAATCTTTGTCGGAGACCAGACACAATCATAAAACAAGCCAATCTCTGATCAGCCATTTATGTCCAATTGTTCAAATAATAGGGGCCCATATTAATTTACTAGAATCTAAAATATAAAAAATATGCATTATTTTGTCTGTTTCCTCTCCGAATCTATTTGGTCAGGTATGGTGATTCATCAATTGGTCGACAGTGTGTTCAAGGGACTACGATACAATCAAAGGAATAAAATATTTAATCATATTTATCATTTTCTCAATGGAATCATCAATGGATCATATAATCAGTTTTGAATCATCAAATTTAGGCTCCATCTGGTCTGATTTTAATAAAAATATTTTTTTATTGGTGATAATTGAAACTAAAAATTTGATATTAGTCCACCCTTTTACCATTTAAGTGGCACCATCGAGAACCAGCTAAGGTAAGGTTGTCCTTAGATAACGGCTGCTCCATTCCGCAGACGTATATTGAACTGATTAGCATCACCTTCCCGTGCGCGAAATGAATGGGCGCTGTATTGTGATTCAATTCGATGAAAAGAATGCTTGTATTGACAAGCCATTTCGTGAATGAATGGAATGTCTGTCTATCTATATCTATTATATCATGACATTATGAAGATGACACAACTTGTTCTGAAGTTATATAAATTGATAAACAACATTGTAGTAATCAAGAAAGGGAGAGTGATAGAGTAAGAGAGACAGAGCAAGAGTGAGAGATGGAGAGAGACAGAGAAATATATAGACAATGAGGCACAATGAGAGAGAGGGAGAGAAAAATATAGAAAGAGATTCACACTGAGAAAAATGCGTGTTTAATGTCGTCATTTAAGGATTTTCGAACTTAACCAATAAAATTTATTTTATCCCTTAGTGCTCAATTAAGGGATTGAACCCTAGGGATGCCATGGTGATATTCAATTTGATCAAATTCGGGTTTAGAAATCTAAATTTAAATGATATGATTTTACTTCAGAAATGTTCACTAGTTCTTTACGTATCAGAAACTATTTTTTTAGAATGTTTTATCTAAATTTAATCCACAAATCATGAAAATACCTTAAATTAGCAAATCTTGATTAATATTTGCTAATTAAGGAAATTAGGAACTAAATCGAGTTGACTAAAGATTCAATTCGATTCAATATGATTTAACCTTAACTAATGAATATTAAATGATTGGAAGACAAAGGAAATTTGAGAATTAAAAGAATTAAAATTGGAAATTCAGATGAAAAATTGAAGTCTGATGAATCTATAAAATTGACTGAATTGAAAAGCAAAATGACTGTAAATTGAATTCTAGCTAAGCCTAGGAATACCGGGAGTGGAATTGGAATCGAATTGGGAGGATTCTGCGCAACAAACCACGAACTGTTCCAATTGGGGACGAACTGCGGTTCAGATCAACGAAATTACCATACAATCTGGGCTCCAATTTGTTCCAGGGTGTTCTTGAGTCAGAGAGGGATCTAGGGGACCTCTCCTCTCATCTTTTTGCTTTGTACGCAGGTTGAACAGAGCGCCACGATTGGGCCACGTGGTGCTGCGTACGCGTCAGACTTGATTCGCACGGCGCTGCGTACGTACGATTTGCATGGACGAGTGTTGCGTGGACTATGTGGATCTGAAATCCCATTGGTCCACACGAGCTTCACATGACTTAACTTGCTGCGTCATACGCAGCGATTTAAGTCGCACCTTATTGGTCTATGCTCGCTATGCGTGGTGCGCGACACACAGGATGTTGTGTACGTGCGTGTCACGCACCAAAGACGCAATCATGGCTTCTGATTGGCCCGCACATGTCTTGGTGTATTTCCTGCGCATTTAACACCCGATG
Source organism: Wolffia australiana (assembly GCF_029677425.1). Taxonomy (NCBI): domain Eukaryota; kingdom Viridiplantae; phylum Streptophyta; class Magnoliopsida; order Alismatales; family Araceae; genus Wolffia; species Wolffia australiana. Next base: position 9,951,346 of record NC_135835.1, read on the forward strand.
AGAGCTTAAACTGGCCCGGTAAGGGCCAGTTTTGTAAAAAATGACGCGTTTTTTTATAGAAACGCGTTTTTTTTATAAAAGTCTCACAGTGTTTCTTTTTATTTATAAAAAATGATGCATTTTTTTATAAAAAATCTCTCAGTGTTTCTTAGTATTTATAGAAACAGGTCACTTAAAATAAATTATTTTTTTATAAAATTCAATTTTGAAACGTTTAAAATGTGTTAATTGACCTAATTATTTATCAAAAGTATTGTTTCTCTTGAAAATTAAGAAAAGTCTGGTTTTAACATAAAATCATGATAACATTCACTAAAATTTAATGTATTTAAACATTAAAATCCCACAAATATGATGAAATTAGCATTTTATTAGCTCTTATTTGCATGTTATCACATGGGTAAAGAGATATAGATAGATACATAGTGAGATGGACAAAGAGGAAGAGCGAGGTAGAAAGAGAGACACTAAGATAGAGACAGAGGGATAGATTTATAGAAGAAGAGACATGGTAAGATGAATAGAAGGAGAGAGATATAGAAAAAGAAACACTGAGAGAGAGGTAGAGAAAAATAAAAAGATAAACCCAAAGAGAGAGATGGTGGATTGTTATAGAAAGATCGACACAATGAGATACATGTATATATCAAGAGAGACACAGTGAGAGGTTTGGAGATGTTATATCTGAGGAAAGCTTGTGTTGATTCTTCAGGATGAATGAATTTCACATCAATCTTGGTCCATTGCGTCTTCAATAGAGAATCCAAAAAATCTTTAGGGGAGGTCTTTTGGATTAGCATGGCATGACAATACTGAGTCTCTATGGGTAATGGGATGCCCCAAGTCTTTATTACCCAAGGACCTGGACCCTATTCATAGAAAGATAAGACATTTAATCATCTTAAGTATTATCTTAATTAATCCCATTGTTAATGTTAATACAGACATCCTCAACAAATGTCATTTTAATCACTATTATTATTAATAACTGTCATAATATTATGACTGGCAGAAAGCACAATATTAATTAGGATATTTAAATAATAAATTAATAACATCTTATTATATACAGGTATGTATAGATTTCACATATTAATAAATTAATCTAAGAATATTAAAGCAAGAAACACTATTAGAGCGAAAGAGAGAGGGAGTGTGTGAGAGGCAGATACGAGAAACATTGTGTGAGAAAGACCAGGAGACTAAGTGGAAGAGAAGAGACATAGGGAGAGATATTCGGAAAGAGAGAGAGAAACACTGTGTGAGAGAGAAATAGAGACGCAATGAATGTGAGAGCAGATGAGAGAGGGATTTTTTATTAACAATGTTTTTTAAGCATAAAAAACATGATGCATAAAAATCCCTACAAGAAACATGATGCTTAAAAAACATGAATTTTTTAAGCATAAAATGTATCACTGTTTCCAATACAACTAACCTTGTGAATATGGTATACTTCATGATCAATATAGTGATTATAAATTTTATTTCATCATAACTCATGATCGTGGGTAGATCACGATCATGATCCTCACACCCAACTCTCTTGCTTAGGGTTGGGCTCATGGATTTAATTGGATCATTTCAAAAGGTAGATCTCATCAAGAAATCTAAAGACTGAAGCTTAAAATTCAGTTGGGACCTTGATCCAAACATTGGGTCAGACTGACCAAAATACCAGACCCAGCGGTGGAATAAGAAAGCCAGACCAAATTGATTGATATGTGAACTTCAAAATCATATCAGATCAAAGTTGATCTAAAATATAAAATAAATATTCAATTTAATATATTTTTAAAAAGTGGGATTCCATTAATGCTGAATCTGTTAAAAAATATTCAAGTTGTTTGAAGTGTTCGAATCTATGTGTAAATATTTGATCTGATAGATGATCATTTCCATTTTTTTACCCTTTTCGGTTGATCTTTTTGTTCAATCTCAAATCCTTGGGGGGATTGATTGATTAATTTGATCATATAAAATTAAATTACATTTTTTATCATTCAACTTGCCCTACCAATAATTGATTTATTTGACTTGAAAACCAAGTTCCAGCTCTAGGTTTCTCTCTCTCTATGTGTCTATATGTCAATGCCATGAAAACTGTCAAGGTCAAGCTCGTATTTCATCATGTCCCTCTCTCTCATCCCTTTCCTATCATGTCCCTCCATCTCCCTCTCTCTTCGATTTCTTTCCTCTTTGACCCACTACCTTCATATCTTAAATTTAGAGAAACTAATGATGGTGCAGTCCATTCCTTGGTCAATGGGAGAGTACAAATTACAACAACCATGATAAAAAAACTACAAATTCAAAACCCCATAGTGGTCAACCACATGAAATAATTCCCTTAACCTATTCCACTAAGTCCAACAAAAGGGGAAAAAACATAAACAACCACTAAATCAAATACTAGAAAATGCCAGAGGGTGGAGAAGAAGTTCGGCCCTAGTGATGCATAATGAACTCAAATGGCTGTTAATTTGTCTTTGATATTTGAATTATTCAATCAAAAAAATAATATAACTTATTCATTATGAGCGAAGGTCACTTCCATTGATAATGGATATCAGGGTTTTTCTCCATTTTTAAATGGTAATAATTGGATGATAATAGATATTATAAAAGATAATAAATTTTGTGAGATGTGAAAAATAATTAGTATTAATATATGCTCTAATTAATGAATATAAATGTTTATAAAAAAGTTGATAAGTGTGTCAATATGCTTATATTTACATGTATATTTGTAAAGGTTAATATGACGACATTTACATGCATACTTGCTTTTAAATAATTATATATGAGTGTCATCAATCTTAAAATGATTACATATATTTTAGAATGATATATTGAATTTATGGATTTCTTGTATTTCAAAGGAAGTTTCTGACATCATATTCTGAAATAAAATGATTTTTGGAGTGGAATATAATTTGTATAAAATTTATGAGATTTAATTCACAAATATATTATTTTTCTAAGTTGAAAAAAAAATATTTTTTTATAAATTTGTAAAGGGTTTTTTGGTTTTAATCGCCGTAGTGCCACATGTTGATATCGATTTGTGATGTCAAAATGACCAATTATTACTAACACAATGTGATTTTTTAATGTAAAATGGTGATGGGATGAATTTTAAAAAGCCCGACTTAAATCATTATAAATGCGATTTTGAAATCCAAGAAAAGGGAGATTGAAATATTCACAGGATATTGGACAAGAACATCAAACTATGTGGAAAAAGATGATTATTTAATCTAATTTATGTAATATGTATGGCTGATCATGCAGTCATTAGTGTCGAGACACTAAGTGTTGGGTTCTAGAGGCATAGATCTAGATGAAGAAATCAAAACAATACGCAGCGGAAGACTTAAGTGAAATCACATGTCATCGATAAAACCATTGAATGAAGAACTTGTGCACATATCACATCTGTGATTTCTCGAATCCCAAAGTGAAACGAGTCGAGCTGCCCAAGTGTGCATCCTCTAGACATATCCATGCGGTCCTTGGCACGTTGGATCTCCTCCTCCTTGTTGACGAGCCCCATTCAACCTCCGTCGCAGTAGTTACATCCTCCTGATCGCATTGGGAGTGGAGAGGAGTCGTCGGGAGAATGGAGAAGAAGGGGAAGGCCCCTGAACAATTATGGCATGGGTGAATTTTGTTCAGGGCCTTTCCCTATTTATACTAAGTGGGTATTTTTCATAAAACCCCCCAAAACTTAAGGATATCTTCCAATGTCTAAAAGACCAATTGCGTGTGACCCTCTAGGCCCACGTATCAGTCTAGTTAACAACTCAAGCAGCCCAATAACCTTTATTGGCCTTCAAAATTAATTAACTACATCATCATATATATTAATTAAGGTCAGGTGTATTTAACCCAATCAATAAGTTGAGTCTATAACACGTGGGGTGCCAAGCTACACCTCATGCTCTAGAAGATACAAAGGAGAGTGTATTGACTCACTCATGGAACCTGTTCGTCATCGGTTATCGTGTATGTATAGTCCCTCATCTATTTGTGCTCCTAGGATGACATAGGGTATGGTCAACCGCCAAACCCTAATTGGTCATCCAAATTAGTACCGATGTGTTCGGAAATCATCAGAGAACTCATCTCCAATAATTCACTGCCGTGGCCAAGGACTTCATTGCATCATCTTTCTTGAGCTGTCACCTCTTATACTGAGGGTGGACGATCCCATCTTGAACACTCAATTGTCTTCTTGAACTTATTGATGCACCCAAACTAAGACTATTTAGAATCCCAAGATTCGGGACACATAAGTCATAGTCAAAGTACAACTGTCTGTCCACAAGACGTCTTTGGTATCTCAGGTCTACGGACCACTTACACAACCGTGATGTGAATCAACCTGATTGACAGTTTGATATAATACCATTCAGGGATTCATACAGATCAATTCAGTGAACTCTTTCCACTAAAGAGTACCCAATATCTATCCTTAAACTCTTCACACTAATGGCTACGGAACTGGCCATACTCATCATACGAGTGAGCCTAGATAGTGTTATTCTATCCTGATACTTCAATATCCTTCTCATGTATCCTTTGAATAGTGATATTTAGAACACATGCATAAGAACTAGTGATCTCCGTATTACAATCTCATCATAATTCACTAAGTCTGATCATGTATTCATTGACTTCATTATAAGCATCATGTGTGCAATATGATGAATATGTTCTCTTAATGAACATGGAATGAGACATGGAATGAGCGATTGGCTTGTCGACCACATATATTTCCATCGCTTAGGACACGGACGAGTGATTTTTTGAGAAATAGTTCATTGAATATATCTGTATGAACTTTTGAATGGTATAACACCTGAATTTCAATCATGTTGATTCATGTCACGAGTATAAGTGTTATGTCGACCTAAGATACCAAGTACATCTTGTGAATTGATATCTAAATTTTGACTAAGACGTTGGAGTCTCTAATCATGGGATTCAAGCTTGTCTTTGATCTAATTTACATGAAGTACACGAAGGTGATTGAGCAGCCAAGATGGAATTGTCATGGAAGATGCATTGAATTCCATGTCTAGGGTAGCGGAAAAATTAAAGAAGACATTCTCTAATAATCTCAATTACACATCAGTATTAACTAAATGATGGGTTAGGGTTGGACAATTAAGTATTCCCAAGTCATTTAGGACTCACGTGAATGAAGGATATACATATTTAATAACTAGTGATGGTAATAATTCCATGACTGAGTTTGTTTGATACCATGTATCTTCTAGAGTACAAGGTGTAGCTTCATGCCCATTGGCTGAAACCTTAACTTATCTAGTGGGTTAAATTGCTTCGTGATTAATTCATTTATATGTTGGCGTAGTTACTTAATAAAGTTTTCTAGTTAGTTTTATCGTGTCATTAAAATCATTAACTAGACTAGTAGAAGGGCTTTGGAGGGTGTCACGTATAATTCTATGGACATTGGCTGATATATTTTAGTTATAAGGGCTTTTGCGAAAATTTTCAAAATAAGTACAAGTAAAGGGGGCACACATTTTAGTTGCCCATGCCACCCAGATCTGGGCAACGTCCCTTATCTTCTACCCCTTTTAGAATCTCCAACCATAGTGTGGGACTTTATGGCTGGCAGATCAACTAGATCTTCAAGTATGATTGAACAATATCAAAAAGAGGTCCATCATCACATGTGACTGGCTTGAAGAAACTCGTTAAGGGAGCAAGTCAATAGTGTAATCAGTTCCACACAATGTGATGAGATCACCTAGAGTTTTAGGCCTCAATTATGCATTGATTTCCATCCTCTGCTGCATGAAATTTGATTTTCCCCACCATTCCTGTGGCATGATCCGAGGGCTGGTTGTCTCCTTTGAAGGCGATGGACTCTTAAAACGATGCAGCTAGGGTGTTTTCTCCACCACTCAACAAAAAGCAATGTCTCAACGAAGCGTAGTTGTGGCCCAAGCAGCTCCACCTCCACATCTGCGGCTAGCCGTGATGCCCCAATACTATGGTGGTGACAGGCTTGACTGTGTAGAGCTCCGTGACAGCACCTACACCATTAAACTTATTCATCTTATTTTTTACAAGGGAATCAATTAGACCAATTTCCAATATTCTGATCCCTAGACTAAACGACCCATTCCTTGTACAACTATCCACAGCAAAAAAAGAAAAGAAAAAAAAAGAACAAAAATCATTGTAAAAGAAAGGTACATTGAGTATCTTCTTTTGCAAAATGGTAGGAGAAGAAACAAAATATGGGGAACACGCCTGCTCAACGTGGGGACCTCCAAGTCCACCCGTTGCTCCAATCTTGAGACCTCCCCCTTCCTCAATCTTCCTTTTCCTTCCTTCCATCCTTGGGCAATTCTCCGGCAATCGGGTCAGGGGAGGAGTTGATGACAACCTCCACGAGCCTCCTCCCTTCTCCTCTCCCCATCCCGACCCCCCACCGCAATCTCCTCCCGCAGTTCGTCTCCCAAGTCTCCGCGAAGGAGAAGAAGAAGAAGAAGAAGCAGACCCACTTCTCCCTCGCCGTCCGCTCCTCCACCGCCGGCGAGCTCTCCGCCGCGGCCCCCGGCGGCGGCCCCGCCAAGGACGACGCCGCTCTCCTCTCCCTCCTCCGCCAGCGCCGCACCGATGAAGCCTTCGCGCTCTACTCCATCTGCCCTCAAATCCCAGGACCCACCTGCCTTAGCCGCCTGGTGGCGCAGCTCGCCCACCAGGCCACCCCGCTGGCCCTCTCCCGCGCCCAGGCCGTCGTCCGGCGCCTCCGCGACGCGCGCCAGCTCCACCGCCTCGACGCCAACTCCCTCGGCCTGCTCGCCGTCGCCGCCGCCAAGTCCGGCGCGGTCCTCTACTCCGTCTCCCTCGTCCGCTCCATGCTCCGCTCCGGCTATCTCCCCCACGTCAAGGCCTGGAGCGCCGTCGTGAGCCGCCTCTCCGCGGCCCCCGACGACGGCCCCGCCGAGGCCCTCCGCCTCTTCGCCGCCGTCTGCCGCCGCCTCCGCGCCGTCGGCGACGCCGCCGCGCGCGAGTCCCGCCCCGACGCCGGCGCCTTCAACGCCGCCCTCAACGCCGCCGCCAACCTCGGCGACGCCCCCAAGTTCGCCCAGCTGTTCGACGAAATGCCCGACTGGGGCGCCGCCCCCGACGTCCTCTCCTACAACGTCCTCCTCAAGCTCTGCGCCCGGCTCGACCGCAAGGACCTCCTTCCCCTCGTCCTGGAGCGGATCCTCAGAGAAGGGCTCGTCCCCTGCGCCACCACTCTCCACTCCTTGGTCGCCGCCTACGTCGGCTTCCGCGACCTGCCCACCGCCGAGAAGCTGGTCCAGGCGATGCGGGACCGCCGACCGGACCTCCTCGCCATCCTCCCGACCGACCCGCCACAGAAAGCCAACGCCTTGGACGAGCTGGTCCGCCGGCCCGACCGAGCCCCCGGACCCCCCCCGGACCTCCCCCGCCCCCACCCCCCCGACGCCCGCATCTACACCACGCTCATGAAAGGCTACATGAAGGAAGGCCGCGTCGGCGACGTGGTCCGGATGGTCGAGGCCATGCGGCGCGAGCCGGACCCGGCCAGCCGGCCGGACCAGGTGACTTACACCACGCTGATCACGGCCCTGGTGCAGGCCGGGTTCGTGGACCGGGCTCGCGCCGTGTTAGCCGAGATGGCCCTGCACGGCGCGCCCGCGAACCGGGTCACCTACAACGTGCTCCTCAAAGGGTACTGCCAGCAGCTGCAGCTCGACAAGGCCAAGGCGCTGGCCAAGGAGATGGCCGCCTCGGCGGAGATTGAGCCCAACGTCGTCTCGTATAACATCCTCATCGACGGGTGCATCCTCGTGGACGACAGCGCCGGTGCTCTGGCCTTCTTCAACGAGATGAGAGAGCGCGGGATAGCGCCCTCCAATGTCAGCTACACGACCCTGATGAAGGCCTTCGCTCTCGCCGCCCAGCCCAAACTTGCCCACAAGGTGTTCGACGAAATGTCAAAGGACGGCAGAGTCAAGGTGGACAGAGTGGCCTGGAACATGCTGATAGAAGGCTACTGCCGGGTGGGTTCCTTAGAGGAGGCCAAGAAGATGGTGGAGAAGATGAAGGAGAGCGGGCTGTCGCCGGACGTGTCGACGTATGGGAGCCTGGCTAGCGGAATTGCCATGGCCAGGAAGCCCGGCGAGGCGCTGCTGCTGTGGAATGAGGTGAAGGAGAGGTGCGCCGGCAGCCCGCCGCTGCGGCCCGATGAAGGCCTGCTGGACGCGCTGGCTGATATCTGTGTGAGGGCGGCCTTCTTCAAGAAGGCGCTGGAGATTGTTGCCTGCATGGAGGAGAATGGTATCGCCCCGAACAAGACCAAGTATAAGAGGATTTACGTGGAGATGCACTCCAAGATGTTCACCAGCAAGCACGCGTCGCTGGCCCGCCAGGCCCGCCGCAGCGAGCGGAAGCGCGCCGCCGAGGCCTTCAAGTTCTGGCTCGGCCTGCCCAACTCCTACTACGGCAGCGAGTGGCGCCTCGAGCCCATAGACGATCTCTGACCGCCCGTCCCGGCCTGCCTTGATTATCCTGTGGTGTAATTAATTTCTCCTCTCCGAAGGAAATTGATAACAGAATTCATGTCACAGTTGTATAAGTCATATTTAAACTTGAGACACCCATTACACCTTATGGATGGACGGTTGTATTTTGAATATGACTCACAATAATCTTAGCTCAGATGTAATAGCAAGTCTACAAATGTGGTTGTATCGTGAAGATGTTGTATAAGAAGGATATAAGACTTGGGATGATCAAGGTAGTGGAAATTTTAGAAAATGAGTTTTACACTGATTTAAAATTTTAGAAAATGAGTTCTATAGTGGAAACTATAGAAGTGAAACTACCACAGTTGACCATGTGATATTTCAATCCACAAGGGTCACATGGATAAACCATTATATATATATGGTCATTGATATGTATTCAATCAAAGAGTTCACGATGCCCTTTTTATCTTTTCGAACACGCTGTCAATATATGACATCAAATAACTCAAATATAATAAAGATTATAACCAATTGGGTTAGTGATGAACTTAAATTTAGGTGTTAATTTGTCAAGGATAATTAAGTTAATCAATTAAATTTATAAACATTTACTCTTAGAATAAGAATAGCTAGTGATAATGAAGGGCCGTCTCCACATGGGACATATATTATGAAACTAATGTTTTTTTAAAGGGTAATAGAGAGATTATAAAATATGCACTATGGGGAGATGAGAAACTGATAAGGACACGTGTGTAATATGTGATGTACATAAATATTTATAAAATAAAATAAGAGGGGATGTCCGATGATGATGGGGGGTGAAGTGAATTAGATATGGATTATAAGATATGGATGTATGGATCTGGAATGATGGATGTGGATGAATGGAATAAATGAATGGGAGTTAAGAAATAGACAACAATATGAGTAAAAAGAACTTACCATGGATACTTATATTCTACTTAAATCAAAATGGTTTGCGATACCAGGAGAACCCATCCATTTCTCTTTTGCATTCAAACCTGGATCAACAATTGTCCCAAGAAAACTTGATGGATCTCAAAATCACTTTCTTTCACTCGATCTAGAGATAAGAAAATTGATACTGAGAATCTTATAGTAAAAGTCAAAATTCTATTGGGAATAGAATCAGGGAAGTAGCCTATATATTACACAATTTCATCTTCACTTTAATGTGCAACATTGAAAATTTTCTCCATGCTTTAGTTAACTCAGGTTCATCTAATTTAAGGATGGGCATGCGGTGCGGTGAAAATTTGTGCATAAATTTTCACCTTACATCGAAAGAAATTATACAATCCAAATAGAGATTCAGAGGAAGAACATATCTAAGTCATAGAAAGTGAAATGATCAAGATAGAGAAAACGGAGAGAGAAGAGCAATCGAGCGAGATAGGGAGAGACAGACAGTGTTAAAAAGAACACAAGGCTGCATCAAGGACAGTGCTGCCCTCAGTCACAGAGATGATATCATTAGTAGGAAATGCCTCACCATCGCCTAAAACAACACCATTCCATTATATGATGGCAAAGTTGCTTTGGTGTCAACTCGTTCCGAACATCACTTAAGAGTGTCTTAATACAGCACTTACACTCCCTTCCCATCCTCCATAAAAATACATGTATACTCCAAACCCTAGTTCATGGGGGGGGGGGGAACGCAAAAGGTTCTTTTTTATTCATTCTATCTTCTCTGCTCTATTTTCTCCTATTCTCATTTTCTGAATCTCTTCAATCCACCTTTTCTTCTGCACCTGCTCATTCTCAAACATGGTATCAGAGAAACAATTACCAGAGCATGAAGAAGCCTCCTGTGATGAGTTAGTTGTTCAGTGACCACCTTTTATGCTTACTGAAGCTCAGCATGCTGAACCACCTTTTATGCTTACTTTGTGTTCAGGCCACAATATTCACACACGATCTTGGTAAATAACTGACTCGCAAAAAACCTTCATCAGTACCTTTGTTTTCAGACTCTGAGAATCCATGTTGATGGACATGAAAATTCTCTTGTGTGATCACTCACAATAGTAAGCACTTGTTTGATGTCATTGTTGACATGATACAATAGGAAGAAAGTGTGCTCGCATTTGCTGGTGACATCAAAGGCAAAGATATTCCAACCATCACAAATGAAACTCAGGCCAGAGCCAAACAATGACATAAATCAAGTCAAGGCTGAGATGGACACACCTGAGGATGTGGTCGCCATGGGTCCACCAGTCAAAATCCACAACAGCAAGGAAGAACGGCCCCCAAATGTCAAATATGCTCTCGTACTGATCATCAAGCTGATGTCCGTGGTGGAGTTTGGTTCAAGATCTGGATGCAACGTCACACATCCAACACCAACAAGTCGTTTCAACTGGGCATTAGTACAAGCATATTTTCGATCCCCGGCCCTACATCTAATCCAACTACACCAGTAGAAAAGCACTCCTATCCAGAAAACAGAGCCACCCACCACATCACTAGAGACGCAATGAGTTTTTGATAGGTTAGTATGACAATATTTACAAGTTTATTAGCAATAAATTAATTATATATGTGTGTTGTTAAACCTAAAATGTTAAATTTATTTTTATAATGATGTTTTGAATGACATGAATTTTAAAATATTTTATGGATTGTTCTGATGTTATATTCTGAATGAAAATAGGTGTGTCAAAATAAGATATTTTCTGAATTGCTTGACATTATAATCATGAAGATATGCTTTTCTAAGTCACAAAACATATTTATTTGTATATTTGGACTTATATCTCAATTTATATGAATTAATTAATGATCTTCCAGGGTTTGGCCATGCCACGTGGTGTTATCTGATTCATTGAAAGTTAAAAAATCACCATTTTGTTTGATGATTAGGTCATTAATCATTACCAAAAAGTGTCATTATGCATCACAAATCATGATGCAATAACAGCCAATTATTACCAACAGTTTCCTTTTTTTAATATCCGAAATGGTGTGGCCCTATACAAAATAAGGATTTATTAATCTCTCAATAAATGTGATGTGAAGCGCAATAAAAAACTGAATTTAATATTTTATATTTTATTATACCTTTGACCTTTTTCTGGTTAAGGCTTGCCGCACCAACGAATGGTGACACACAAACGAAGACACATATACAAGTGGCGCTAATGCGTATATGTCTTTCCCAAATGTTGATCTTTCAGTGGGTGATGAAACATAAGGCGAAGATATGATACATGCTGATGTGGCACCATGTTACACATATCCCATTTAGTGGTCGTTATTCCTTTTTTGTCTTTTTCTTGCAGGTACACATGGTAAAAGTAGAGCCGTTGCTAGGGGATGATGCAGGAAAATCTGGGACATTCATTGCATTTAATTTTAGCTAAATAAGAAAAACCCTAAAAGGGACATGCTAATGAGGACAATGAGAGAGAAGGCCAACTTCAGAGATTGATACCTGATGATCCAAGAGGCCAATCAATCTGAAATTTTTGGGGAATTTTTTTATTTTTCTCCTCTATCCATCCATATGATTGTATATATAAATTGAGGATTGAATATTTATAAAATTACTTCCTGATAAAGAGGAGGATTCAAAGAGATTGAGGTTCTTCAAGATCCATCAAGGTTTTCTTGTTGTCTTGAGTGCTTGGAGAAGGTAAACAGAGAAGTAGAGAGGTTGATTTGTATCAGGAAATCTTCTTGATCCTATGAAAATTTGGGATCTAAGGTTAGTCGCTTGCCTTACATTGTCATTCTCCGTCACAAAGGTTAGTTAAATCTGTATCGCTAAGAATCCCTTGCCCACCTTTTATTCCTCCACAATACTCGCATCTTAGCCCTCCTCCATTTCTCAAGCCCTCCAACATCCTCATTGGCATCGCACCATGTGTGAGGAATATGATGCTTTTCTGTGCAATCATACTTGGGACTTGGTTCCTCCTCACGCCAAACCCGTCATTAGCTGCATATAGATTTTTCGCAGTAAGCTTCACAGTGATGGGTCTCTAAATCATTGTAAATCACAACTCAACTCATTATCAAAGGCTTGAACCAACTCCTAGGAATCAATTATCATAAAACTTATAATTCTATGTTAAAGATGATAACCTTGCTCATTCTTCAGTTATTTCCTTACTCATAATTGACATATCCAACTCAACATCTCCAATGCATATCTTCATGTAGATCTTCTTGAACTCATTTACATATGCCAGCCTTCGAGTTTTGTCTTCCCATCAACCCCAACATGTATCCCCCCAACAAAAGTCCCTATATGGACTCAAACAAGCTATCCGTACCTGGTTTCAAAAGCTAAGTTAGTACTTTCTTCACTTTGCTTTTATTGGCTCTTGTACTGACTCTTGAGAAGGAGAAAGAAAAATTTGTATTTATTAAAAAAAATTCATGCACAATGTACATTGTAGCACACAGACCTCTATGCAATGTGTGGTGCTTTTTCTAGGGGTAGTGTGTGATGTATGGTTCAAAATGCACACCATGCTAAATTAAAATCAATCTCACGATTTTCACATCTTTAATCAAACTGTCCAAAATTAAGAATATCCTTCCTTAGTTTCACTACCTAATGTCCTTTGAGTTGAGTTATGTCACATGGGAATATCCTCTTCAACCACTTCTATTTCTCCATCTTAAATTGATTATCCTTCTGAAACTCTTCACTTAAACATGTGGGGACCTAGGTTTGTTGTATCTAAACTCAGTTTTCACATTACATAACATATATTCTCCATCTAATAAAATATTTTTCTGAGATGTTGATCAATTTTCTCATTTTTTTTAATCTGTCTTCACCATTTGTCCTAACTTTTGAAAATGCAAGAGAATTACTAAATTCAGTTATATCTACTTTTTTTCATCATCCCTTTCATGCAATACCACGTAGCAGCCATATTTAATTGACCTAAGTTACTTTTGGGTCTACTAACCAGACCAAATCAAGATGGTGCATATGAGGTTATGGGCCTAGATGACAAAGATGTGCAGACCAGAAGACGAGGTGGAAGGTTAAGTGGGAAGTATCACCTGAGTAAGTTGGCCCAATAAATCATTATATCTGCATTTTAGTTGTTATTTAACTTATAAGGCAGCAATAAAAAATACACATCCTCTTTCTATATTATTTTCAATGCTTAATTATGATTCTTTTATAAACTAAATGAGGATACATTATTTAAAACAACATAATATTTGGAGCCTAGAGAAAGCTATCCTTTCAACTGAAAAATGTCCAAATATGATAAGAAAAAGGTTATGCGGGGGGTAATTAAGGTGTGAGTTACAAATGTCTAGGTACATAGAAAATAATGCAGATTTAACATCACATACATTTATCCACTGGATGATGCGGTGAATAGCATCGCCTCTCTTTGTTTATAAGATAATTCCTAAGATATTTACATATTAACTGAGCTTCCTAGAATGATTGAAGAACACGATTTTTTTGGTTTAATTTTGGATAAAACAATATACTTGGTGAAGAACATGGGGTCAGTGTCAATAATGTTTTAATGGGCTAAATATGTTTGAAAATATTAAAATTGATGAAAATATAAACTAGACAAGATATTGCTTATTATTAAGATTGAAATTGTCATGTTTTACATAAATTGATAAGAATAAGTTGAGGAATTGTTGGTTGACCACAGACTTTTGTTAATTGATAGTGAATTCAATTAGACTATATCAAAGATGTTGAGTATGATGGGGAGGATTGATGATGAACTCAGACCAACTTTGAACAACCTGGTACAATCTTACCCCCAAGGGTATCTTCAGCATTTTAGCCCATTAGGGGCACTTGAGGAATTTGATGTTTAGGATAGATTGCTTCCTTCCTCTATAAATGTGTAGCCCTCCCGTTAGGAGGGTAGTCAATAATTAAGGTAAGATCAGCCTCTAGGTGTACTATCTTGATCCTCCCCATCTTGGTCCTGTCCAGTGATTTCCTATCCTCATGATCCTCTCACATAATCTTTAGCCAGCTCCCCTTCAATTTGATTTCTACCCATGCCAATCAGTTCTCTTCTAGTCTTTGACAATCATCAACCCCTCACTGCATCTTCAGGCGGCTTTCCCCGGTAAATCCCTGCCTCCTCTATTCAACCCCAAATCATTCCCGTTCTACCCTCCAACCCCAGGAAAATCTACCTCGAGTTTCATCTATTTCCCCTTCCAGATTCAAACCTACATTAAGGGTCTGTGTCACAACCCAAGCCACACAACTAAATCAACTAAATCTGATATTCATTCTCTGGATTGAACTACTTAAATCTGAATCAATTTTTGAGATTGAGTTGACTGACAAGTTGTGGCAGGCTACATATTAACAGCTAAAAACATTAAAAAAAGACGAATGATTTTGGAAGAGAAAATTAACACTAGTTATCACTTTAGTTCAGATTATTGCTATGCTGCCAGAACCATATTCTTAGAAATTACATCACAGAAAGCACGAGCATCTGCATCAAAGAGCGTCCAAGTTAATTGATGAATCAGGGAAGAGGCAATATACAGGGAGCCACTATCTTCCAGCACGACAAAAACACCAAGGCCTTAATTTTGTAAAACCCAACACATTCAGTTCTACAAACCTTGATTTAGGTTTATATAGGGGAATGGGAAAAAATAAAACGAAACAGAGGAGACCCAAATCAACCGGGGATGAGCCGTCTGAAGACACGATTAAGGTTTGACGATCATGGGGATCGGATGATCATTATTGCTCTTCCACAATCAAAGGCAAAGAGAAAATCAAACGGACACGTTAAGGGTTTGATTGGATTGTGGGATTGCCGGGTGGTTGGGGGAACAGCATAGGGAACGGCGCGTCTGGACGTGACGCCCCGGACATGACGGGGCGGATGACGATCCACGACGGATGGTGACGTGACGAAAGTTTCGTCAAGTCACCATCCTGTCACATGTCCGAGGATTTCGGAAAAATCTGTCACGTTCGCGTCACCGTCATGTTTTGCAGATTCCCCGTCACCGGATGGCGTCACCGTCATGTGTGACGGGAAAAACAACCATGCGGAGGAGAGAGAATTGGAGGGGCATATCTCTAATTATCTTTGGACGACATCCTTTTGCATGCGCGAATTAATGCAGGGACTTTTCTGCAAAATGCCAAGAAATCGAGTTAGCAACACCACGTGGCAAAATCTCAGCCGTCGAAAAGCTTAAATCTAACGATTTTTAAGCTTTTTTGGTAATTTTTAAAAATCCATCACGGCCATCATCCGTGACGGCCGTCCCATCACGTCACTCGTCAGAGGCCCTCCGTCACCGTCGCATCACTGTCACACCCAGTTCGTCATCCGTCACTGTCACAGTCACAGGCCCCTAATTTCATCACCGTCACCATCACGTCATCCGTCACGTTGCCGTCACCGTGACGTGTGACGTTATGGATGACGGCTGCCGTTCCCTAGAACAACGAGAAGAGATGGACGTTGAGAGCTGCCTCTTTAAAAGGAAATACATGTATGAGGGTGAAATAATCAAAATGCCCCTAAAGGAACAGACAGTTGAAATGTGGGTATAAGGTTGTATCATTCAACCTCTCCATCCGCTAAGTATTTCATCAGACACAAAATCTACAGATTGTGGTCGGTTAAGTGGTAGAAATATGGTCACCAATTGACTCTTCAACGTAGGGGAATATGGTATAACTTATTCCGATTGTAAATAAAGTATTATCAGAATATTAACTAATCGGTGCATCAAGCATCGAGCGTGAAATAAAATCAAGAACCCACAGATCAGGGAGACTTATCCGTTGCTGACAGGTTTTTAGTGTACTTTGTACAATCGTAAGGCCCGACGTCCAGATTTTTTCGTTTAACCTGCGAATGATGCAAAAATACAATAAATACGGAGAAAGAAAGTAATAAGAATGATTTTTAAAAAAGCGCACGTCATATGCTGCTTTGACATCAGTTCACCGCCACAAATCACTTTTATGCATCCTATTTGCCGATTATGTTCACCAAGAAAAAGCTGATCAGGAGATGAAATTAAAATCTGTTATCTTATAGATAACCGGACCCTACTGGGCTCCGGGATGAATCAAGTTATGTAGATCACTGTTGGAGTACAATTTGATATTTAAATCGAATTAGATAAATCATTAGATCTGTACTGGGACATGAGTATACAAAATGGAAACCATTCGAACAACAAAAAGGATGCAAATTTGGATGAAGAAGATTTTGAAATATGTTAGCACCATCCCACTCTTACTAACTTGATCTTTCACCCTTTCTCTACGAAGTGATGGCACGTGGGAGCGCAATAATGAGAGTTCACTAACCGGCGACCAGGGTCCTGGCTCGGCGTTAGATTTCTCCTTGGGAGAATTCTGAACGGCCCCAGATTTTACTTGCAGAATATCCTGAAGTACATCAAAAAAATATGTTTTACACATTCAAAAATCCCAAAAGCCCGGGAATTAAGAAACATCCATAAAATGTGACAAGACGTTAAAGTAGACAGACATGCGTTTAGACAAAATTTTCACTTTTCGAAGACTATTTTTGACTCACATGATGATAACGAAATAAACGACTATCCTCGACGTCCTACAGCGTTACACAGTCTATCCTAGCAGTTCTACCAATCAACATTACCAAAAATAGTTCCTTTATACCAGTGCTCTTGGAAAAAATTAGAATTAAACATCTGGCCACAGCAAAATTGACGGAAGGAATTACCTCGCCAAATGTTTCCAGCGCCGCAATCCATTCATCGGAGAATGGTGCTGCTTTCAGTTGATTCAGCAGGATAGAAGTATCTTTTGGCTCCTTAACGGGATCCTCACTGATCGCCAATGATCAAAACGCAACTTCAAAATCATTCAAGGTTATCAAAATTCCGTAACTTCATGAGAAAAGTATACTGACCTCGACGAGGGTATACAAGGGCACCGGCTAGCAGGTTGGCTTTCATTATTTTGATTATTTTTTTCTGCTTCTCGTTGCTTCATTAAGTTTTCGTTGACTTTTACTGGCCGTGCGCTCGGCACCTTTAGTATAGATGCGTTCTCGTCCTGATCTTTGATTGGTGCAGGCCTTTTCGAGGTTTCTGATTGCGACGGCTGAAAACGCTTCTCATAAGACGAAGACGGCAACGGTAAGTGTGAATTTGCATCCCTTTTTGTTCTGAAAGAAGAATATCTCCCGACGAGCTTGAGATGATTTTGGGCCGCAGAATTAGAGTGAACATCAGGCTTTCCGTCAGAGATTGCACCACAAACATTAGGAGCATTGATTTCGCACCTATCAACTTTGACAATTCTTGTCGCTGAACCCCCAGAAACGGAGCACTCTTCCTGGGGCAGTTTGGAAGTAATAGATGATTCATCTCCAACACTTGGACAAATTTGAACAGGTTTTCTTTCCACCTTTTCCCCATTCAGAGTGGTTTTCATTCCTGACGCCTTGTGATAAATATCTGGAATTATTGACTGATTTCCTAATATGCAAGGAAGATTAACTTAGTAAGAAGTCCGCGAATAAGAAACAATATGTAATTGAAACCACCTTTTCCCCTCAGGTCCTTCATGGGCGTCAGAAATATGGATGCACTTGAGGGCTGATTATTACTGAACAAAGCCTGGGATTCTTTCTGGGCAAGAGAGCGACTTTTATCCTGAAATTTTGCCACACGCAACATATTTTAGATTTCTATACCCAACAGATGAAAGGAATATCGAGCATCACAATTTAACAGTAGTACCGAACAAAAAAATCCAACAGAAGGAGTCGGCATTTTCAATCCCGAAGCCTTAAGTTGGGTGCTCCCGGGATTTTTTCGAAGTGTAGTTTCAACTTTTTCAAACCTAGATGATCCATAACTTGTAAGGAAGCTTCTTGATGATGGGGGAATTTGAGGCTTTGGTAGAGAGCTGATAGTGTGCTTCCGCAAATCAGAATCATCGATGACCTGTTTATAGGCCAAAAGGGTAAAATTTAGGCGGATATGGTAACCCTTAAAGCGTAGTTTACTGAAAACTTAAGAAAAAAACTAAACATTTCGCACCCTTTTTCTCTTGGCGGCTTCTTCAGAGTTTTCGATAGACGTTGTCAGGGAGATGTTATTATTCGTCGGTGCCAGCATGGAGCTTCTGAATTTGGCACTCTCATCCACCCGCTTGCCTGTAAAAAGAAACAATTTCAACCTATATGTATGGATGGCATGATCAGATCAAGGTTCTACATTATGATGAGACATTAACTACATGAAATTTTTACAAACCCATCAACTAACCTGGCTTCAAATTCTTGTTCGCTGGCCTTGTCGGTGTACTACAATTCACATAAGAGGACACTGAGGACGCATGTGACGTTAGGGTGGAGAACTTTGGGAGTTTTGATGGTGCGATTGTTCCAGCATCAATCGTTCTCTTTAGCGTTAAAAGACGTCAAGACTATCAATCTTCCCCTCAATTTTAGAAATTTAATAATAATTCAAAGTCGATGATAAAGATTTCATTTAAGAATTCACCACTCGGTGATACGTAAAAAGATTTGCTGCGAAATGACTTTTCCAATCGTAATACATAAAAAGAAAAGGATATGAATACGTGGATGGAGCAACCAGTATGTTTCTAGTGGTACCCTGAAACGCTTTAGTTTTTTCTTGAACCTGAAAAATGACAAAATCTTCGGTTAGCAAATGACCTAGGTCCTAAATTATCAGTTTTGATGAATTCCAAACTAACCTCATTAATCAGAGCGTCCTCAAGGAGTGGTTTAATCGAATCGGAAAGAAAATGGGAGGCCTTCTTTAGTTTGAAATTGGATTCCACGCCCAGAGTTTCGTGAGAGTTCCCTTCTGCACTAAATTCAAAACTTCTCAACGGAGAAAGATCATCACTGGGCTTAGTCGGAGAACTTTTTTTCCAATGACTGGCGCTAGATTTGGTGGCAGAGACACAGAGCAGGGACAATTCACTGTGATCCAGAACGCCTGCTCAACAGCAAAATAATGGGAAAAATATCAGCACAAGAGAGCGGGCTAAATTGGCCAGTAGGAGATACCAGACCTTCTTCCGTGAAGAAAGCTTGATTCCAGGTCAAGCTCTTCCTCAAGTTGGAACGATCCCCTTTCTTTGATTTCCTAGACTGTGTGCCCGGCTGTGGATGCGAACCAAGATCATAGCTGCTTTCCGAGGCCGAACAAATGTTTTCCTTGTTGTTATCGTCAACCATCGGAAAATCAACGCAATCTTGAACACTACCTCTCCCGTCGCCTGAGATCCAAACACAAGACGCCGTGGGATGAATTACAAGTCAAAATTTGAACGGGAAACAAATCAAGCACCCGCGCGATCCAAACAACAAATCTTTCGTCGTAGCTTAGACCCAAAGTTTCCACTGCCAAAGCATCTACAGAATTCTTACATGGAAGAAATTAAAAAAAAAACTATTATAAAACAACAACTTTCCGAACACAAAACGAATCTCCGATCAGCCGCCGTAGAACAATCGAGAGAGAGAGAGAGATGTAACGAGAGATACCCGCCTGTTGTTGACCTAATATCCTCGTTGGAACGTCCCTACCGCCATGGAAGCCTCCTCTGCTCGCCGCTTCAAGATCTCCGACATCTCGCAGACTCTCAATTCAAACTTCCGTGGGCGGGAAAATTAGCTATGTTTCATTAGTGGGCCGCAATTAAGCCCATTTAACGCGATTTTCAGCCCAGCTCACTAAATTTACTAAATTAGAGTTTTTCAGGGGGGGGTTTAATTTACAATAAAGCTACATCCGGGGATAACAAAAATTTAGAAAAATAAAGATTTGTACAAGTCCAGTCACCGCTCTAAATCCCCAATTGCTTCTTCTCGATTCAGCTTCTCTGCTCCTTCCTCTCTCTTCTCCGTCTCTTTTCCTGGTTCTTCTGCTTCCTTGAGCTCATCTAAATCCAAAAACAGAGTCCGTTCAGTCCAAGTAGATATATACATATATAAAGAGATAAATAGGTAGATAAAGATAGAGAGGGATATATAATTGAGATAGATAGGTGATAAATACTTAAGTTGAGATATATATATATATATAGAGCTCATCCAAAGCTTCCAAGAACAGAGTCCATTCAGTCCAAGTAGATATATATATAAAGAGATAAATAGGTAGATAAAGATAGAGAGGGATATATAATTGAGATAGATAGGTGATAAATACTTAAGTTGATATATATATATATATATAGAGAGAGAGAGAGAGAGAGAGAAATGGGATGGAAGAGAGAGCAGGAAAGAAGGGAGTTGGGGAAGGGAGAGATGAAGATAGATAGATTGCTTTTTAGATAGAGGGAGATATAAATAGATACAGAGAGGGATAGCGATATACATGGAGAGACATCTAAAGAGATAAATAGGTAGATAAAGATGGAGAGGGAGGAATTAATACTAGAGTTAGAAGAGAGGGAGGGGGAAGGAAGAAATTGATAAATATACAAGTAGAGATACATAAAGAGAGAAAGAAGGGGAGAGAATGAGAGAGAGAGAAATGGAGTGGAAGAGGGTGGGGTGAGATAGAAAGATGATTGATAATATAAAGATGTATAAAGAAAGAGGAATGGGGAGAGAGAGAGGTGGGGTGGAAGAGAGCAAGAGAAAGGGGAGGGCTAGAGAGAGAGAGAGATAGATAGATAGATGAATATAATGTGTAGATAGATACAGAGAGAGAAATGAAGAGAGGGAGAGAGATAGATGGATAGATGATTGATAATACATAGATAGATACAGAAAGAGGAATGGATAGAGAGAGAGATATGGAGTGGAAGAGAGAGCAATAGAAATGGGAGGTCTAGTGGGAGGGAGAGAGATAATAATACTGAAAAGAGGAATGGAGAATGAGAGAGGGAGAGAGAGATATACCAGCAAAGTCTTCGTTGGGATTGGACTGAGGAGAGGTAGTTGGGGAAGGAGGGGACTTGAGTCTGAAG
This sequence comes from Wolffia australiana, assembly GCF_029677425.1. Classification (NCBI taxonomy): domain Eukaryota; kingdom Viridiplantae; phylum Streptophyta; class Magnoliopsida; order Alismatales; family Araceae; genus Wolffia; species Wolffia australiana. Next base: position 9,972,871 of record NC_135835.1, read on the forward strand.
CTGAGGAGAGACGGGCTGAAGAAGCCAAACTGGCCAGTGCTGCTGAAGGCCACCTCAGCATCCGCATGCCTTCTAAACACAACCTTGGCCGACTTGCTAATGGCGTCGACCTTCGTCTCGGCTTCCTTGAGAGGCCCATAACGGCTAAAAACTCTGAAAAGATCCGTTTCAGAGGGAATTGCCCCTGGTTCACTGAAGCTCAGAATAAGCGCAGTAGGAGAACAGTCCTCCCCGGGCCGCTTCTCTCCAAAGAAGGTCGTCGTCGTCGTCGGCGTAGTCGTCGTCGCTGTCGTCTTCGCCGTGTTTCGCTTGGCCGACGTCACCGCGTCGATACGAAGATGGTGGGCCACCTCCATTTTGCTCAAGGGAAGCGCCTCCTGAGAGAGCTTCGCCTTCTTCCTTGCTGCGCTCTGAACCGCAGAGGAAGATACAAGCCTGTCAGTCCAGTAAGAATCGGTCATGTAGTCTTGGGCGCAGGCCTCTGTTTCCTCCTCTTGTTTCGGCTCAGACTTCTTCTTTCGACCTCTCTTCTTCGGAATCTTCTCTGCGGGCTCTTCCAAGGTTTCCGCCTTCTTCTTCCTGCCTCTTCTCTTCTTGAAGGCTGCGTCGCGCAGTTTCCTGATTTCGGTGAAGTATGGGACGATTGTGGAGAGAAAAGAATGTCCTTTGGCTGGGTTTCTCGCTGCCAAGACGAGCTGTGACAGCATCTCTCTCGACAATCGCCCGGTTTCATCAGGGGCGTGGGAAGAAACATCAAAAACAGCCTTCCCCGAAGAGCTCTTCCGAAGAATTTGACCGTTGGACGGGGATTTGGTCAGCTTGCTTGCCACCCGGCTTATGCACTCGCCAATTTTGAAAGATTTGCCCATAATCGGGGTTTTCACTTCCTGCCCGCCGAATTCCTCCGGCTTCCTCTTCTTACCTTTCCCAGGAAATTCAAACCCATCACCGTTCTCGGAGCTGCCGTACTTCTTCTCACCCTTTCTTCTTCCTTTGCTGATCTTGGCTTCCACTTTCTCGTCGCCATGATAAACGGGAGTAAACATCAGAGTTTTGCCTCTTGAACGATTGAAAGATAACGCCTGGGCCTTTGCCATAGTTAATTCCAGTTTGTCCGTCACTTGGCAGGGATACTGAGCCAGAACTTTGATGGAATGGAGAAGTTTATCGGGATGCCAAGTAAAGGTCTTACCAGGGATAGCAACAAAAGATTTTTTGCGAATTCCAGCGCATTCAACCTTCTGGGTTTTGAGTTCGTTCAAGAGGAGCTGCGACGTGCAATGGCAGGACAAAGCCAGCTCCACGCGCCTGGAAACTTCGGAAAGGGCATTATCAACCGCTACGACAAACGTCTCCGACGCACTCTGATTTGCCAATTGTAAGAAGCATCCATGGAATGGCCTCAGCATGCTATCATCGCACCATGCGAAAGTCTTGTCCCCAAAATACCCAATTAAGAAATGGTCCTTTTTCTGATGCTTCAAAGCCAAGTCCGAGGCATCCGAGGGATCAAATATTTGCCCAGGCCACCAGGGATGACTTTTCACTTTGCCCCACACTAAATCAGACACTGAGAATGACGATTCATCAACGTAACCAGGGTCAGAGAAAACATCCTTAATTTCTTCAGCAGAATCGGGAATCGTAGTCTTCAAATTTGGGTTCTCTTCGATTTCCACGTTCTTGATGTTTCCAGCAGTAATATCCTCACTTCGATGAACATCAAGAACAGCAGCCGAGGTTTCCTGAGAAGCTTCCGCAACAGATACTTCATGAAAGGAGTCATCATCAATTTTCCCTGGATCACTCAACTCCACTTCCATAATCTCGACCCCATTCTGATCGATAGATCCGAGGACTCCATCGCGGTCGGTTTCGCCTAGACATGCTTCATCTCGATCGCATGCTTTCTCTTGGCTTGCTTGTGGCAACGTCGTACATTGTTCTTCAACTGTGTTCAGATCTTGGGCGACAACCGGTTCTGTGAGAAGTTGGCTTGCATCTTCTTTGACGACATCTGCATGTTCTACGGCAATCTCTTGCTCTACCAAAATTTCAGTTCCTATGTCCTCTACTAATTGACTATTTTCTGTGTAGCCATTTGTGATGTCACTCAATGTAAAGGTGAGATCTTCAGAGCCGTGGAGTAGAGGATCGGCAACTGACTCCGAGATCAATCCTTGAATCTCCTCCGCTGCAACATTTTCCAACGCCATTTCCTGAGACAAAACGCTTTCTCGGCCGTCTGAATGCACTCTGGTCGGAGACGAGCGTTCAATTCCGGTAGTTTCTGAATACCCCGGCGTTGTTTCATCCGCGATCTCGGCAACTGCGTTGAGGTCCAAGATTTCTGCCGCCGCAGGCTCCGAAAGGGGAGAGCTGGTCGACATGAAGCAGAGAGTCTGGCACGCACAACACCGCGAAGAAGTAAATTACCCTAACCCTAGAAAATCGCCCGCCTACACCAGAGATTGAAATGTTAATATGAGATGAGGATTCAAGGAAATCAAGCACGACGGACGAGACAGTGCGCGTTTACCGTTCGATCTCGCGGGACGATCTTCGCGAAGAACAACTGGAGAAATGGATCGATCTTCGCGGCTTCGAGCAGGAAGAACTGAGAAGAACAGGAAGACGAAGCGGAACAGATGTTCAGCTTGCGCAATTAATGGCGTTTTTCTCAGTGGAGGTAAGCGGTTCGAAGTTCACCGCCCGGTGACAGTAACCCTTTTAAGGAAACAGGATCCGATCGCAGGGAAGGTCGTGGAGTGCGGTCCAAAAATTCGCACAGGTGTGCGAATTTTTCACCGTATCTAACCCTTTGTGCGATGCCGGTAGGAATTTGTGCGGAAATTCGCACAAGTGCGAGCGGGATGGAAGTACGGATGTCGTTCGGTGCAGTGCGAAGTTTCGCATCGTTTGTGCGACTTTCCAATCGCACGTAATTTCTTAAAAAAGAGAAAAGTCGATATTAATTCATTCCGCCCTTACAACTATTTGTATTGGATATTAACACCTGCAACAGCCAACCGAGAGCTCTTTTAAAGGTATATTTGCAACCAAATTTTAAGAACATTCCCTCTAACTTTAGAAATTGCTTGAAAGTCCTATTTTCCTTAAAATTCTATCCTTTACTATTTACTAATCATTTCTTTCTCAAATAAATTCCCAAAAAAAATCGATCAAATTCCAGAAAAACCTAGAAAATTCATAACTTCATCTCCACATTAATTATTACTAAAATAAAATTTAAAACCTGTCATTTCCATTTAAATAGAGTTATTCCAGGCTTAAATAAAGTCCAGAATTTATGAATTAACAGAAAAATATGGAAAAATCAGGATTCACATGGAATAACAATTAAACTCTTTACGTGGATAAAAATATATAATAACAACCCTATTTGAAACTCTTTGCACGGATAAAAATATGCTAGTTACTTAAATTAAACAGCAACTTTATGGTCTTATCAATCAGCATTACCGCACTGTTGCATACCACCAGATAGTTCATTCGTAGAACCAATGAAGACTTTAACTTCTGTGGAAGGAATTTCATTCAAAGACATCTGAAAGGGCTATGCAGCATCTGTCATCTTTTCAGTTGAAAATTGAAACATAGAAACTTCTTAAAGAAACTCCTAACATCTGAAAGGGTTCAAAAGATAACATTTTCCAAGACAGGCAACATGATTGCAAGTAGGGATAGTTGATGGAAGCAAATTGCGTAGTTATTTTAAAATGTCGTTGAGATTTAATTTGCCTACAGTCAAATAAATTTGATAAAATATATAAACTTACTCCTGTATACTGTGAGTATGGTCGCCTCCACAGGGACTGGCCTTTAGGGATGTATTATTAATTGAGTTGTTAGATAATAAGCTATAATAATAATACTAAAGAGGAACTAAGTAGTAGTAAGTATATAGAATAATAGGCGAATAAGAGAAATATAGAAGAGAAAATATCAGATATTATATGTATATATGTATTAGATACTAAGAATAATAAAGAATTAAGATATTAGATATTATATTTAAGAATTTTAGTAATATAGATAGTGAAAATATGGACAAGTATTTAATAAGAGTAAATAGTTCAATAAGAGTAAATAACAAAACAACAATAAGAAGCTAGATAGATAGGGAAAGATTATTTAATTAAGTATAGATAGGTAAGCTACAGAAGTCCTTATATATATTAAGAATATAGATAGGGAGAGAATGAGCTAATTACCTAAATATAGTATAAAAAAGTAAGTAGATAGGTAAGTATAGAGATGAAGCTAATATATTTGTGTGGAATTTTATAGATGTTCGCTTAGTTATTATATAGTTATTATGTGTGTCTTATATTTTTATAGATTTTTAGGGTCGACTTAAGGGAGTAAAAGGATGATTTAGTTGAAATAAAGAGTTATGTAGTTTATTTAGTTATTATATGATTTTTTATAAGTATTTTCTATAGGTTCTGTAGAGGAAAATTGGGGAAGAGGACGCAGTTATGTCGAACACCCCTTGGGCATTTGATAGAATGCTCGATAGGAGTCGGGTAAGAGGTATATATATTTATATTCATTTATTTATAAGGCTGATATAGGGAAAACTTATATAAATCGAGATATATTCATCAAACAAACGAGGTGTTCGATGAAATGCCGCATAGAAATCACAATGTCAAAATTTTATTGAAAACTTAAGCAATATCTAGATTAAACTAGAACTATCCAAAGTAAAAAAACTATAACAGTTTCTCATCCAGATGAAATGAAAAGAAAAACTTACCAACTCACCTTGAATCAAAGATAAGGTGGTGGCGGCGGCGATCCTCCGTATGTGAATTCCCTCGTGCTTCTCTCCCATGCTAGCACAAGTCTTCATCTTCTTCAGCCTCCTATTGCATTGTCTGGAAGTCTAGGAGCCGTTAGAGGGTTGTCACACCCCTCCTCTTGCTGCGACAGCCTCAAAAGGGTCCTCCGCAGTCGTTAGACTTCTAGTCGAAAGATACGACGTTCAAGCTAAAAAGTTGCATTTAAAGGGTCGAGAGAGGTCTCTCGATCCCCCCTAGAGAGCAGGGTTGGTTCGACAGCCTCCCAAAGGCCGTTGGACCATCATGTAGTCCCCTCGTCGACGGTTTTTGGCAGCTGGCTGACGAGAAGGATGGCCAGGGGCGAAGGAAAAGTTTGTCCCTCCTTCAGCCGTTGAATTTTCTTCGATCCAAGTCAACGGCTACGAATACATTGCAGCTGTAGACCCGTTTTGATCGATGTACCCCCCCTCCTGTCCCATCAACAGGCCTCGTCAGCTGCCCCATCAGCTGTGTGTGCCCTGATTTGCCCGATGTGGGTCTCGCAATCTGGGTCAGCACCCAACAACCAATTCGAGGACCTGAAATAGATATAAAACAAGTTTAAAAAATAGATAGATCTCACTGTCCAATCTTCTATATCAAGGTGATAACGTGATAAATGCATGTATAATTCCATACATTTTAGATTTTTTGGTATTATTAATTTAGAATTTATCATGTTATCACTTGAATTAAATAAATAGTTATGCACTAGCTATAAATTCTAATTTTTGCACATTATGGTTATTTTTTACTAAACTCCTTGACTTCTTTGAATTCAAACAATTTTAGTACTGATGAGTATTGTATAGTTTCACATGTGCAGAAATTTATAGGAATGAGAAGATGGTAATTTTTAAAGAGTTGGAGAATTTTTTAGAGTTAAGCGATGCTCAAAAGGGGCTTGAAAGGAGCAAAAGGTGTTGTGGGCCTTCAAAAAAAAGGTCTGAGGGAGATAGGCCACAACCTGTGTTAGTGAGAGACTAGCTACTATGGGCTAAGAAGACGAACAGTCTCCATCTTCGCCACTGGTGAGAATGTCTCGAAGTAGTCTACGCCATAGGACTGACTTCGCCGAGAGGCCCTTGTCCTACAAGGTGGCCCATCCGCTCCCATCGGTCCCGGAGGTGACACTCCTACGGGGCCCGAATCTCCTTCAGTGGATGCGCTTTGTCGAAACCGCCCTAAAGGCACGTCAGCTCTTCAAGCACTGCACTGAAGAGCCCCTTACAGTCGACCACCCACACCATGCGGCGTGGGACGTTGAGGAACAGTTCGTCCTCGGCTGGCTGTATGCGTACACCCTGGCTCCCGACTTCCGCGACCGGTTTCTCGATCAGAAAGCGGTCAAGGATTCTGGGATCAGGCGCGCTCCTTCTGTGGCCGGGACAACGACTGGTGGCGCCTTTATGCTCTTGCATGTAAGGCCAGCAATCTCCGTCAGGGGACGCTGACCATCTCTGAATATGCACTTGCCCACAAGAAGATGTGGGATGAGGTGGACTATTATCTTCCACCCGACGACCCGACGTCAAAGACGTACCAGAATGTGCTCCTCTTGCGGATCATGGGCTTCCTCAGCGGCTTGATCCGCGAGTATGATGACATCCGTCGTCGTGCTTTGCACCGCAAAGGAGGTCCACCTGCTCTTGAGGAATTGGTGAAGGAGCTCCAAGAGGAGGAAAGTCACTTTCTCCTCCATGGGACTCCCTCCTCCGGTCCTCCGGGCGAGTCGACCGCCCTGCTTTCTGCCCCCACCGCGTCTGCACTTTCTTCCGGCGGCAAGCCCCCGACGATCCTCCCTACGCCCACATCCGCTGCTTCACCAGCTGGGACGGCGGTTTGCTCATACTGCGGCAAATCGGGCCACGGGAAGAACAAGTGCAAGAAGCGCCTGAATGATTGGAGAAAGAAGAAAGAGGCCGCCGACGGCAAGGCCATGGTGGCCCAGTCTGACTCATCCTCCGCCAGCGCCTCCTCAGTGACCATGGATCAGCTCCAGCAGATTTGGCCCGACCGTGACCAGATGGCAGCCCTGCAGAATCCATCCACGGCTTACTTCGGTGGTTTTGGTGCGTCTTCCACTCCTTCCCCTTCCGATGAATGGTACTGTGGTCATACGGCTTTTCACTCTCCTGTCGTCTCCGATACTACTTGGGTCCTTGACTCGGGGGCCACCGAACATGACCCCGAGTAATGCCCGGTTTGTGTCCTACGAGCGGCATCAGGGTGGCCGTACTGTTCTCACGGCAGGGGGTGGATGTCTTCGTGTGGCTGGCATCGGGGCAGCCTATGTGGACGGTCTTGGTGTGGTCCACAACGTCCTGCATGTTCCCGACCTGTGGGCAGTTCTTATGTCTCCACAGCGTTTAGTTGATGTCGTCTCCTGTTCATTCCACCTCAGGCCTGACGGTATGTTTCTGTCTGACAAGGCGGGCCGAACTACACCGATTAGGCGGGAGAATGGACTGCTGCTGCTGGATGACGGAGGCCGCTCCCAGTGCTTCATGGTGCACCGGACTCTACTCTCGGTGGCTGAGCAGTGTCGGGGTTGTCTTCTGATGGAGCATCAGCGCCTTGACACCCCCCTTTCTCTACTTTACAGCGTTTGTTTCCGTCGTTATGTTTGGGCGTGGACCTCAAGACTGTGATTTGTGAAGCTTGTCAGTTGGCCAAGCATCGTAGATCCTCTTTTGCTTCCTCTCCGTCACACACTACGACCCCGCTGTTCCGTGTCCACAGTGATGTATGGGGGCCGGCCCCACAGCCCAGTCTGAAGGGGCACCGCTACTTCCTACTCTTTGTGGACGAAGCTACCCGCTATACGTGGGTTTACCTTCTGACTGCGAAGTCGGAGGTTGCGCAGAATGTTCGACATTTTTGCACCATGCTCCAGACGCAGTTCGGTCGCGGCATCCAGCATTTTAGGTCCGACAATGCTCGGGACTTCTTCAACGCTGACCTCGACTCTTTCTTTGCTGACCGGGGCATTCTCCACGAGTCCTCCTGTGTGGCCACCCCCGAGCAGAATGGCATGGCTGAGCGGCGGATCGGCTATGTTACCTCGACAACGCGCACGTTTCTGTTGGACTCGAAGGTGCCTAGGCATTTTTGGGGCGATGCGGTTTTGACGAGTGCTCATCTCGTTAACCGTATCCCCACCCCGCTCCTGGAGTTCTCCAGCCCCTTGGACCGGATGACTGCGGCCTTCCCGGACGCTTCCTTGAGGACGGGGCTCTTGCCTCATATCTTCGGCTGCACGGCCTACGTCCATGACTCTTCTCCGACGCGCACAAAGCTTGATGCTCGCGCCCTCAGGTGCGTGTTCGTGGGTTACTCTTCCCTCCAAAAAGGGTATCAGTGTTACCATCCGCCCTCTCGGCGTTTCTTCATCTCGGCAAACGTCACCTTTGCCGAGCATGAACCCTACTTTGGGGACTGTTCTACCTCATCACGCCTTCCACTGGATGAGGCTCCTTCGGCCCCCCCCTTGGGGCCCTGTCTGATCGTGGAGTCTACCACCACCACACCACCCTCCTCCCTCCATGATCTCTCTCCCCTTGCCTCCTCTTCCTCAGTTCCCCCTGCGGGGTCCTTGGACGTGTCCTCCACTTCGCTCTTCGTTTCCTGCCCTCCCCCTTGGCAACTCCTCCTCTCCCATTGGTCTCCGGTTCACCATCCTCGTCCCCTCCCGGTGAGTCGCCCTTGTCACCTGTTCGTGACCAGCCCTCGTCTCCATCCAACTCATCTTCCCCTCCTACTGCCGACATACACTCCTCATCCGGTGTGTCGTCTCCTGCTCCTCCCGGGAGTTCCCCTTGCTTCCGCTCCTCCTTCCGATGGTGACGATCAGTTGGGATGGCCTATTGCTCTCACGGAAGGGGTCCGTCAGTGCACTAAGGCCTCCCTATACCCTCTCTCTCATTTTATCTCCTTTGACCGGTTGAGTCCTCCCTACCGGTTATTTCTTTCCCGCATCGAGTCCGATCCTGCTCCTCATCGCTAGCCGATGCTCTCGCCTCCTTCTTGGAAAGCGGCGATGGATGAGGAGATGCAGTCTCTCCTCAAGAACCACACGTGGACGCCGCTCCACTTCCCTGGCAAGAGGGCTGTGGACTGCAAGTGGATCCACGCCAAGAAGCATCATGCGACGGGACTCGAACGCCTCAAGTCTCGGCTTGTGGCTCGGGGTTCACTCAGTCCTATGGCGAGACTACTTCGAGACGTTCTCACCAGTGGCGAAGATGGAGACTGTCCGTCTTCTTTGGCTCTTGCGCCCATTTCCATCGGGACCATCCGCCAGTTCGACGTCAAGAATGCCTTCTTGCATGGCGATCGACGGAAGAGGTGTACATGCAGCAGCCGCCGGGCTATTCTCTCGCCCCGGCCACGCAGTGTGCCGCTGCGGAAGTCTCTATGGACTCAAGCAGTCTCGCGCATGTGGTTTGGGCGTTCTCCTCCGCTCAAGACCGAAGGGTACACTCAGAGTAATGGAGATGCCTCCTCTTCTTCCGTCACAGGCCGACCGATCTCCATTCTTGCCGTGTACGCCGACGACATCCTCATCACGGGTCTGATGCTGCGGCTGTCCGCCTGAGTGCCGCCTTGGCTAAGGAGTTTGAGATCAAGGCCCTCGGCCTTCTTCGCTACTTCCTTGGTCTCGAGGTGGCCTACTCTCGTGGGATCTTCGCCTCACAGCAGAAATACACCGTCGACTTACTAGCACCGATCGGGATGACCGACAGCGCCGGTGAGCACTCCCATTGATCCCAACGTCAAGTTGGGCAAAGGGGAGGATTCACCACTGATGAATTCCCACCGGTATCAGCAACTAGTGGGGAAACTCCTCTACTTGACGCACACTCGGCCTGACATCGCCTTCGCCGTCAACTTGCTCAGTCAGTTTATGCATTCTCCCCGGGAGGTTCACCGTCAGGCCGCCCACCGGGTTCTTGTGTACCTGGAGGGCTGCCCCGGCAAGGGCCTGCTCTTCCTCGCAGACTCGACCAGACCGTCAAAGTATACACTGATGCTGACTTCGCCGGTTCCGTTGTGGATCATCGGTCTACCACGGGCTACTTCACGTTTGTTTTTGGCAGTCTTGTCAGCTGGAAAAGCAGTAAGCAGGACAAAGTGTCCCGTTCTAGTGCCGAAGCCGAGTACCGCGCACTCGCCGATGGGGCCTCCGAGGGCCAGTGGATCTATGGCATCCTTCACGATCTCCGCGTGGAGTACGCCGGCCCGATTCACTTCTACTGCGACAACAAATCGACGATCGCGTTGGCCAAGAACCCTGGACAACAGGGACGTATCAAGCACATGGAGCGCAACCGCTACTTCTTGAAGGAGCGAGTCGACGAAGGGATCTTTGACCTTGATTTTTTTGCCTCCGCCGACCAGGCAGCGGACGTCCTCACTAAGGGCCTCTCCCGCCCACTTCTTCAACGTGCCGTCTCCAAGCTCGGCATGGAAGATATCCATACTTCGCTTGCAGGGGGGTGTTAGTGAGAGACTAGCTACTATGGGCTAATGGGCCCTATTCTATAAGCCCATTAGCCCATCTATCCTTCTCTCTCTTAGGGTATACATACCCACCTATGTACTCAGTTATGTGCATGTTATTATCTTCCTCTTTCCTTCCACAACAACCTGGAATGCCCATTGGGCTCTCAAAAGCCTCGCAAAGAAAGAAGCTACAGATTACAAGGGAAAGCTCTCAACCAATGGAGAAAAATAGGCAAAATGGCAAGAAAAAAGAATAGAAACTGCCACAGGGGTGTTTTAGTAATTCTTCCAATGTACAAATACACTTTTTCTCCCTCATTTTCCCCCATTATGGACATGCTTTAGCAAGTGGCAAGCAGGATAAGGCATATTTCAAAATCCAGGTTGTTCAACCTGCTTAATGTAAGTTTATGGAAGTTTTCTCTTAATCCCATCTCTTTTTTGCATTAAAAAACGCCTGATCCTGGCAAAATACAAGGATACATACTTGATAGAAAGCATTTAGGGATCATGAAATTTTCATTGAGATTTTAGGAACCTAGATTTAGATTTTCCCCATCATTATCCCTCCATTTACCCTTAAAATCCACCACTTTCTCTCTCTAAACACTCATTTTCCCTACTTTCTCTCAAGATTCGGTTATTTCTTGATAGACCTTCGTCCATATCCCTAGTTCATTCCCTCAAAATTTCATAAAGACTCTCATTCATTTACATCTTCAAATTCCATCTCAAACTCTCTCTACACCATTTCTTCATTTTCTCTCCAAATCTCCTTATTTCTTCATTTTCTCTCTTTATCTCATCATTTTGACATTTTCTCTCTCTAAAAAATTAATTTATCTCTAAAATATTTCCCTATCTCTCTCTAGATCCTCCATCATTTTCTTTTTCAAATCCCAAAAAAATCTCCTAAAAATCAATTTTTCGCCTTTAAAAAACTTGATCATTGTCTCCTTCCACTGCCGTCGTGTGTTGTCGTGTGGTGCGGGACCAGCAGGGACACCCTTCCACCCGCCCGTTCGCACCCCGGCGGGCAGAAGAGCCCACTGGGCAGGACTTGGCCAAATTGTCTAAGTCCTTATTCAAGTGGGCGAAGCCCAATAGGCTGACCCACTAAGGCCAACCTAAACGGGCCAGGTCAGCCCACCAACCAAAAATTCCAATCCACACCAGGTTCGCCGGCCCATCCGCCGCTGCCGCCACTGCCGGTGGCGATCGATATAGTAGGTAAATGCTCCATTTGTAACATTAAAAAATTATAAAAATATTAAAATAGAAATAATTAGGGAAAAAATTTTTCTGCATTTAAAATTCCAAAAACAATCAGAAAAAATCCCTAAAATTAGTTTAATCAATTTCTAGTGATTTTAACATCTAACAAATTTCTAACTCTTGTTTCTAATATTTCTTGTGGTTTTTGGTTTAAATTAAATTACAGGAAATTCTAAATATTTATTTTCAATTTATGGTGTTAATTAAAATTAAAAAAATGATTGTAGAATATTTTTAGCACTTTTCTTCCTAATTATGCTTCAATTTAAATCATAGGAAATTGTATAAATTAGCTAAAAATTCATAAAAATATCAGAAATTATATTTCTCACTTAAATTCATCTCCTCCATTCCACGCTTGAGAAAAATTCTGAAATTAAATTTCTGCCTTGCCCCCTTACTTGTCCTATATCAATTATAGAGTATTCAAGTGGAAATTTTCATAATTAATGTTGGTTAAGTCTGAATCAAATCAACTACATAAAACCCCCTAAATTTGGACTTATCACGAGGCTAGTACTAGTTTGAATATCATATATTCAAGGACTTCATTAAAAAATATCACACGGTACTACCGTTGGTTGTATTTACTTCAGTGGACTCAAATGTGATATAAATGTATGATTGGCTTGATGATCAAAAAATATCCAGAAAATATAAGTGATTGACGCGCCAATTGCACATTCCACATCTCACACAGTATTCATGTAATGGATGTGAGATGCTTATAATGAATTCCATGAATACATGTTATGACTAACTTAATTATGATCATTTGAGGATATTCTAGAAGGATTTTTTTAGTAGAACAATGTTATCAAGTCCCACTCGTATCATGAATATGGTCGATCATGTAGCCATTAGTGTGGATACATTAATGATAGATAATGTGTAAATTTTAGTGTAAAGCTTCCGCTAAAGTTATGTATGAATCCCTGAATCTTATTATACCTAATTATCAATAATGTTATTAAATGTCTTGGTTCTATAAGTGATTCATAGTTTGAAGCACCAAAGACATCCCACAAATAGACATTTACATTTTTTACTGTAACCTATTATTCCTAATCATACAATTCTAAACCAATTAACTCACACAATGCACAAAGTTCATAGAAGCAATTGAGAAATCAATATGAGATTGTCCTTTCTCCGTGTAATATGAGACATCTTAATAACATAAAGTATATGGTAATGATTATGTATTGTTATGCCTCATTTAATTATTTATTTTAGTTCTAAGTACATAATTTGCACTTTATGATTACATATGAAAACATTACCTTACTATAAACTATTTATTTTATTAATTTAGGAAAATAAACCCATTTGAATCAGGTGGACTATTCTTACTATTTTCTAAAAAAATTTTGAAGTGGAAGGTTTAAGTAAATAAAATATTAAATTGTGCATGAAAATGTGATATAATAAGATTCATAACCCATGTTGTAGATCTGAATAGGATGTCCAATATTCAGAAGGAGAAAAGTCACAAACTCAATAATTTAACTTTGGAGATCCTTTCCTGTTAGAAGATAAACAAAAGCATGGATCAAGGCAAGATTCAAGATATAAAAAAACCACTAATTCATTGGAATTAGAAACATGAATATAAAACCTAGACCTTATCTATTTAAACTTCTCTCCCCCCCTCTTTGTATCCAATCCTTTTTATGTTAAACCAATAAATTGTAGTCAGCCTTTGTCATTAGTTTTATTGATTTCAATCTTTCTTAAAGATGTCAAATCGAGACATCAGTGATCCAATTCTGTTTATTCAGAGAAGAAGAATGAAGAACAATATCTCAGTCCCTAACAATGTGACAATGAGATTGATGTGTTTATTATAGATTTTCTCATATTTCATTTTGCCTTTGTCGCTATTTATTATCCATGAAGATAGTCAAGATACAGACCCTTCATATGCTTCCAAACATGGCTTAAAATCCTTCTTCAGTAAAAGTTATAGTTTTTTCATACACCCATGCCACATTCCAATTCCACCACTTGCCACAACACCACCACCCTGAATTGATGCCCTCTCTGTGTGCGGGTACCCATAATGTCCACCCATAAAATGCGAGTGAAGGTATATTATTTACTTATAATTTAAAATTACTATAAACTTATTTGAATCATATAAATTTATATTTATAAATTAAAATCATTTTAATTTTATATTATAAAAATATCTTAGAAATCATGTACAGTTATTAGATTTCATTTAAATTAATTAGGTATTTTTTGAATTACTTTTAATTAGTTGTCCTTATTTCATATTAATTAATACCTAAAAAATCATAACAAATAAAATATGAAAATACTTCCAAAAAATAGTATAAACATATTTTCACTAATATTCACTTTTTCAATACCAACTCTCTTTGGATTTGACCCTTTGGCACAATGTTCTTATTAATGAAATTATCAAATAAATTTTTTTGCATTAATCAAAATCTTAAAAAATTGCTATAAAATAATTTTTTATTTCATCAAAGTTCAACGAAGATGATGGAATAAATTTCTTGGCCAATATGGTGGAACATGTCAAAATAGTTATATGATGATTTCCCCATTCATTAGTACTAATTGGAATGACAGATTAGGATTTGACAGTTGGCCACACCTCAAATAATCCAAGGAGATTCAATTAGACGAGGGATTATACATGCATTGTTTCATGATGGTGGTAAATGTCCATCTTATCTTCTAAATCACAAGTTATAGCTTGACACTCCGTGTGAGGAAGCTCTGATGGATAATATGTGGCCATCAAGCCAATAATACCACCATGTTTATTTAAATTTGTTGAATAAAATGTTATGTTCATTATTATTGTAGTGTGATGATTGAATAAAATATTATAATGAAGTCCATGAATACGTGCAATGACCTACTGAATTATGATGAAATCATAATACATTAATCACTAGTCTTTAAACACGATTTTAAATATTCCTAATTCGATGGATAGTCGACGGGGACATCAAATTATTCGGATAGAATAGCACTAACTGTTCGTACTTATATGATAAGTATAACTGATATTGTGTCTATTAGTGTGGCGACACTAAGGACAGATAATGGGTGCTCTTTGGAGAAAGAGTTCGCTGAATTGATCCGTACGAATCCATGAATGGTATTATACCTAAACGTCAATCAGGTTATTCATGTCACGGTTTTACAAGTGATCCATTGAACTGAGACACCAAGGACATCTCGTGAATGGCAGAGTACATATTGACTATGACTTACGAGCCTCTAATCATGTGATTCAAACAAGTCATATCGTAGATGTAGTAAAAAGCTCATGGAGATGATTGAGTGGTCAAGATAGGATCATCTGCCCTCAATAGAAGAGGAGATTGACTCAAGGAAGAGGATGCATAACATCCCTAGCCAGGGTAGTGAGGATATTGGAGAAGGAGTTCTCCAATGATCCTCGTTGCGCATCCGTACCAATCAAATGACAGATTAGGGTTTGATGATAAACCATACACTAAGTCATTTGAGAGTTTCACGAGATGATGGATTATACATATATGGTAACCGATGGCAGTAAAGGTTCCATGAGAGAGTTCCAGCACTACTAGTATCTTCTAGATCACGAGGTGTAGCTTGACACCCCACGAGCTAGAAACTTAATTTATCGATTGGGTTAAATCGATACTTACTTAATCAATCTATATGTTGATATAGTTAATTATTAAGGTTGGCCAATAATTGTTATTGGGCCACTAAAGTTATTAACTAGAATGATACATGGGCCTAGAGGGTCACACACATAAGGTCATAATGGCATTGGTGGTTATATTTTCTTTGTAGGGTTTTTGAAAAAGACTTAAGTAAAATATAAATAGGGAAGGGGCACTCATTTCAAGCACCGTGGCCAACCAGAATTGAGAGCCCTTCCTTTCTCCACTCAACCTAGGAGAGTGTCTTCATAGTGAGAATCTCTTCAAGATTTTCAAGGAGAGTTGACGAAGAAGAGTTGGAGATCTAAGCGCCAAGTAATCACGTGGATACTTCTACAGGCCAGACACATAAGCGGCTTCGGAATGATATCAGAGCGGCAAATTCAAGGGTGGAACAAGTTCCCAGCAAGGTACATTTGATGTATGTTTTTAAAGATCAATTATGAATTGATCAACACACTTCCACATCTATGGAATCATGTTTTCCATGGATGAACCAAGGCACAGAACCCAATAAAGTCAACATATCAATTGGGATAAATCAATCAATAATTCATTCATTAATCAATTTGTTGGTATAGTTAATTGATTAGGTTTACAAATAGATGTTATTGTGGCATTCTATTAACTATATTGATACGCATGCCTAGAGGGTAAAACACAAAGTGGTCTTTTGGACATTTAACGATATACTTCAACTTTAGAGTTTTAAAGAAAAAATTCATTTCCTATAAATAGGAGATGCCATGAATAAAATTCACATAGGAGAGATTATGGAGGTGATAATCCTTCTTCTCCACTCTCAATAGGGTTAGAACGATTAACAAAGGTGGTGGATCAATAATGAGGCTCATCGAGAGGAAGGTGGATATTAGACCTCTCAAGGATCCCATGGATAGATCTAGGCTTATATTATTGAAAAAATTAACATGCCTTGCTTAAACAATTGAGAAATCACAAATATAGTGCAGGGACGCGGCCGGGACGGGACGTGGACGGTTCGGGACGAAATTCATCCCGTCCTACGTCCGATGTTAGAGTATGGACGAAGGATGGGATGGTTTTTCGTCTGCAGTCAAAAAAACCGTCCCGTCCAATAATCCCGGGATGAAAATTCGTCCCGTCCAATCCTCCCGGGATGAATTTTCATCCCGAAATTCGTCCCGGATGAAAAATACATTATATATTAATAATATATTATAATACATTATAAATTGTCCTCGCCAGGCCACGTGTCAACATCGCAACCGTTGGATGTGAATCCGACGGTTTCCCGTCCAGATTCGTCCGTCCGTCGTCCGGGGACCTCCTGACGGACGATTTTTTCGCCCTGCAGGACGAAACCGCCCCGCCCGGGGTCCCCGGATGAATTTTCGTCCCAGAATTCGTCCTTGCCCCCGGACGGGACAATTTTTTTGTCCGGGGACGAAAAAACCGTCCCGTCCGCATCCCAGCACTATAATCACAAATTCATTCTGTGTAAAGATGATTCAATCATCATATGTTCATTGTTATGATTTAGTCTTGTCTTCCACTGCATTAATCATAAATGAACCATGTCAACTGCAATCACAGAACCCAACACAATAATATTTAGGGATTATATACCTATTACAAATTTGACTTCTGATACAAAGCATGATAATTATATGTACATTTATATGATATAAGACACTGAATATTAAAATCTAAAGTGATGAAGACATAACCTCGCATAAAAGTATTACACATTTGATAACATATAAATTCTATTTATTTGTTTTGAATTTCAAACTAATGAAATATGTGAATGGTGTGAACCAAAATGTGTTTCATGTTACAAATCAAGCTGAAATCTAGTATAAATGGCCGGTTGAGGGTATGAAATGGCATTTGAAGGAGAAAGAATGAAGCTATTACTGAAAATCATGGATTTAATTGACTCGATACAAACTCAATTGCATAACATAATATCCAATAGAAGGATCCAATGAAAGAAAATTTTATGTTGTAAAAATTGTAGACTATAGTCGAAAATTAATATTGTAGAAAAGTTTTTTATAAGCTCGAAAATATACGTCTATATGTCGTTATTTTGGGAGTTTTTTGAACTTAATCACTAAATTTATATATCCCTTAATGCTTGAGTAAGGGGTCGAACCCTAGGGAGGCAATAGAAAAAATTCACTTTTCTCTCTAATTAGGGCTTAGAATTTGAATCCTAAATGAAATGTTGTTTTAATTACTTATTTAAATGCTAATACTTGTAGTTTTAAACTAACATTCTATCCTTTTGAACTTAAATGATTTTATGTTATTCAATAACATAGATTTAAAATCACTCAACTTTATCGTTTTATTTGATTTAAAGTCTTTAATTGTTTTGAATTATATTTTTTAAGTTTGTTTTAGTGAATTTTAAATCTATATATAAAATTGATTTAATTCTAAATGTTTTGTATTTTATTTGATTTATTTTTGACGGATTTAGGATGTTAAGAGTACGTTCTTTTTTAATTTAATTTTTATTTTATCCTCATTCCTTTGAAATTGTGAAAATGCCCTGTGATATCAAATCGTGAATATGTATATATATTTTTGTTTATTAATATATTTATATATATATATTGTTTGAAATTGAAAGCTAACGTAAATTGGCAAATCGTGAACACGATTTGCCAATTAGGGTGTTCTAACTCAAGTTTGGTCGAGTCAAGGTTCAAATTCGATTCAGGTTTATCTAACTAATTTGATTCAGGCTTGATCAATTCAAAGATAAACTAAAATTTGGAATTAAGTGAACTAAAATTGGGATTAAATTAAAAAAAACACAAACGGCGAACGTGGATGAATTTCAAAACTAGAAAAGTTGGAGAAATGATGAAGCGTAAAATATGTTCAGAATGAACCTAGAAATACCAGGAATAGCTGAGACTTGATTCAGGCGAACTTCGAGCAACGAACGCCGCAGATTTTCCTCCAATTTTTGACTTGAAATTCCTGAAATTTGTGGCGACGGATCAGCGAATTTCTTCCACGAATCGAGCTCCGCATTCTTCTTGGTGGAATCTTGAGTCTTCAAGGGAGCTAGGGATCTCTCTTTGAGCTTTAAAAATCAAGAATGGCTAACACTTTCGTTTCTCCGCTTTTTATCGCCGCGGAATTGGAAGAACACATTCTTCCGATTCAGTTATTATTTTCTCTCCGCTGCGCGTTGTATGCTCCGCGTCCAACGCAAGTGGTTCATTTATGTTTTGCATGGCTCAACTCTGTGGGCGACACGCACGGAACTACGTACATGCGTGTCACGCACCGAAGATGCAAGCACGCTTTCGGATAGGGCTGCGCGGCCCAGCATGTGGTGCGTGATGTTTGCACACCCTGTGCCACTTAGAAACTGTTAACGATTAAACTGGCCCAATAAGGGCCAGTTTTAATTAAAAATCATTTTTATTAGCAAAACAATTAAAATAAAATTAAAAAATGATTATTAATGCCTTAAATGATTTTATTAATTTTGAAAATTCATTTAATTTGTTTATTTTATTTTTTTGTTTATAGAAATAGTCATTTAATTTTATTTAAAATTCATTTTAAAAACATTTATAGTGTAAAAATTGACCTAAATATTGAGTAAAAGTATTATTTAACTTGAAATTCAAGGCATTTGTTAGTTTAACCTAAAATGGTGATAACATGCATTAAAAATCAATGTTTTTATGAATTAAAAGCCCAAAAATATGATGAAATTAGCATTCATTTAGCTCCTATTTGCATGTTATCAGTTTTGAATAAATATTATAGAAAATTTGCAGAAAGATCGAGATTCAATTTCTAGTGAAGTAAAAAAATTTCAGGTAATTTTTTATTTGGTACCTTAGAAAATATTCCAGAGAAAAAAAATTCAATTTTCTTAAGAAAGAAAAATTTATAGATAAATGTTCTCCTTAATATTTTAGACAATATTTCAAATTATATTTTCATATTAAAATGGTGGTTTAGTTTTTGTTCTAAGTTAAATCCTGTATATGGACAATTTAAATAAGAGATAATTTTAGAAATCAATTTTCAGTGATGACTAAATAGTTGTGTTTGCTAAAATCAACAAAGCGTCAAGATCACAGAGAACGTAATTGATGGCATATAGACGGATGATGAAAGAGGCAATATATGCATACAAAAGCTGGAGGGAGCGATTGCAAGAGAGAGCTAAAGAGAAAGAATGGGGATGGGGATGGCCAATGTAGACATGGGTAAGCAGCGTAGATGGAGTTGTGCATATATGTATGCATATATAGTGAAACATGATATATAGAGAGAGTTTGAATGGAGAAGATAGAGATAGTATAGAGTTGCTGTTAGGGAGATAGATTAGATAGACATAACAATTGAGACTTTTTAAACATATAATGAAAAAAAAGATGGGATTCTGCAGATTGAGATGGTCGACAGGAGGAAATGCGTAGAGATGTAGAAATTAAAAGGGTGACCTTGGTGGGATTGTGAAGTAGGAGCTTGAGGATGTCATATTTCTCATTGATACAAACCCCATACTCCCCCTCTCTCTCCCCATACAAGGCCCCATAAATATGCGGCAATATCTTCCTTGGTCATCATCCCCATCATCATCATCATCATCATCATTGTCCCCACCGTCATAGTCATTGTCTATACCTTTCTTGGTCAATACCGCCATCATCGTTGGTCGTCTTCCTTCTCGTCAATGGTTGTTATCACATTATCATTGGACGTCATCCCTCATCGTTCTAAATATGACACTATTATAAATATGTCATAAATCTGTCATCGTCCCTATCATCCACAATCATCGTCCCTGACATCATCCATGTATGGCCGTTGTCCCCATACCTCCACTGTCATTATCGACGATTGTCCTCCACATCTTCTCCATATCATACACCATTACATATTTTTCTTTCATTTAATATAGATTTCTTCACATTTTGCGTTATCCCTGAATGTCATCATCTTCATCAATTAAATCATTTCTGTCATCAGTTAACCATCATCTGTGATGGATGACTGGATATAGTTTGTTCAATCATTTGTATGTTGCTAAAGAAGGTGATGGATGACTCTTTTCAGACTGGCGAATGATTTTTTTTCATCTGTCCAACATAACAGATATATCAATGGAATGATCAAAGATGGGAGATGAAAACATGATAGAAAATTTTAGATAGATCAGAAAATGAAGTCCAAGGAATGTGCAATCAAAGTTTCCCTTGATCGGTCTGAACTTTGAACCACACTTGAGAGTGTGGCATAAATTGGGTATACATGGTTAGTATTCAAGGAACATGATATGACATCACAAATCTTGGTGATTCTTTTTTTGTTCATTGATATTTTGACATTACATTATTGGAACTAATCAACCCAATGCCAAACACTTATGCATCTGGAGTATATAATGACTTATAATAAGATGTTATAACTATCAAAGTAGTTCTTATCGAAAGAATAAAAATAATATACGTGTTATGTCTAACATGAGAACGCGATAAGACTATTTATGAGATTTTTTATAAGATATTTGTATATAAGATAAAGGGCAAATATTCCCATATATCCCGGCTTTTTAAAATCGTCCGCGATCTATCCCATGTTTTTAAAAAGTTCCGCGATCTATCCCCAAATTATTTTATTCCGCGATCTATCCCCAGTTTTTTAAATCGTCCGCGATCTATCCCCGATTTTCTAAAAAAACCGTGATCTATCCCACGTTTTCCCGACGATGATGTGGCGTCCGCCGTGGACGCCGACGTGGGCTGACCGTAATAGACGTGGCATCCAAGTCGAACGCCACGTCATTGTCAGGAAAAAACCCCACTCTTTCTCTCTCCCTCCGCGATCTCTCTCTCTCTCTCTTCCGCGGTCACCTTCTCACTCTCTCTCCCGCGATCTCTCTCTAATTCTCTCCGGGTCTCCCTCTCTCTCTCTCTCTCCCCCTCTCTCTCCCTCTCCGCGATCTCTCTCGGCGGTCTCTCTCTCTCCCTCCCTCTCTCTCTCCGCGATCAGTCTCTCTCTCTCTCTCTCTCTTTCGCGATCTCTCTTCCCCTCTTTCTCTCTCTTCCGTGATCTCTCTCTCTCCCCTTCTCTCTCTCTCTGCGGTCTCTCTCTCCCTCCCTCTCTCTCTCCGCGATCAGTCTCTCTCTCTCTCTCTCCGCGGTCTCTCTTCCCCTCTTTCTCTCTCTCTTTCCGCGAGACTTGGAGAGAGAATGAGAGAAAAACAATGCATATTGGCAATGATTTGAATATCGATAATGCATATTGACAATGATAATGAATATTGATAATGGATATTGATGATGGATATCGTTAATGCATATTGATGATTAATATCTTGTTGATGAATATGGATGGTGAATATCGATAACGAAGGTCGATTTGAATATCGATAATACATATTGACAATGATAATGAATATTAATAATGGATATTGATAATGGATATCGCTAATGCATATTGACAATGATAACATTTATTATCCAATGGATATCTACAGTTTAGATCTATCCAAACCCAGATGGTTTGAAGTCCAATATCGCATCCATTTAGATCCGAGTATCTGCAAGGAAGAAGTATCGATAGTAGTCCGAATATCACTTTTCCGGATCCGGTAACTGATATTGAATATCGATGATGGTATCGATATATCGATAAAAATATAAATTATCAAATCCAATTAAAACCGATACTGATCCTGATCCAATTGGGATATCTACATCTAAACTCGATTTTTGATATTCGATATTCGGACCCATGTTTCGGTATGTGATATTGGGATCAATATCGGAAGAAAATCACGGAAGAAGAGGAAAATCGCGGAAGAAGAAGAAAATCGCGGAAGAAGAAAAAATTCGCGGAAGAAGAGGAAAATTGCGGAAGAGAAATACCGGTTTTGTAGAGACGCTTCTTCGGGATCGATCCTTTTGCCCTTGAATGGATCGCTCGTCGAAATCGCCGGAGAGATGAAAAGGGTTTTTTTCCCCGGCGATTTCCAATCGAAGATGATGACTTATTACAGTTTTTCGACGCGGACGTGGCGTCCGGCTTGGATGCCACGTCTATTACGGTCAGCCCAGCTGCCCACTTCGCCATCTGCGTCGGACGCCAAGTCAGCGTCGAAAAACCCTGGGATAGATTGTGGAACTTTTAAAAAAGGGGGGATAGATTGTGGAACTTTTAAAACCCGAGGGATAGATCACGTGAAAAAACAAAAACGTGGGATAGATCGCTGACGATTTAAAAAACCTGGGATATATGGGAATATTTACCCTAAGATAAATTATCATTTTTAAATACATAAATAAGGAACAAAAAATTATTAAGAATTTCATCATATCTTTAATAAGGGTTAATAATTTTTACATATTGACGTAGGACAACTAAGGAAAAGGTGACTGAGGGAATGGATGGGTTGACGACAGGTATGGGTAATAGGCGGATTATAGGTAGGGATAAAACAGTCCACAGAAATTCACGGTCGAATTCAGATTTAAAAACTGATGAAAATCTGGTGGTGCAGCTCCGACACTTTTCGAGGGCGGGAGTACTGTCTTCCCCCACCACGACGATGCCTAAGCACCGAAATCAATACCCGAATTCACGTCGCAAGGGAATACTCGAGAAGAGGAGAGAAGATATAGAATCTCAAACCAAATCTAAATCTGACAGCGGTGGAAACTTCTCGGGAAAACACTGAATGAGGAACACTTCGACACCAAAGAGTTCAGGCGTACCTCGGCACTATAGTGTGTGAAGAGGTTGCGGGCAATTCTGATCGTGACGAAGCTGGGCGAATCCGGGCGTTGAGCGGCCCACTGGACGAGGACGAGGCTCGGCACCGTAGTGCGTGAAGAGGTTGCGGGCAATTCTGATCGTGACGAAGCTGGGCAAATCCGGGCGTTGAGCGGCCCACTGGACGAGGATGAGGTTGGACGTTCCGGGCGTTGAACGGCCTTGGTTGAGTGCGGTTGTCATGGGCGCAACGTCAAGCGTGGGCGAACACCTACGCGCGCAAAGCGCGCGAAGGGTGCGCGGAGCGCACGGGGCTTGAAGCGCCGACGGCGTACGGACAGGGGCAGCCGGAATGCGGCCTCGGGTGGCCCTGGCGAAGGCTGGCTGGGCGGCGCGCAGGCGGCGCGCGGGCGGCGCACGGTCGGTGTGCGGGCGGCGCGTGGAGCGCGTAGGCGGCGCGCAGGCAGCGCATTGGCGGCGCGCGGGCAACCTGGGTGGCCCCTTGGCGGGCTGCTTGGGCAGCCTTGGGCGAGAGAGAGAGGGTGAGAGGGGAAAAAAAGAGAGAGAGAAAGAGAGAGAATGGAGAGGAGACGGGAGGCCGACGTCGCGAGGCGGCGGCGGCGGCGGCGACGACGATGAAGGCTAGGGTTAAGAGGGACAGGGGAGGCTGGGCAGTCCTCCAAGAAGAGTTAACAAAACTCAATTCTCGAAATAATGACTGCCTGATGTTTCTTGAAAACAATGGCCTATATATAGGCCTTGGAGGAAAGAGAAAATGACGAGAAAATAAAGACGTGTGCCGTGTCACGCCAAAGGGCAGTTGTGGATCTGCCTCTGGCGTCGTGTCATGATGCGCATAGGGACGTGTGTGGGTGGAGACGTGCTTGTCGACGGTTGTGGCATGTTGACTTCGGTTGACTCTGGTTGACCGTGGTCCATAGCGGGCGTGTTGACTCTGGTTGACCGAGGTGACACGTTCGGTGCTGAAGTGTTGGCGTCCTCGCCATCACATATACTCATTTGATGTATTATAATGTCGATAAACTATATAATCATCCTCATATTCTTGTTTTTTATTAATACCTAGTCCCTGAGGAGATTCTCTTACTAATCTCCATAAGTCTGGGTGAGATCAAATCTGTAAAATTTTTGTTTGAGTCGATCAATGTCAAAAAATAATGGAATAATTACACATATTTTATTTTATTTATAATAACATAGCCATATTCGCGTTGATTTAATTGCTCCTTTGTGCTATCATATTTTTATTTTTCTGTTTGTATAAAAGGTAGCACTTTTTCTGGGGATACGGTTAATCAGCAGTCAACGCAAGGTGATTGTATGAGGAAAATCATGCAAAATTTTTGAATTGAACTCTCTAAAAATTGGTCGGTTTCTTGGTTGTCTTCTTCTTTTTCAATTAATAGCTTTGGCTTCAATATCACTCATCAATTTGGTATACTATCAGAAGTTTAAGGCATCCTAATCCCTCATCAAATTTATATCAATAGCTAATACAAGGTCAAACATCCCAATGAACAAAGTTTGGGATGAAAAGGTATTGTTGATAAGTCACAGGTGCAAGTGTATGTGTGTAGAAACTAGGTCTGTGGCAAACATTAAGATAGTTAGTTTTTAATAATCTGACAAATCTCGCGAAGGACCCCAATTTTCAGAGGAATGTCTCCATTGCGAAGATCCAGAAGATCCACTCCCATCCATCTCACATCAACGGGCCAAATTCACCAACAATACCCGTATGACACTGACATCGATGTTTCTATTGACACATGCTTGCCACATGGCAGCCCCTGATTAGCTTAACATCTCATTCAGCTACATTAAAATTAAAAAAATAAATACAGTCTCTATGAACAATCAAATCTTGACGGGCTACCAAATGGGCCAAATGTTAAAGATTAATATTTTTATCCCTATATGTTTTTTTCATCCTTCAAATCAGGATCAACACCATCACTCACACATTGGCCCTCCCCCCCATTCCTCGTGTCCCAGTAAATAAATAAATACTATCTCCATCCGAGCAATAAATGCAAGGCGCAACGCTATAACTAAGCCGAGCAGGGGAAAAAAAACAATAAAATCAGCCTTTTTATTCCCTTGTAAACAAGCAAGGAACAAATTAATTTAAGTTAGTTGGAAATTGGATCTGAGATCTGGATCGTTGATGGGCCCCGCGTGATTAATGGGCCTCAATGTCCAAGGCGCGGCTCATGTGGAAATATGAATGCCAGCGTGGCACTGGTGTCAGCTGCCCACTAATAAAGATGAGCGCCAGATTAAATTTTTTATATTTATTTTGGAGTAGCGGTTGAGTAGGCTTTTGTCCGGGAGTAGGAGGGGGGCGGCAGTAGGCAATCTGGGTCAAGCTTGACTGGGGAACAGAGTGAGTAACTTGTCAAGATTCTACCCTAGAATGGCGTTTGAGTAGGCGTGGGGGGGCGGGAAACCAGGAAAAGATAGCGCATTTCGATTTTTTCGCCCTCCGGAGTCGGCTTGTTCTTGTAGGTTGATCGGCTTGTGATCTTTGGTTTTCTTCTCTTCTGCTGTTTTTATTCGCGGGTTTTGATTCTCAGCTGGTTTGGAAGCGAGTTCTTCTGTGTTTGTTGGGTTTGGTTTTCCTGATTTTTTAATGGTCTGTTTGCTGGGGTTTTTAAAGGATTTGATTTTCGTCGGTCAGATCCCTCTTTCGAAGAGCCAGTACGCTCGCGTCGCTGCTGAGATAGATCCGAGGATAAACGTAGGGTATGTCAGTCGTGCCCTCGTGATTTTCTTTTTTTTTGTGTATTTTCGTGTTCGAGCTTCCCTGTTCTTCGCGTGTGGCCGCTCGATCTGTCTTATTATTGTCTGATCTGTTTGCTCGATTCATACTGGGAATGCTGTGAACAAATCATACTTGCTTGCTCGTGGGTTTTGTCGATCTGATGCTGCTAGCTTGAGGGTTAATGCTGCTTACTATTTTCTCGGTTGAGCTTATTCTGAAGTGTCTCTCACTAATTTTCTCATCTTCCAGAGCGCAGAGGTTGTCGAAGTCGCTCGGAGTGAAAGTTCATCATGCAGAAATCCAAAACGAGGTGTGTTTCTGACTGCGTTTGTCGAGTATTTTCCGTCGTTATCTTATTTTTTTGTCTTGATTAGCGATTTTTTAGAGATTCAAATATTCTCTGCTGTCCTGTTCTCTACCTCAAAACTTTCCTCTCCACGTGGAGATTTTTGGCCTAAATAATTTCCATCCGTGTGTCTGCCTTTCTGTTGAATTCTGCCGTTTGCTGCTTTTTTTGGAGAATTCGTCTTGTTAACTTATGTAGATAATAGATTGCGTCAATTTATTTCTTCTTATGCAACTTCTTTATGAAAATTGTAATGATTACTGTCCTTTACGATCGTCGCACACGGGTTTTGATTTCCTCTTAGTGTCTTTCCAATTTTCGTTTCGCTGTCGCTTTCAAGCCAAAAAGTTCGATTATCTTTCCCAAAGATATATCTTATAATAACTTCTTCTTCTCGTTTCAGGACTGGGCCTTCGGCTACGGCTCAAAAGACCTCACCCATTTTGTCCACCCCAAGGCCCACGCGCCAATCCAAGATAGCTGCAACAGAATCCGGTTCGTCCATGTCTAATTCATCTTCCACGCGGTCTCCTAACGTTAAAAGCCCAAAACCCATCGAGAAGAAAGTATCCAAAAGCCCAGCTTCTGAGGTATATTCACAATCCATTTGCAGAATCCAAATTGTTCTCAATTCCATTATCACGTCTATTAACACCGTTTTTATTCCAGAAAAAACCCGTGAGCAGGATGGCAAAGCTTGAATCCCAGTTAACTCAAGTGCAAGAAGATCTCAAGAAGACGAAGAATCTGTTGAATTCATCGGAGTCGTCCAAGATGCAAGCGCTGGAAGAAGCCAACGAGGCGAAGAAGCAGTACCAGGCCATGGCTGCTGACTTTGAGGACACCAAACGACAGCTTCTAGAACTTTCTCGATCTGAAGACGCCAGTTCCCATAATCTTGATCAAGAAGTAGACTCAGAACCCAATCCATCAGAAGGTCCAAAACTGTTGCAGAAAGATCCTTGTGAGCTTGAAAAGCCAGAGGCAGACTACGGAGAGTTGGTCAGCGAGACCCATCTCCAGCTTCAAGTCGCCAACTCCACCATTCAAACTCTTCACTCCGACGGTCTCAAAGTCGTCAGGGCCTTCAAGACCACATGTTCTGAGCTGGAGACGTATAAAAGCCAAGTCAGCTCACTTCAGTCTGAGATTAACGAGCTTCAGTTAGCTTTGACAGCGTCTGACGCCAAATTAGCTGAAGAACAGATTAAAACTTCTGTTCAAATGTGCTCCGCCGAGCAAACTGTCAACCTGCTGAAGGAGGAGATGGCACGCATGAGAGAAGAAGCCAACGCCAAGATCGCCGAGTTGACGTCTGTGCTGGCCGAAAAGAATCAAGATCTTGTGTCTGTTACTGCTGCCAACGAGTCCCTGAAACGCGGGGCGGAGAAGGCTGATGAAGAGGTCTCTGAGATGAAGTCGAAGCTGAGTCAGTATTTGGGGGAATTGGACGAGTTGAAAGCGAAACTCGCGGAGAAGGAGGCCCGGCTGCGTGACGTCGCAGCGGCAAACGAGGTTTCTAAGGGAGAGATTCTGAAGCTGACAGAGATTCAGAGGAATTATGGGATTGAAACGGAGTCTGCGTTGAAAGTTGTGGCAGAGTTGAAGGAAAATCTCATGGACAAGGAGACTGAGTTGCAGAGCATCTCAGAGGAGAACAAGGCTCTGCGGGCAGAGCTGCAGAAGAAGGAACAAGAGATAGTGGATGCCCGTGAGTTGGCTCTTTCGGACCTGGAAGCCGCCAAGGCGTTGCAGAGGGACGCGTTGCTGAAGCTTGACTGTGCGACGGATGACGTAGAGAAGAGTAATCAGAGGGCGAGCAAGGCGGCGGAGCAGCTGGAGGCAGCTCGAGTGGCGAACTTGGAGATGGAGCTGGAGTTGAAGCGGATGCGAGTGCAGACTGAGCAATGGCGGAAGGCTGCCGATGCCGCAGCAACAATTCTTAATGCAGGA
This sequence comes from Wolffia australiana, assembly GCF_029677425.1. Classification (NCBI taxonomy): domain Eukaryota; kingdom Viridiplantae; phylum Streptophyta; class Magnoliopsida; order Alismatales; family Araceae; genus Wolffia; species Wolffia australiana. The sequence goes on from NC_135835.1 coordinate 10,001,020, forward strand.
ACCAATGGAAAGGTGTGTGATAAGAGCGGGCCGATTGAAGCTGATTATATTGGCTATGGCGGGAAGGTGTCGAGCTCGCCTTACTCGGACGACCAGGACGGTGACTCCGCAGCCAAGACAAAGAAGACCATGTTGAAGAAGATTGGAGTTCTGTGGAAGAAGGGCCAGAAGTAATGCATCATTGCTGTTGAACCGCGAGGTAACATGCATTGGGAGGGATGTTTTTTTTTTTTCCTATTTCGTAGTCTTTTTGATGCTGATGATGATGAACATTTACACTGTAAATAACGATCTCCATCGGTTCATCGTGGCTCTACTTGTCGGACGGATGAAGCCGCCACCACTTGTTCTTGTTTTGGTTTGTAAAAGTAGTGGTCTTTGATGTCCTGATCATGCTCTATACATTTATATTTCTTAACTATATTTTACTTTTATAAATTTGCTCTGCATCATATAATTTCTTTCTCTTGAGGAATCGGTATTTCCCTGCTTCCTATGCCATTCATATGATCTAATTACCGTTCAGTGATCATCCCTCTCGATGATAAACAAATGGAATGGATCTGTATATTGATAGATAGACAGATGGGTCAGCATCTATAAACTCTTTATTTGTGTGTATATATATATATCTCCATCTATCTCTGTAATAAGTGGAAAGGCCGAATTTGGCTTGTTTTGAACTGTAAGAGACCCAATCCGGGTCGTAATAAGTGCAACAGACCGAATTATACAACACTCAGTTTGAAATTAATTGAACTGGAACACCTAATTTAAGAATAAGTGCTTTGTTGTACCCCAGGTTGGATTTTAGTAAAATGTGAGCTTCTCCAAAGATGCGACCTAATAAAAAACTACAATATTTGTGCAGGCATTTCCAGAGTATTCTAACAGTAGAATGCATAGATTCTCTCTTCAGAAAGTAGACAAGAGAAGCTAGTGAACGTTAAATATATGGAGAGGGTGACAGGGAAGATGTATAGGAAGAGTGAAAGTGATGAGGGATATAATTAAATGAATTCTAGTGGCCAAGTGGTCAATGATATAATTAAGGTTTGATAAGGGTTTCATAGCAATTGTGTGTTAATCAAAGTCTGAATGCTAATGAACTCAAGCTATATCAGTTTAGAGATTGGAAATACGAGTTCAGGTGTAATAACTCACCTTTGACCCCTATATTCCGATTTACTTTAGTATTTTCAATTTTAATGGAGTCTTGAACTCTTTTTGAGAGATTTGTAGGCGCCACATCAACAAACTCTCCACGAATATCTAAAGGTGGTATTTTCATATTAACGGCATAATAAATGAAAAAATAATAATTCTGTTTAAACACACCATTTAAAAAATAATAATTCTGTGTTTGATCATCCATCATCTACAATATTTAAACACACCTAAACATAAGAAACATAAGAAACATAAGATAATATAATAATAAAATCATTTTCATCAACGATGATTAATCCTAAATAAAATGAATCCAAAAATGCGAACACTGTAAAATTTGAAGATTAAATTGAAATTTAATCTAGAAAAATATTTATAAATGATACTAGAAATTATTTCAAACTCAGAATACAATGACTTTATTTGAAGTCAAATTAGGTAAGTTAGGCAGTTGGAATCATCATACTCATAAAAAAAATACATAGAGAGAGGATTAATCATTAATATGAATATCTTAATGTTTGTAAAGCTTTTATTCCCTATGACAGTAGTTGGAACTAATCATAATTTTAGTCAAACTCTTGTACTAAAATAATAATTCTTCCAATTTTCAATATTAATTATCCAATGAATGAGATATAATGTGGCATCATATTATAGACCAATAAAGATAATATTTGAAACAAAAATACGATGAATGCGCACCATGTTGGGATAGAACTAATTTTATTTCTGTCCTATTAAATTACTTCTCAATAATAAGGGTTTTTTCAGTCAAGACAATTTGAAATTTCGAAGCCACACAATCTAACTCAATCCATACGGGAGTCAAATCACGAGAGATAAAGAGAAAAAAATGAAAATACTATAAAATGGTTAAAGACAATGTAAAAGGAATTTAAGGGTAAATTTTTTTAAATCCAAAGTACAACTTTCCTCAATGAGGGTTGCGTGAAAAAGCTATACCCCTAAAATAATGCAATTGATTTCCTTATCATTCGGAGACTACAATCACCTTTCGAACTTTTAATTTTCATCCACAAACATATTCATAAGGAGATACAGAAGATTTCATTTATAGTTAGCTCCTAGTTATCCCTCCTATATCCCTCTCCCTCTCTCATGAGTTGAATAATTTATTTTAAGCAATAACGCATAATATTTTTTTATTTATGTGAATTATGAATGTTAATTTTTATATTAATATTTTCAAATTATTTTTATAATTTAAATGGATGACAGAATTAACGCGAAGTAAGTCTCTAGTTACACTGTCTTTTCTTATGTAACTTGATTTTTGTAGATCCATTGTCCAAAGATTGGCGTTTGATTGATGAATCCACTAAGACAACAAAAATTAGGTACATTTTAATTTATTTACATCTTATTTTTATTTTAGACCATATGAATTCCATAAATATATCAAGGATAGATCAAAGAAGGAGAACTAGGTTTTGTTTCTCATTTTTATCATTAGAGGTCAGAATCAGTCAAAAACTTCAAATAATACGTCCAAATATCTAATGCTCTTTTATGTAATCTTTTGCACCCTTGGTTTTGTTGTTTTGTAAATTTACAGTATCTTAAGGGAAGCTTAAGGAAAACGAGACCAAGATAACAGGTTGACCGTGAAATACCTTCTCTTGTGCAAATGTATTTCATGGTCAACCTGTTATCTGAAAAGATCCATAATATTATATCCGCATGTCAGCTATTTTATTTTTATAAATCAATTTTGTCAGTATGATTTACCCTTGTATTTAATTTGAAATAATTATAATGAAGGATTTGAGAATCATAATAATGATACTTATAATCATGTTGATATTTATTTCTCCAAGGTAGTGATTTGATAGATTAAGAAAGAAGATGCTTGATAAGAAACCATCATTAGTGAATGATAAGATGCATACATTAATGCACAATTTCATGATTTGGGTAAATTTAAAGGTACATTATCTATAATATCTATTATCTTATTTATATCAAGCACACCTTGTATATTAATCTAGGCCATCAACATGCACATTTTATGTACAATATGATTGGGTTATTTGATGAAAATAATATTTTTTTCAGTGATTATTTAAGGTTTTTGATGGTCCAGAGCTTAGGTAAATTAACCCATTTATTCTTGGTCGTGTATACTCTTCAATAAAAAATTGCTTTACTATCTTGATATATAAAGAAATCCATTGAGTCCCGTATCAGGCAGGAAATAAAAACATGTTTGGTATGTATCCGTTTGATATTCATACAAGCCAAATGTTTGACTTATTACTTCTCTGGTTGATATTTAGTTGAACTTATTTTAACTTGAAGTTGTTCTTGGAGTATGAATATCTGTCCAGGTGCAATAGAAAATAAAAATTCAGACTGAGCGATCAAAATTTGATGATAAATTATATGATTAAGATTTCTAGTTTGAATCCAAATGCAAAATTATTGATAATAGTTTTTGAAGTTTTATTGTTTATGATGTTTATTTTTAATGTTCGTGAAAATTCATAGCATCTAGAAGTTTAAAATTTGATCCATCATTGAAAAATTACACGGAAAATAACATTGTGACTCAATATTTGCATCATCAGAAACCTTGGCCTGAAGATCATTATTTGGAGATTTTTGCTACCTTTTTTAAGTTTTATTTACTAAAAAATTGTTTCTAATAGTCAAAATTCATGTATTCTGGAATCATGGCATTTCAAAGAGGATAGAATGATCTAAAAGGGAACAAAGGAAAACATTCAAAATCATGGAGAAAATAAAATAGCCAACTTACAGGATGATTAATGAAAGACTCACTCAAATATTCATCACAAAATAAACTTCTGATTATTATTATGATTTCCACAGGTCCTTAACTATTATTGAATTGGACATTGAGAAGGATTACATCTGTGTCAATAATTTAGAAGAGATAGATTTAACAAGAAGGGAAGAACAGAATCAGCAGATGGGTAAAAGCAAGGTAATCGAAGCATTATGTTATACATCATTAAATATTGAAATTGTTTTACTTTGAAATATATTCCATAAAATTTTTATTATTGAACATCCTTAAATAGCTCTTTGGATGAAATTATAAATGTAATTGTGAGAGATTAGCATTAACTAAATATACATACTTTAAGTGGATCCTAGTAGAATTAGGGATCAACTAGGTGAAGGTGTTGAGGGTGAATAAGAGGAGGATAAGGTGGTTGAGTTGAAGGAGGTCAAGCATTGACATTGTTTCAAATATTTGGGATTTGAGGATAACAAAGCTTTGCCAACCTTTTATTTACTTGGTAACCTTTATATACCCTTAATTGTTTTTAGTTTTTTGGGGACCCCAATCTGTTTGGGTTTACATTATGGTGGCAGGCACCCAACACTACATCAATGGTGCAACGACCATAGGGGATCCTGAGGCACCCACACGTGAACTCTAGCTGCACTGTCCTTGTAAGATGAGTTGTGGTGCCTTCTTGCCTAATACGATGATGATTTATTTGGAGAGGCTTAGGGAATCACCTCGTGCCTAAGACTATTGGCGCACAATGTGCCAGTGCAGGATTGATTGGGGTTGTGTAGGCACAACAGGAAGTTAGTGTCAGAGTTTTCCTGTCATATCTGATGGAAGGCCAAGGGTAGATATCAATACCAGGTTGGTGCCTAGGTAGAAATAGTCAACTTTTAAAATCTTTTGGCAGTATATTAAATAGTGTTTTCTCACGAGTTTATTCGAGATTAAAAAAGCATAATCTGTAACTATATTATACAGAATGAAGGACATGAGCCATAATATCTCGATTACCTCTGGTCCCTCCCTCCTCCTCACCCCCGAGATAAAGGAAAGTGCCTATCTATGCGGTTTATTACAAAAAAATATTCATGAAGTGCAAAAAGGAAGACCCCGTGTCCTGAAGTAAATGATGGATTTATCCATCACGTTTACACAGAGCCTGGAAAAATACCCTCATGCAGATTTTGCAGCTCAACTTCAGGTTCAAAGGGCACATATGCAACTATACCTTAGCAGTAGGTACCCAATTTCAATAGTCCTTATAACAATTTGGATGGAATGCTAGTTCATCCATTACTGTTCCTCAGTTAGTGGGTCATAACAACAACTACAGATTTCCAAGGCATTGAAATTTAATAATTACTAAAGTGAAGTTACAAAAAAGGAAAAAACAAAGTAATATGTTATTGCTGCAACGACCGTTTTACTCCAGGACATTATTGTAAAACGAATATCAAGTTTATATTAATCAGGGAAGGGGATGAAACAAATGATCTACCAGAAGAATTTGACAACCGCATGCAAACTTATGATGATGGTGTGATTACATGAGCATTATGGTTAGGGAGAGTAAATCTCAGGCTAGCTCACGTCCTTCATTCGTAGGATCACTCAAGCTATGTGGCTACATAAATGGCATACCAGTGATATTGGTGATTGACAGACTATCGTTTACATTTACTCTGTGACGCAAATCCTGTGAACATCATACCCTACCAATGTTGATACTTTCACAGAAATGAAATTGAATTCCTTGTTCCAGAACTCTTGGATTCCCGGATAATCCGCCAGTCAATAGGTCCATTTTCATGTCCTGAACTGTTGATTTACATTAAGGACAGAGGTTGGCGGGCATACATTTATTGCAGAGCATTGAAAAAAATCATCATTCCTAATAGGTTCTCAATACCTTCTGTGGATGAATTAAGGTAATAACTACCTGGTGCCATGGTTTTCTCTAAATCAGACCTAAAGATGGGTTCTTATCCGATCAAAAATGAATGATGATGACATACCCAAAACTGCTTTCTAAATCCAGCAGCGTCAAAATGAATTCATGGTCATGCCTTTTCGGCTTATCAACAGCAACAGACACATTCCAAATATTCAAGGATGAACTCACACGCCAAAAAGACGAGTGAAAATTTATCTCCAAATTCTTTTGCCCTCAAATAATTCTTCAGAAAATAGGATTTCTTGTTTACAAATTAGACCAACCTGCATTGGGTAATGTTCATCATTATTTATATTTCAAAACTTCAAAAGGCTGTTGGAGATGATCAGATTTCTATGAAATGGCAGGTTTATCCAGAATATATACTAACTATCCTACAGGCTTTATAGAGACGTCTTAAAATTCATTATCAAATAGAAGATCATCCCCAACTACAAAGCAACCTGGGAAGACATTGAATTCATCCAGAGATAATTTCCAAGCTTCCAAATTGGAGCCATGCAGTAATGATAAGGTTTTCACGAGAAATTATCATACCAGCAAGAGAAAAAGACACCATGCTCGTGTCTCTGAACTAGTACATCAGATTCAGAATTTTAAATGGAAGGTGTGGATGCTATAATAAAGGATGGTGGGAGCAATTCGTTCTTGGTCAGAAGAGGTTTTGGCTTCATAGAGCAACAGCAGGAGATCCTCTCACAATTGCAATAAGGGTGTTCCAATTTGGTCGCTCTTGGTTTCTGTTCTTCATTCTTCCCTATTTATTCTCTACGGATCTACTTTCAGAAGTCAAATTTTTGAAGAATTTTCCAGTAATAGAAATTCTTGATCATTTGATTTCCTGGTCTATTGTTCTGTCAAAAAATCTGCCATGATCTTCACTTGCGACAGGCCCAATTGACAAAATGCTCATCTCAAAGGCTTGTAACGCATCAAAGAGATAGAGAAAATCACCCCCTTTATAGGAGGGAAGCCAGAAAATAAAATTTCCCATTGTGGTGAATGAGATGAAAAAAAAAAAAACCGTGTTGTTGGGTTGTATTTCTTTAAATTAGCCACCGAGTCTCATAGCACCTTAGATCAATTTTTTGAGTTTAATCATGAGTGTCTTGATGTGAGATTCATCCCTTGAAAAATTAAAAAAATTCAATGCTGAAGGATTGATATGAAAGAAATTAGATTATACTTGCTTATCTATCAGTTTTTTTGTTGAATCAGAGATCAAATAAGTATATAACATGGAGGTTGACTGATTCATTTGTAAAATTTTCATTCCAAGTTTAATTTATGTCGAGAGAGAGACAATATCGAAGTGAATGGGAGCGCTACAAATTTTTATCCGAACCAGGTGAGATAAAAAGGAGAAAATAAAGGGAGATGTAATAAAGAGAAGATAGGACAAGCCTTGATGAACAGAGATGAAGAAGAATTCGAACCTATCCATGGAAGCCTCTGTGGCAGAGGTGGGGAATAAGATTCCACAATGGTGGATACTTGACTTATTTTCCATATCCTCATATTGCTTTTATTCATAGGATTTGTGCTCTTGGGATCTTGACTGTTGATATTCAATGTAAGAGTGAGCCTCTGAGGAAATATGAGTATCTAAATAAAAGATCAGGGATTAGCCCAAACCAATATAAACTTTTGTTTCATCCGTTTCTCTCATCTATTCCCTAGATAGATTTACACTTATTCAACATGTATCTACTGAATATACACCTAAAATTTTGTGAATACCCAAGGCAACAACAAAAGAGGTGTACTGATTGCATAGGATTGCTAGGGATTATATCCCCTCAAAACAAAACATTTACTCATCGACAAGAGCAAATTTGGAGATCTTCGCATCTACTTTGTTTAAGTGTAGACGAATCAAATAAACCGTAAGTGACCTTTTTCAACGACTCAGTAAACCCAGAACCAATGAAGATTTTACAAACTCTAGTCAAAATTGACTCTTGCACGAAATACATATTTCATCCATACCCATCCATTTCCAAACAGCAGGGTAACTTCGTGGTGCTATCCAAATCCTGTAGCTGCAGCGGAGGCTTGCCAATCTGCCGGAGATTTGGCAGCCCGCTGGTCCTGCGCCGCCTGCTCGCTACACCGCCAAATGCCTTCTTTAAGTAAATCAGGTTCATACCTTTGCATACAGCTGTAATTCATGATCATATCCACTGTGCAGGGACATGCTTGAAATATGGTGGTAAGTACTAAGCTGTCCCTTGGCATCAATGATGTTTACACAGCTCTGGAGACATGATTATGATGAAAATGATGATGATCGTGGGACGTGCCCAAGAAGGATGAATATAATTTATAATGGGAGGATAAGAGAAAAGATTGTGATTTCCATCTCAATCAATCAGAATCTATAGACAGATGTAACCTTGGTCTAACAGATCTCGTCTGCTGCTGGGTTGGCGGAAACAGCGCACCTGACCTGTGGCTACCGCTGTTGGTGGCTGCCCCTCTGCGCTCGTTCATGCTCAAAAGCAACGTCGCTGCATCATTTCATTAATTTACAAAAAAATACAAAAAACAATAACAAAAATTCAAGGAAGAGAGGACCGGCATTGCTTACCAGTGTCAGCAAGGGTGTCCATGCGGCGATCGGCAGCACTGAATGGAGTCAATGACGCACTCGTCGTGGCAGGCTCGAGGTGGCGGTCACCGTCGGCACCACCAAGCCGGAGGGAGATCCAGTCGTCGGTGGGCATGGCAGGGCCCAGCCCCATTTCCTGGCCCAGAGCTGGCTGGCCCGCTCCGGCCGGCTGAGTCGGCAGGAAAATCTGCAGGGAGGGGTCGTCGCCAGCAAACCCCAATGGATTGTTCAAAACCACCTCATGTTGACGCATCTGCTGATCCCGACCATTGCCGCCACCAAGATGGCCGGCTGCGGAGAAATCCTGACTGTTGGCGTCTGAGTCAAATAACTGGAAACCTGGGCCAGTCTGATGGGGCCAGAGAGGTATCTCATACTCTTCTTCGCCGCCAAAGAGGCCCAGACACGACGTCGCAGGAGGATCAGCCTCGGCGAAAGGAATCGTGCCGCCGGCCGTTGTTATGTCGTAACGGTGCATGGCCTCTCCGAGAGCGGCAACATTATCCTCCTCCGAATCGCTCAGGATGATGACATCATCTGCTGTTTGCGGGGGGCTGTAGGCGTGGAAGCTCTTCTGGGTGGCGGCAGAAGCAGATAAATCAACGCTGGAGACCTCGCCATCGCAGAAACTGGCAGCGGTGGCAGTGCTGACAGCGAATGGCCTGGGCTTTGCTGGGGTGGTGTTCCCGGAGGAAGAAGGGGGGGTACCACTGGGTCTGCTGACCTCCCAGGTGCCGTTGGGGTTCTTCCTTATGCCCAGCTTTAACCCAGTGGATTCCTGCTTGGATGATTGCTGGGCAATTGCAGGAGAGTCAAGCTCTGGTTCAATGTGAGAGAAGACTTGAACACTGCCGTCTGGCAGATGCCACTGGCCCAAAGCCTTCAGTTCACCCTCTGCCTTGGCACGCCATGAACCGTCGGGCTTTACTTCAACTTCGCTGATGTCCTCCTCGCAATTTCTCAACTATTCGTTTATTTTTTTGAAATAAGATCAGACGCTGAGATGGGGAGGTTGTATTTGCGGAAAATCATGAAAATGGTCATCGTCTGAAGCATGAGTAGTAGCGACGATTTTGTCATCGATGTCATCCTCTCACAGACAAATGGTGATGATAAGTATGTCATTGTCTCCCGTTATCTGAGAGAGTTTAATGAGATGACAAAGATATTTTTTCATCATTGTCATCCTGTTTAGGAAAAACAACAGGGACGATAACTCATCATCATTCTTGGTGACCGCACACATTGTGGGAAAGTTTGAAGTGTTCATCATCACCATGATGAGTGATGATGAAGATTGCACAAAAATGAGTTTTCATCCCAGTGATTCGTCCATGCCAAGATGATGACAATGATGACGAAATTTTCTGCAGGGAAGATGATGATGCCTTTGACCATTTTGTCATACTCTCAGTTCTTGCCACCTTCCATTTGTTAACCTCCCTCAGGTGACAAGAGACGATTATACAATCATTTTGGATGATGACTTTTGTCACCATCTGCAAACACTAGTTTGTTGGTTTGGGGTGGTACCTGGCTGGTGATGCGGTTGAAGTAGGGGTCAATAACAATACTCTCCAGGGAGTAGTTCTTAAGGCAGATGGGACATTGCCACTGCCAATAATGCAAAATATAAATCAAGCATGGTAATGCAAAATAGTTATTTTATTTTCTTGTTGAATAAAAGGAGCTTACCTTTCTTGATCGCTGGTTAAGAGCCACAAATGTTTCGAGATCAAAGCAACCCATGTGCACACACGGCTTGAACCTAGCGGAGGTTTTGATTCTAGATCCACTCATCTGCAAATAAAAGAAAGTCATTTATTACGTACCTTAAAGTAAAAAAGGGCTAGAAAAAAAAAGACAGGGGCTCACAGGACAGCGGAGGTTAACGGTTACAGATTCAGCAACTACTTCCAGGTCACTATCACTGTCAGCATTATCAGCCGAAGTCCCATGGCCAACACAGCGTCGGACCCGAGCGAGGGCCTCCTCAAAACGTTCGCCATCTTTTTCTTTGGGAATCAAATTCAGAACCTTCAAAACACCATAACATTAGACCGGAGATAGTTAAAAGTCCAAAAGAAAGAAAATTTTTGAAACATAAAAGATGAAAAATATTAACCTATTATTTTTAGCAAAATGCGCAAGTGAAGAAAATGTGCAATATCCATAGTGAAACAGATGCATTGATTTTACCTGCTGAAGTGTCCTCCTTTTTGCAATTCTTAACCCAAAACAGAAAGTTCGGGCATCGCATCTTGAAAAAATGATCTTATTGATGCCTTCTTTACTGAATGTCGTAATCTGGAGCAGACCCAATTTATCACAAAAAATCTTTTAGTTTCAAATAAAAAACCTGCGACGTAATAAAAATTAGACCTACCCATATGGTTGTTTCATGGATGAATAAGGAACTAGAAAAATTAAAAGAAAGGATTGAAAATATATGTTATTTTTTTGTGACGCAGTCGAAAAGAGACGTACCACAGGGCCATCATCACGACCATTAGCACCTAACAACTGAGTTTCAGGCCTATTTGTTGTTCGTACGGGGATACCTGCACAAGATAGAGAGAAGATTATGCTTACCAGACATTGCCTAAGCAGAAAGCGAATAGGTTGAAGAATGACTTTAGATAAGTGACACAGTTAGATCAATGGTCCCATACCTGATCACGGGCTGCTTGGTAACATTGGGATCACTAATGTAAATCCTATATTAAGAGGGGTAAGAGTAGAGGAAGTTTTGTGCCGGCATAGGAGAGTATGCAGACATGTGGGAGAGGGAGTCGCCTCTCAACCCACTACCTTATCTTTGTGACCGCTCTTGTACATCTCTCTCGCAACATCCTTCCTTCTCTACATACACCCCACTTGATCTCTACAACCATTCTAGTCACCCTCGGTTCCTATTTTACAGAAGATCAAAGGGATCTTTGACTGAGGCCCTAACACAAGACAAATTTTATATTCAGAAGCAGATGAATTGTCAATCTTGGATGTGCCAGCGTCGCCTCCTCTGGTCGGCTTAGAACACTGCTAGGCCAAAAGGGACTTCAATAATTCAAAAAATTGTACAAGATGAAGTGGCCCTCATATTCATAGGCCCGGGATTTTTTCTAGTAAAAGAAAAACATCGCCATAAGTTTTATATCAGGGTTTACAGGTTTACACGTGAGACATGAGTAGGATAATGGGCCGGCTAACATGAACGGGAAATTCCCTTTAGAGAACAAAGATGACAGACTTCTCGCAGAACGGTTATCCCGCGGATCTCACAGTGAATGAATCGGCGGCTCCCCGCTCCCTCTAGCAGTTTACACAGGACATAATATTCTTTTATCGTTAAGCCGGATCATTAGCCTATTCACTAATCCTGCTCACTATGCATTTATGCCTTTTATTATGCCATTTATTTATGTTTATGTTTTTATCATTTAGATTTCTAGACTCAAGAATTATTCGAACTAAATCCCAGTTGAGCTGCCCTAAAAGAGATTCATTCACGCATTTATTCCCAACAGTGAGAGAACTCTCATGTTGTTCTCCAGGCTATGGTGGAGTGCTCTCTAAGCAACGGCATACAGACCCAAAGAAAGAATCGGAGAATACTGTTTTTTTCTGGATTTTCTGAGTAGAAATGGATTTGAACAGGCTTATTTGGAGCTGATGGAATTCTTAATCCTAGCAAGAAAATCAAGAGATAGGGAGATCAAGACCAAGGAGGTAATATTCAGGAAGATGGAGATGACACATGGAGAACAAGAAAGAGAAGAAAAACTATTTTTTTTATTTATGGAGAAGAAAACGATAGAATGAAAAGGATACAATAAAACCTACCAATAGACATCTCCTGTTCCACATAGGCTGCCAGGTTTTTTGGTCGAATCTGAGTGCAGTTTTCCCTCAAGACACCACTGTAGAATTCCTCCCTCTCCTCCCTATATCTAGGTGTTGATAATACGAAAATTCATTTCTTTATTTCTGTATAGAGTTGTAAATGGGCCGCACTGTATAAGTGGCTCAAAGTCGTTCCATTCTATTTTTAAAACCTTACGAGTGGACCAAATGCCTAAATGGGGCCCACGTTGGAATAAGTTGCTTAAGTGGCTCCCCTTGTAACTTATTGGCCGGTATTCAAATCAGATAAGACAGAAACAACGAATGTCTTTTTGGCCTTTTTGAAAACCCTAGTCGCCCCAGGTGTTCTATGTCAGCACTGCAGAGGAGAATTGACGAAGAAGCAGACCCATTTCCTGGAGAACACTTGGTCCGATTTGTAGAGATAAAAAGACACAGCCCTAAAATGATTGTAAAACCATTTTCCGGCTCATGGGGTCATAACAGGAGCCTACATCTTCCTAAATTAATATGTGATAGTTTTTTTGTAATAACTATTACAAAAGAAAAAATCAGGACAAGTAGAGAAAAAGGTAAAAATCTTATCAAGGGTCAAATTGGTAATGAACATAAATCGGTAGTTGGAAAAAGGCATAAAAACATACCGTTGACACTCAGACCTGGAGACTGAGGCCACTGCATCCTGAATGGGACTTTATCGTTGAGAAGGATACACCAGGCCTGCAAGAAAACTAGTCAAATTCCAATGCTTAAATGTAAAATAAAATAAGAACCCAAAAGAGGGCGACTAAATTGAACAATGTTCTTGGGAATGGGTCCCAGAAACAACTAAAAACTGAAACCCTATATATCCTGAATGTGATGTGTTTTGTAGATCAAGACCCTCTAGCATGTTATCATGATGAGAACCTGGTATGTGTTCTTATCGTTGGAAGATTTCCATGAGGGAGAGGGACAATCAATCTAGAGAATAGAAAGATCAACTAACGGAAGCCAGCTGAAGATCTGGTGAGGTAGCGATGATCACAGGGACGGCATCGTAGAGGACTTAAGGGACCGAGATGAAACGGGAGAGAAACTAGAGAGTTTTGAAATATAAAAGGGGTGAATGCCCGATGAATCGGTGAACCCCCCATCAGGACCTTTCAGTCCATTCACCATCAATCCAAGCACATATATATCCTCCTTCTAAGCCAGTCACCCGCTGGAGCCATGTTGCCTTTAAACCCTCCACTTCGTGTATGGCTCCGTCTGTAGAAGCCATTCTTCCCCTGAACAGCACCTCGTTTCAATGTAACCAGATGGCCCACAACACTGCCGATGCTTTGCCACCTTCATTTCCTCTGCCTCTGCAATTCTGGACAGAGTTCCAGAAAATCTCTTCAGATGTCACCTTCAACCTTGATAATACCTAGCTGGCCCAAATCGTGCGATCAAATGAGCACTCTTCTTCCCAATTAAAGCATAGCAGGCATTGTGACAATGTGTCCGGATAAAACCTTTCTCGAAAGACTCTTGTCATTAGTTTTCTTCGTGCTAACAGCCATCCAAAGACCCACATCTTCAGTGTAACTCTTTGTTGCCATATGAATCTGCATGCTTGGATCAGCGACCTATCTTCCTCTCACCCCTCCCGGGTCCTTGCGCAGGCCTTCTGGACCAAGAAGCGGCCATTTGTCCACACCCAACCATCTTGTTCTCTGTCCTTTGGTCTTAATTGGATTTGGGATGGTTGCATGTCCATGAATTTAGACACCCGCTGTTCGCATAAGGCACCCAGAATGATCGGTGTCCACGCTCCATCCCAACAGTCCCGAACATGAGCATTTTGATCTTGAGCGAGGGCGTACAGATGAGGGAATGCCTCACTCAAGATGCCTCGTGCCGGCCATGCCTCCCTTCAATATTGGAATGTGATATGATTCGAGCCCGGGTATACGAACGTCGTCACCGGCCCAGACAGCAAGACGGCGATCCGGCCCAGCAGAGCCCACTATCGCAACCTTAAAAGGGCTCTCCTCAGATCGACATGGCACCTTTGATCCTCGTAAGAATTTCCTACGAACCACTTAGGTCACAACCTTCGCTCACCTCTCTCTTCTCTCTTCCGCAGAAGTCCATCCCTGCAGCGAGAAGGCGACGTGAACCGTGGCGTGCACCATTCCGCCACTCACCCTCGTCTCAACCCTCCGCCCTCTCTGTTCTCGGCGTGCTGATTCCGCCGGCGTCCTTCCCTTCTCTCCATTCTCTATCCTCAGAATTCCCCTTCTTCCTAGAGACATTGTGGATTTAATCTCTATTCAGTCAAGTACGTTAATCAATTGGGCGTTTCACAAGGGGGTCGTAACAGAATGTCGCCCAGTCGCCTAACTTGACAGAAAAGAATCCCTTTATTCATGGAAAAATCTGTCTAAACCCTTGTCAGAATGACAATGCCCCATGATACGGATCTGCCTTTCATTCCCAATTCAGTCCCCTTTCATATATGTCTCGCAGTAATTTGATGACAGAAACTAGAGACATAAAAGGGAAACAACGCTACTTAAGTACTTAATTTTCAATTCCCCCCTCCAAATGGCAGGATACATCTACTAAATGAGAAAATTAGACTAAAAGGAAGTAACAGGAATGACCCTAGATATGATGGGAATCCTATTAATACTCCCTGCTTTATGTCCACCTTGTGCTCGAGTTAGTTCAACTTACATGTCCCTGCTGAGTCAGTGCCTCTGGCATCATTCATCACATCCATGTTTAGGGTTTGACAGTCCCAGTCCAGACTCATTTCTAGCAAACCTTACCAAATGTTAGGTCCAGTTTCAGTACGTTTTTGTTTGGTCCCAATCTGGTCCCGGTCCGGTTCTGGTCCGGTCAGTTTGAATAATCAATGTCAAAAGTATAAAATTTATGTTGATGGTTATGTTGACAATCAATGTAACGAGCTTTAGAACTGCAGGTAATGAATGCCCCTTCGCCTCCCTTGGCTTCTTTCCCCTCACTCCCTCTGTCTCCCTCTGGGTCTTTCTCCCTCCACACCTCCTCTTCTTCATGGAGAACTATCAGGGTGAAGAGAGAACAAAGAAACATTCAATAGAGGAAGAGTTTTTGATGGGTTCTTGCAGCCTGCCTTCAAAGAATAAATCTTCATCAAGTGGGCACCCACAGACGGTTAAATATGCCACGGCTACTCTGAGCTAAAAAGAAACCTCTCCGACAAGTTGGATTTAATATTTTTTAGAATCTAACAAAAATTATGAAATAAATATTTAATAGTTTACTTCCAGTCCCAGTACAGCTTAACCCTTGGATCTAAACCTGCCCGACCAACTTGTCCACCCTCAAATGGAGGACCTACGGTCCCAGTTCAGTCCGGTCTGACCGGTCCTCTGTCCTGAATGTCCAACCTTATCCATGTTGTAACAAAACTCTATGGTTGCAGGGAGTTCACTGGCTTCTGTGAAAATCCAATCGCTTCTCGTGTTTACTTCATCCTGGATATTTGGTCTCAATGCATTCAAGTAGGAGTAAGCCAGTATAGTCAAGGATAATTGGGACAGATAAGCAGAAAAACGCTCAAATTCTCTGCAGAACTCGAGGAATAAAATATCCAGTCAGAAGTTATTAAGACTCTGATATACATCTTTGGATGAAGCGCCAAACCTCCATTCCAGTCACCCCTGAAGTCCAACAAATCTTTGAGGGACAGGCAATCATAAGAAGAGTCCCCAAGGATATTAAGAGAATTGCTCTCCTCGTGGATGTCCGCGAGTATAAATGAAATGGAGAAAGTATCATTCTTCTCATCAAATAGAGTGAAGATAATACCATCATCGTTAACCTTCAAGTCGCAAATAAAAAGGGAACATACCTTTCTCCCCATCAAACAGCGTCACAACGGACTTACACCTGTGAAAAGCAGACCCCTTCACCCAGGTAAAAGGTCAAGCCTTGTTGCTTCCCATGTCCAGCCATACTGTGCTGCCAGGGTTAGTCTTCATAATTCTGTGGCAGACCAGAAAAAGATACTGAGTTCTTTACCCTCTTAACTGTATGGCTTCTTTGCCAAGGACCAGACACATCATGGGTGATAGTTCTACACTTATATGTCAGTCTTGTTGAAACTAGTTGGGCATCTTTCAGGGTGAGTAAGTCCATAATCTCCTTGCGAACTAGGACTCTGAGCATGAATCCCTTGCAAATTGTGCCAAGTTTTACAAAATAACATAAAATTTCCCAAACGTTTCCACCTTCCCCCAGCTTGAAACTCGATGATATAACGATAGAAACTGACATCCAATTTCAGCTCTAAAACATCCTAAACCACCGCTAAGAATCCTGGAACCAGCTTAATACTACAAAATTAGTGATGGGCTGTCAATGAAGAGGTTGACGATTTGATGGTTCTTTACCTATGGTTATCTATGGGGGAAAAAAAGGAAAAGGGGCCGTAAGTCACCAGCGTTAGCATGTGATAGGACTAGCCAGACTGTTACCAGGATGCCTCAGCAGGAACCCAATAAGAGGGAAAATGTTTGATTGGCGAGAGAGCATCCTGTTGGTGAAGGTTGAATGCAGCTGAGCTGAGGGAATCTCTTCTCAAAGAGAGGCACTGAGGTTGGGATCATCATCAGGTGTTGGTGTTTTCAAAACAAGAAAAATCATCAGGTGTTAGCAATGGTCAGGAGTCGGGGACATTTTCATACATTATTGACTTCCTCTGTCTTAAGACCTATCAGTTGATAAGATAGATTATGTAAAACTAAAATCTAAAACTTCGGTAATTGTAAAATGTGAGAAAGAGAGAGCAAAAGTAAATGACAATCAAGGAAAACAAACCTGAAGATCATATTCATTTTTCTGCAATAAATCTCTATCTGCTCTGCTCAACTGAAACATCCTTTCTAAATGCTGTGGATTCGTTGTTCTGAAAAATTCAAAGGTGAATAACATCATGATTAACCACTAACTAAAACCTCAGCATTGAAAAGCACAGTAAGGAGTGAGTTAATTAAAGCCACTACTGTAGAAGGGAAGTGAAATCTCACACTCAAAGAATCGAGGACATAATAGACATTAATGGATGAGAATTTATAACCTTAAAGCACAGCATCTATCAAGACAGAGCTGGCAAACATATCATGTCCTTTCGAAAAACTATGAAGAGGAAAACTATGATGATGCTATGATTTTGGCCAAAAACACAGATACTTTCTTTCTATTGAACAAGATAGGCTGGCTTTAAAAGCCATTCAACTTGAATGAGCGGGCCCCATGTCACTTAAAACCCCGCCCATATAAAAGAAAATGAATGAGCCACTCATTAATAAGATAAAAAGAAAAATAGGATACTGTCTACCACTAACTACCAGTACTGATTCAGCAGTATTCTATGCTGGTGAAGTCTCTCCATCTCAATCTACAAGATTTAATGCAATTCCAGAAGAGTATTTGTTTTTTTTTTAAGAAATAGGGAAGACCACCCGAGGCCGGTGGTTCACCTGCTACCACTTAAAATGAAAGTTATGTACAATCAATAAACAGTCAAGACCCAAAATGGGTCTGCCTTTCAGTTCCCCCTAACCCACAAGGACACTAGCGCCTGAATGTCATGGTTGACATTCTCCACCGAAGCCGTCCTCCCCTTGAACACCACCTTGTTCCGATGCAGCCAAAGCGCCCACAATTCCGCTAGCAGCCTCCCCCACTCCAGCCTGCTCCTGGATCTCCCAACCATAACTGAGGTCCAAAATGCCTCGTCAGAGGAGATATTCACCCCTGGAACCTGCTGCGAGGCCCATACTCTCTGAGCAAACTGACACGTGAAGATCAAGTGGGAGTGGTCTTCTTTGCCCATGGCGCACATAGGACATTTGATGGAATCTTTTGGGGCTCACCGCCTGCGAAAAACCCATGTGACCAGCCTGCGTCGCCTCAACAGCCAACTGAAGATCAACACTTTGAGGGGAACTTTTTGCTTCATCAACGTGCGGCATGCCTTGTTGATTGTCAAGTTGTCCCCCGCTTCCCCTCTAATCTTCAAATATGCATCTTTCACCGAGAACGACTGCCCCTGCCACACCCAACCATCTCGAGGATTAGTTGACGGGGTGAAGGGTAGGATGATCTCTTGCATCCCCAACAGCACCTCGAACCGTAGGTCTAATAGTGCCCTTGTCAAGTTAGGGACCCAAGCCCTGTCCCAACAGTCATCAACTGTGGCATCTGGGTTCCTTGCTAGAGCAAAAAGTCTTGGAAACTTCAGCCTCATGGTCCCTTGATTGGACCAATTACCAGTCCAGAATCGAAAATCAGGCCCGCCCCCCAATCTGGGGTCAAAAAACTCAGGGATGCGGGGTTTAGATTGGCGTAGGCCACTCCAGAAGGGGGGCTCCCCCCTAACTCTAGCCCAATGCCTCTCCCAATCTGTCGCAGAGCCATACATGTCTGTCCGGACATTGAAGACCAGTCCTGCTGATGTCGCAATCCTTTCCACTGATTTGGTCAACAGGGCCAAGTTCATGGATTCCAAATGAAG
Organism: Wolffia australiana; assembly: GCF_029677425.1. Lineage (NCBI taxonomy): Eukaryota > Viridiplantae > Streptophyta > Magnoliopsida > Alismatales > Araceae > Wolffia > Wolffia australiana. Next base: position 10,019,942 of record NC_135835.1, read on the forward strand.
GATCCTCATCCCTCCTTGCTTCATGGGTCTGCATATTACCTTCTACGCTACTAGGGGCAAACCCCTACGCTCCTCTCCATTACCTCCCAAAAGAACCTTCTCATCAATCCCCCCAGCCGACTTACCACGATTGCTGGTATTTTGAATACTGATAAGTAGAATATAGAAATTGCTGAAAGCACTGATCGCAAGAGCACCAGGCAATCCCCTTTTGATAAAATTTTGTTCTGCCAGCCCTCCAGCCTCTTCTCGACCTTTTCGATCACTAGTTGCCATTCTGCAGCAAAATTACGCTTCCCTGTTAGCAAGAGACAAAGATAGCTCATTGGAATCGAGCCGCGTGGTGTGCCTAGAGCTCTGGCACAGTGTGCCTCCTCCTCCGAAGAAAGCCCGAAGCCCACAAATGCCGATTTGGTTTGATTGAATTCTAGAAGAGTATTTGTTAAGAAGCAAGGTGAGCTCAGAAAGTCTCATTTGGACGCAAAATTGGAGAGATTGTGATGGGAGATAAAGTTGTATTTTTCCGCATTAATATCTTTTGAGGATATACATCTCTCCATATACAATGCTCTAAAATGTCTTAATGGCTTGCTCACAAAGATAAGTCCAATAACATTATGTTATGGGTAGATTGCTATTTGAGGGAGCATGCCTGGAGAGAGTAAAACACATTTTCTTTACTCTAAAGAGGTTAGACATGGACCCTTCCACCCTGATCAGCTCATCCAACTGCATAACTCAGGATTAGTCCAACGCAAACTCAAAGTATTGAAGATCTTCTCAGTGCCTTTAACCATCCATATCTCCATCTCGCAAGTTTTCTTGTCGAATGTTCCCTCAGGTAAGATCAGACCCATTGTGGTAAGCTGTCCCCTCCAAGTCCGCTTGTCATTATTGGGTGTTAATGAGCAAATGAGGGGTGAACTATCACCTGATTGAACAGATTTCTAACAGGTTACCAAGACCCTTGCCGCAGTTATTAAGCAATATCTCAACACCACAATATTCTAGAGAGATTTTTCTTTTGTCAGAGTTGACCTGTTTCAAAGGTATCAGATGCGGAATCTGTGTTATGTAGGAGACCTTTCGATCTTCATCTCATGCATCTGCTTTTCTATACCCCAATGGTCCAATCTCTCATATATTATTGGCTGATAGTGAATATGCTTCAAGAATTTGTGAGCAATTTCTAACTCAAGCCAGTGAACGAGCTTTGGGAGAAAGAGCACCAATCACACTCCAAAGTGCAGGATGAAGCTCCAAATTATTGTTTGATGCAGAAGACCAAAAAAATCAAGCAAGGGAGTCCAAATGTGCTAAATATGTATATGGTTTGAAGCGTATCTGCAGGAAATAAAAGACAATCATCTCGTTACAAAATCAGACGCCATGGAAAGAGAGTATAAGTTGAACGATTAACTATAAAAGTCCTTTATCAGCCTCAGTTGTGGACAAGAGGGACTAGTTAATCAGGTTCTTAGTCGTGAAATAATTCCTGATCTGGGGAACACAAATCCATAGTCTCCTCGGAGATGTATACAAGAGTGATAAGCAACAACTCATGATAAGCAACAAATCAGGTGCAGGGTTAGCAACTCGCAGTAAGCACTTGATCTAGCTCTCAGGGGATAGAACTGAATTAGAGTGAAAAAACCTAGATATAAATTGGTAAGAAAATAGCAAAGCAACTGAAGGGGACTCAGTCGGTTGTGACTAGGGATCAATGGATAATACCATGTCTGATCCAAATCCTCACATGTTCTCTACTTATTGACTAAACCTTTCGGCCTGATCATAGGTCCTCACTAAACCTCCAAGGACGAACCTTGAGGAGGAACCCTCTGGTTTTTGGGTTGTCAGAAAAGACTTTTTTTTTTTTGAAGAAAATAGGACAGACCACCCGGAACCGGTGGCCTACCTGATACTATTAAAAAAAACAAAGTCATGTACACATCATTTACAGATATGACCGCACCGCCTGCTTTCATCCCCCTACCCCCAAACAGATACTAGTGCCTCAACGTCAAATATGACACTCTCGATTAAAGCTTTTCCTCCCTTGAACACCACTTTGTTCGGTGCAACCATACCGCCCACAGTACTGCGAGAATTCTCCCCCACTCCATTCTGCTCCGGTATCCACCCGTTGTGACTGATGCCCAAAAATCGTTGTCTGAGGAGATATTCACCCCTGAAATCTGCTGCGAGGTACATACTCCAGCGCACAAGGGGCAGTCGACGGGCTCCGCTGGTGCCCAACTCCGTCGATAGACCCGTGTGACGATTTTCCGTCTCCTCAAAAACCAGCCAAAAATTCTCACTTTAAGAGGAATCTTTAGTTTCAGCATTATGTGACATGCCTGACTGACTTCTGGGTCATTTCTCACAACACCTCGAATCTTCAAGTATGCATCCTTCACCTAGAAAGGTAGCCCCTGCCATACCCATCCGACTCAATAATCTGCTGATGGGCTGAGAGGTAGAAGGATCTCCTGCATTCCCACCAACTCCTCAAACCGGAGGTCTGATAATGTCTCCGAGAGGTTTGGGACCCAAGCCCCATCCCAACATTTGCTGATTGTGGCAGTTGGGTTCCTTGTTAGAGCAAATAGTCTGGGAAACTTCAACTTCAAGGGACCTTGTTTTGACCAGTTATCATGCCAGAACCGAAAGCCTTCCCCATCTCCCAGTTTGGGGTAAAATAACTCACGGATGTGAGGGATGATTTGCCGTAGGCTGCGCCAAAAAGGGGACTCCCCCCTACTTCTCACCCATCGCCTTTTTCACTCCATATCTTGGCCATATATGTCTCTTAGGACATTGAAAACCAGACCCTCCACTGGTGTCATAACTGGTTCGACCCATTTAGCCATCAATGTCGAATTCATGGAGTCCAAGAGGAGAACTCCCGGCCCTCCTTGTTTCACAGGCTACAGACCACATCCCACGCTACTAGGGGTATCTCCCTAGGATTCCCCTCTCCCCCACCTCCCCAAAAGAAGCACCTCATTAGTCCCTCTAGCCGCTTTGTCACAACCGCCGGTGCTTTATATACGGATAGGTAGAATATAGGGACCGCTGAGAGCACCGACCTCAAAAGTACCAGGCGACCCCCTCATGATAACACCTTGTTCTGTCAGCCCTCCAATCTGCGCTCCACCTTGTCAATCACTGGCTGCCAGTCTGCAGCTAGGATGCGTCTCCCTGTCAGTGGAAGACCCAAATACTTCACGGAAAAGACATACCAAGGGAAAATGCAGGAAGCTGCACGGAACTCTCCCAGTTTTAGGTATTGGGTCGTCTCATATTATATCTACAGGGACAGTGGGACAAGTACTTCATTTGACACTGATTCGAGCAGAGTCGTTATTGTAAAGAAGCAGCACAGTGATTTGCTTTGTTTTATCTATTTATTTATGTTTTTAAAATATTATCCTTTTTTTTCTAAAATTTTAAAAGTGTCAAGATGAATTCTCATGGACATGTATGACAATGTAGGTCCATCCTGTAACACTATAAATTAAAGGGCTGGTGACATAAGGGAAAATGAAGGTCTTTTTGCTCATGATCCTTGTGCGGCAGCTCAAGCAATTTAGGGCCACAGAGAAGAGAAGACTGGCAATCATCATTGAGACAGCTACAATTGATTTAAACCACACCAATCAGTTTGCTGATGATTTTTACACGATAAAATAATTTGGCAAAAGGATTGGACATGTTTCAGTATGTAGTGACTTCTTCTACCTGGGACGATTGATTTTTTTAAGAAAAGAGGGAAGATCACCCGCGAACGGTGATCAACCTGAATTTCATCATATATATGAACGTGAAATACGTGACCGATCGAAACGGTCATCTCTCCACATTCCCTCCCCCTGAAACCAACATGAGATCAGACTTTCCATATCATGTAAGGCGCTACAGCCCTTCCCTTAAAACAATCTTCAATTTTAATACCACAAGGAGCCTTCATCATTTCAATTTGTCCCCTGCACGCGCCCGAACTGAGCCCCAACAGGATTTTTTTGACGTTCCATCCAACCCCACGAGCTTCTGCGGACTCCAGATCGCAGAAAAGACGAACGAGCATTTAAAGAAAAAATGAGAACAATCTTCTTCTCCCTGGGTGCACATGGGACACACAGCCACCGTATCGAGGAGTATACACTTCTGTAGGACTCAGGTCATGACTCTTCTCCTCAAGAGGAGCCATCCAAAAATCCGCCCCTTTTGAGGAACCTTTTGCTTCTACAGAAGACGGAGGGTATGGATGGTAGACTCTTCATCAATTAGGCCCTATAGGATCTTTTTTTATCCACCCTGAACTAAGAAGACTGTACCTCTCCACACCCAGCCATCCCTTGTCCTACTTGAAGGCCTTAAGTGTAACAAAGCCTGCTGCATGTTCAGCTGGTCTTCCACCTGCTGGTCTGAAAGAAAACCCACCAAAACCGGGTTCCATGTGTCATCCCAACATTCTCTAACTGAGGTTTGAGGGTACTTTGCCAGCTGGAATAGGCGTAAGAACTCCTCTCGTAACATTCTATGAGCCAACAAATCATCCATCCAGTGGCACAATAGTGAACCATCCCCCAGGCATGCATCAAAGAACATCTGGACTCGGAGAAGTATCTGCCTCATGCCCAGCCAGAAAGGAGATGCCCCTCTAATAAAGACCCTGTGCTGCTCCGAGCTCATGTTCCTACCATAGCTGTCTCTCAAGAACTTTGTGGCCATGTCCTCCTCCGAACCCATAATCATACCTGCCCATTTTGCCAGCAATACTGTGTACATGTCTTCCAGGTGTCGCACCCTCAGACCCCTACTCCAGCAGTCGGCAGACTACCTCCCAAGAGACCCTAACAGATGCCCTGTCATTCCCCACCTATGATCCTTTCCACATAAATTTCCTCATCAGGGCATTCAAGCACCTTCCAATGCCCTTCAGCAACTTAAAGACCGATAAAAGAAATAACAGAATGGCCAAGATCACCGATTGAAGCAGTACCAGACATCCCCCTCTCAACGGTCTCATCTCCACCTTTTAAATGACAGGAATCCAATCTGTGTTCGAAAGTCGTCCTTTTGTCAGTGGTAAACCCAAATAGCGCATGGGTAATGTCCCAATGGGTGTCCCAGTGACTCGGAGCATTGTACATCCTCCTCAGGTGATAGGCCAAACCTACAAAGGCTGATTTGATCTGCAAAACTGAAAATTCTGCAAAAAGATCTAACAGCGTGGAGAGGTTTCTAGCTTCCTTTGCAGAGCCTTCCATGAAAAGGATGGTGTTCTAGGAGCAGAATGCCTGCATCTGAAAGCCCTGCAGCAGTCCATGTGCACAAACACTGATTATTCAAATGGCCAGGGCATCCACTGCTAGAACGAAGAGTATTGGTGCCAAGAGGCATCCCTGCCTAACGTCCCGTTGGGATTGTATCCATCCTCCGTCTAGTCTTTCATTCACCAACACTAAGAATGAATGGGATGTGCCACATCTCCTAACCCATTGCAACCACTCGGCTGGAAATCTTCTCTTCCTCGTAGAGACCCAGAGAAAATCTCAATTAAGAGAGTAGTACGCTTCTGCAAAATCAACCTTCCACACAAAGACTAGTCCCATTCCAATGCCAGACTGCTAGGATTTCACCTGCCACCTCTGCACCATCCACTTACTGCTAATCTGGTATGAAAATGGATTGGAAAGGTCTGACAAGGTCAACAATCACCTCCCGCAGCCTGTTGGCTAAAATTTTTGCCATGATGAGGTAGATAGAATCGGACAATTAAATAAGTCAAAGGTCTCCAATTTGTGACATGTTCAGAGACAGGTCTGACAAGGTCAATACGCGTAAAGGATAAGCATCTCGAACAGAAAAGGATGCGCCTATCCACTTCCACCCATCTTGTGTCCCTCCTCGCGGGTGTAGGTGGATTAGTGTTTGCTGCAACCTTGTATAGTCTTCCAGTCTTTGGTCGGATAAGGTGTCGCCTAGGCATGGGTTCCATGTGCCATCCAAACACTCGCTCACTGTGGCATGGGGGGTCCTTGCAAGAGCATACAAGCGTGGGCATTTTGTCTTCAATGTGCCCAGGGGGAGCCATGCGTCTAGCCAATGAGGAAAATGGGCTTGCTTTTGTATGGCCAAATAACTCCATTCGTCATATAATTTCGTGGAAATAGGAATTCGACTCCAATCTTGATACATACATGTAACTGGGGTTTGGTACTCATTACCTAAACTGTACTCGGGTCACCATTTCCTTAAAAATTTCCACAATTATTAAATGAAAGAGGAAATTACTCCAATTATTAAGTGAAAGAGGAAACTGTACTCCAATTACACTTCAAGTGAAAAAGGAAATTTCCACAATTATTAGGTGCAACAAACAGGAGGTTCACAATTATTAAGTGCATGATATTGCAGCGTTGGAAGCTCTATTCTCAGATGAAAAGAATTAATATCCAATAATATTTTCACCTCAATCACGAACGTGGAGTTTTGACGACAATAAGATTGATTAAATCAAAATATAGTGACATGCCTACTGTCTCTGATAGTTATTTCAAAATATTCAATATCGAAAATCTTCTTCCATCAGCTTAGAGGAGAAATTCTGCGAATGAAAACATACTGTACTAATAGTGTTTTGTTATTTCAACTTAAGCAGGACATACCCATCAGCTGCGGGACTAGAAGGGGCCAACTTCAAAGGCAGTAGTGGATGGGCCACAGTCACCCAAAACCTGCAATATTAACAGTATAATACCATAAATATAAGCAAACTAATAAAATTTCAAGAGCCAAGGAAACAGCCAAACTAAAGACAAAAATAGAATGTCTATGCATCAAAAAATAATCCATGTGAAGTCATACACCGAAGGAAAGATGCTTCCATCTATATCGCATCCACAGTCCAGGCATATAAAGAAGGAAAAAACGAATTATAAATGTTTTGTTGTTTACACATGATGAAGGCGACGTAGAGTGATCAAATTCTTTCATATATGTGATTACTGCTAGATTTCAAGACAACGAAGAAAATACTTTTGCCGATAAGAAGATAATAAATATATCCATGACATCATGATAGGAACCTTGGATATCCTAGTGGGGAAACAGGAAGATTGTTGATTAAAAGAATTCTATTTACGTCATTATGCCTTTTATCAGGTCAATGAGCCACAGGTTAAATAAGGCACATATCATTATGTCTTTATGTCCAAATTGTTGTAAGTGGGCCACACTTAAAAGTGGCCCACATAACCTTGTTTCCCAGTGACTTGTTCAACGTGGGAATAAGTCACGTAAGTGAGTGGGGGTCCACCATCTTCCTTTGTATTGGCTGGTATTTAAACCAGCTTAGACGGAATAGAATGTGTTTTTCGGCTTATTAATACTCTAACGAACAAGATATGATGAGACAGAAGGAGACAGAAGCCTCAACGGGAGAGAAAGAGAACAAGATTATTCTTAAAAATATGATGAGAAGTGGAGGACCAAAACGAAGGAAGCAAGGGATGAGAGCAGTCATCGCCAACAATCCACCATTGTGAGGTAAATAGTAAGCTAAACACGCACATTCAAAACACACGTCCATGCCCTCCTGGGAGGACTTCAAGGATTTGAAAAGGATAACAGATATAAAATGAGTAATATAGCCCTGGGGGATATTAGGGCCACATCACATTGTGGTCTTCCTGCTGTTGCACCACAGCTTTCACAACAATTTCATTGATCGGAAATTATAAAATACTCGGATAGCGTTTCTTCGACCAGAAAGGTATTTCGTTGATAAGGTATTCTACAAATACTTGTAAAAAAGTAAGTAATCGATTGAATTCAAGCGCATTCACAACAGGTACCCACAGTGGACGTGGGCCCGCATGAATATCAGGCATCCTGCCCCACCCCATAAATCCTCCGTTTGTGGATGGATCCAGAAATTAGTCCCTTATCGCATTAGATAATGCAAACACCAGATGCATATTGGTTTAAATGATATTTTAAGCACACACATAAAAGATAAACATGATGAAGGCATGCTTTTCCTTCATAGAATTACACATACATGTTATCAAAATAAAGGCCAAGGACAGCGTGCAAACACGACGGATATCACAGTGGCCAATAAAAGAACTTCCTGAGGAATAAAAAGAGTATTCCCCAGGTTATCTGATTAATGTCAACAACCTCAAAATGAAAACTCTTAGGCAGAGGGGGAAGTCTATTTATTTCTTTATTTTAGAACATGTGTAATTTGGTGATACCGATTGCCTATTTAAGGCAGATGGCCTTGAATGATTTAGCCAACATTTCTGCCTAAAATTGTCTTCAAGGAGCGGCAAAAAATCATCCCTGATCCCTTAATTCATCCCTCTTTCTCTTGCTACCAATCAAAACTTGCCAAAAAGTGTGCCAGGAAAGCAATCCAAGGATACCGAAGACAGGCGGGAAACAGATGAAGGAGCCCACCAAATGATAAATGTGGAGACTACAAATCAAGAGGCGGCGATGACAGAAGGGGAGCTAACTCAACAAAAGGAGAAAGGAAGAGAAGTAGGAACATCCACAAGCGAATTCCTCCAACACACAAATGTAGTGGCGAAAGCAAGGAAGCCGGAAACAGAGAAGAGCCAAAGAATCACAGAGCAATACTCAGCACAAGAAGACAAAGAGAAAGGTGTTAGAACAAGCATGGTCAACCGGAGGAAGAGGACAATATCGAGCAATGGCGAAGCTGATGAAGATTGCAATGAGCAACAGGTCGAAGCTAATAGCGGGGGGAAAGGTGAAGAGGAACACGATGAACAAGGCTCAAATATCGAGTTCCAGTTTGAAAACCCCAGATGTGGAGATAGTTACAACAGAAAAGGCAGACAGAAGGGAAGAGCGTGATGACGGAGAAGAAAATACCCTACTCACCCACCAAGTAGAAGAGATTGTGATGCAGGTGGGATTGCGACGGACCCAAGACGGGATATGGGGACCCAAAGGTTTTCCATGAAGTGTATTTCATGGAATGTTGGTGGGCTCCGGGATGAAAGGAGACGTGGGGTAATAAGAAGCCACCTGAAAGAATGGGGAGCCACAGTAGTATGCCTGCAGGAAACGAAGAAAGAGTGTGGAACACAGTTGGTCGAGGCTTCCTTGAGGGCTTCCTTGCGGTCAATGCAGTTGGACGATCTGGTAGCGTGATAATAACTTGGAATAAGACAGTGTTTGATGAAGTCGAAACCTGGTCAGGGCAAGCGTCGGCAGCAGCTAAGCTAAAAAGGAGAAGTGATGACTTTGAGATGGTAATAATATCAGTGTATGGCCCGGCAAATGCAGCAAGGAGGAGTGTTTTATGGGGAGAGCTGACAGAAATGACTTCTAAATTCCAAGGATCGCCAATGTTGTTCGGGGGAAATTTCAATAAAATACTAGAGGCTGGGGACAGGCCAGAGGACAGGGGAGGGCTAGACCCTGACTCAGCAGATTTTTGGTCATTCATAGCTGAAGCAGACCTGCAAGAAATGGGGCCAGTAGACAGCGTGTACACATGGAGGAGCATGGCGGGAGGTGGATTGAAATCTAGACTGGACAGGTTTCTATGCTCGGTAGAGATGGCAGAAAAATTTCCTAATGCCAATGTGAGATCACTACCAAGGCCGTTATCGGATCATACTCCCATCGTATGGGCGACCAATGAGGCTTTCAGGCAACCCACATATTTCAAGATGGATAAATCGTGGTTTCACGAAGAAAAGTTCAATGATGAGATAGCAAAAGCATGGACTACACCGCCAAGAGCAAGGTCAAACATAGAGACCATCGCCCAGAAATTGAAAGGATTGCGGCAACATTTGATGGAGTATCGGAAACAAGTTTGGGATACCAAGAAAAAGTGGAGGAATGATACTCTAGTCAAAGTAAAGCAATTGGATGATTTGGAAGAAATCAGGAACCTAGAGGGAGAAGAGGTTCAAGAATGTAGAAGATGGCAGGGCGTGGTAGCAGAGGAGGACAAGAAATTGGAGATGGATTGGAGACAGCGGTCAAGACAGATATGGCTACACGCAAGGGATGCAAACACGAGATTTTTCCATCTGGTGGCGAATGGCAGGAGACGTACAAACCAAATATTGAAAATAAAGGAGGGGCAGAGGGAACACACTGGTACATAGGCGGTGGGGCAAGCCATTGCAGACCATTTCAGATCCTTCTACAGAAAGGGAAAACAGAGTAGATGGAGGTGGTGCTGTACGGGGGCAAAGAGGGTGAGCCCGGAACATCAAGAGGAATTGATCCAACCTTTTTCAGAAGACGAGGTCAAGGCAGCGATTAAAGGGTTGAATGGGAAGGGAGCTCCGGGTCCAAATGGCATCCCAGTCTTCTTTTACAGCCAATGTTGGAATCTGGTCGGTCCACATGTGATGGCCACATTTAATGAATTTAGAGAGGGAAGAGGAAACATGGAGAAGATCAACAGATCGCAAATATTCCTCTTGCCAAAAGGCCAAGGGGCAGAAAAAACTGAAGATTTTAGACCCATTTCATTGTCAAATTCAATCTACTTGATTATTGCCAAGGTGTTAGCAAACAGGCCGAGAACCATGATTGGTGAACTGGTTGGACCTGCTCAGTCAGCCTTTATTCCTGGCAGGCTACTGGTGGATAGTGCAGTAACAGCCGGGGAAACAATAGCTGCATGGAAGAGAAAGGGAACGCGAGGGTTCATGTGGAAGGGTGATTTTCCCAAGGCATACAACTCTTTAGACTGGGATTTCCTATGGGCATCCAAGAAGAGGTTTTCCCAAGGAATGGATAATCTGGTTGAAGAGATGAATCACAACACACTCATGTACAGTGCTGGTAAACGGACGCCCAGAAGGTGGCCGAATACAACCTCAACGAGGAGTGAGACAAGGCTGCCCATTGGCACCGTTACTGTTTGTCTTGGCAGTGGACGCACTCGCAGTATGTACTAAGCAAGCATGCACAAATGGCCTGCTGCGAGGCTATCAACTATCTGAGCAATCAAATGGAATTCCCCTGCTTCAATACGCTGATGACACCGCCTTCTTCATTGAAGGCTCGATGAGGGAAGCGAGGAACTTATCCATCATACTTGATCTATTTGCAGATTTCTCGGGACTCCAAATAAACAGGACCGAATCAGCTTTTATGAGTAACGGGCTCTCGCAACAAGAAGAAGCACAGTGTGCAGAGATTCTGAGAACACCAATCGGGCGGCTTCCAATGAGATATCTAGGCCTACCACTAACAAAGGGGAGGATGACGAAAACTGATTGGCAACCGGTCATCGAGAATGTGGAATGACGACTAGAGGGATGGCAAGCAAAGGTGTTATCTAGAGGGGGACGATTGGTGCTACTGAGGTCAGTTTTATCAACCATTCCAATTTTCTATCTTTCTGTATTCAAGATGCCCACTGGAGTCGGGAAGAGAATAGAAGACATGATGAGATGTTTTCTGTGGAGAGGAACTGGGCCAGAACAAAGAGGGGGCTTGGCGATGGTGGCATGGGATCAAGTATGCCGCCCAATTAAGATGGGAGGTCTGGGGGTCCTACACATGCAAAGCATGAACACGGCACTACTAACCAAATGGGTGGAGAGAATTATGAATCCACGGAGGATTTGGTCGTCAAGTTATTGCGTGACATCTATGGTAATGGTCTGAATTGGGACAGAAAGGCAGATATGTATTGTAAACAAGAAAAGAACAATTCTTGATAGCAAATGAAAGAGATTACAGGGTTTTATAGGAAGCCCTAATGGGCTGACTAGAGAGGGCCCTTAATGGGCTAACAAGAGAGAGAAAATAAAGACATGTAATACTCAGATCAACACTCCCCCTCAAGCTGGAGCGTGGATGTTATCCACACCCAGCTTGGAACAGAGCTCCTCAAACCTAGGGGCATGAAGCCCTTTGGTGAAGATATCTGCAAGCTGTTCAGCGGACGGAACATAAGGCGTGCAAAAATCTCCCGATTCAAGCTTCTCTTTGATGAAATGGCGATCGATCTCGATGTGCTTTGTACGGTCATGCTGAACGGGGTCATGAGCAATGCTGATCGCCGATTTGTTGTCGCAGAACAGCTGGACAGGAGAGGGAACTGGACACCGTAGCTCACGAAGAAGCTGGGTAATCCAAAGTGCTTCACACAGACCATGCGCAAGGGCACGGAACTCCGCTTCAGCACTCGATCGAGAGACCACTTTCTGCTTCTTGCTCCTCCAAGTAATCAGATTGCCGCCCAAGAAGGTGCAATACCCAGATGTGGACCGACGATCAACCACAGAGCCGGCATAATCTGCATCGGTGTAGACTTCAAGACGCAGGCCGGTATGGCGACGAAACAATAATCCACGGCCAATGGTGCCCTTCAGGAAACGGAGGAGACGATGAGCAGCATGAAAATGGCTCATGCGAGGAGTCTGCATAAACTGACTCAGAACACCCACTGAATATGCAATGTCCGGGCGAGTGTGGGTGAAATAAAGCAGTTTTCCCACAAGTCTTCTATATGGGCCAAGCTCAGCAAGCTCCTCATCCGCATCGGCACCAAGTCGATGGTTCGCATCAATCGGTGTCGAAGCAGGCTCGGCGTCCTCCTTTCCAAGCTCACAGAGAAGGTCCACCGTATACTTTCTCGACAAATAAAGATCCCGCTGGAAGAATAGGCCGCCTGTATGCCCAGACAGTACCTCAACGGGCCAAGATGGCGACTAGCCAATTCGGACGAGAGCTACATAGCCAGCTCAGTAGTGGTCGTCGTATCATCACCCGTAATAATGATGTGATCCACATACACAAGAAGAATAGCGACTTCGACGTGGAATGGCGGTAGAAAAGGGTGTGATCACCATTACATCGACGGTATCCACGACGCTGCATGGCCGTCGTGAAATGACCAAACCAGGCACGAGGAGATTGCTTCAAGCCATATAATGCTTTCTTCAAAGCATGACAACAGATCATGGAGACGATGGCACTAAGGAAGTGTAGCCAGGAGGTAATGCCATGTAGATCTCCTCGGTCAACTCTCCATGCAGAAAAGCATTCTTCACATCATATTGTTGCAAAATCCAGCCCCGATCCGCAGAAAGGGCCAATAAGATCCGCACAGTATTCAGCTTGGCGACGGGAGCAAAGGTCTCCTGATAATCAATGCCATGTTTCGAGTGAACCCTTGTGCCACAACCCGGCTTTGTGGCGCTCAATAGAACCGTCAGAATTATGCTTCACAGCATACACCCAACGGCTACCCACGAGATGCTTCCGGCCGGTAGAGGAACCAGATCCCACGCTTCATTGTGAGCAAGAGCTCGAAGTTCTTCCGCCATGGCACGACGCCAATGCGGAAATGAAAGGGCAATGTCCACCGTCTTGGGAAGGGAAGTGGCATCAAGGGAGGTGAGAAGGGCATGATAAGAGGGTGAGAGGCGATGAGCGGCGATAGCTACCGCCAACGGATAGAGGGGAGAGGAACGGGAAGAGGGCAGCACGGCTAATGAGGAGGTGGCAGGAGGGGTGGAGGTTGAGGGAGACGGGGCAGCAGGAGACAAAGAAGGAAGCCGAGGCTTGCGACGAGCAAGGGTAATACCGTAGCGTTTTTCAGGGGGGCGTCGACGGATAGGGAGCGGAGGAATCGGAGAAGGTGCAGGAGAAGGGACGAGCGCAGGAGCAGATATCGGAGGAGGCTCCACAGAGGGACTGAGACGGCGGCCGGAGGCGGGTCGGGAGGCACAATTGCTGGAGGAGCAACAGGCGGAGACACGCCGGGCGGGCCGTGAAGAGGGACGAGGGACGAGGAAGAGGAATTCGAGTGGATCGGAGGGAGATGGGGACGATGAGGGTTCAGGAGAGGAGGGGGAATAGTAGGGAAGCAATTCATCAAACGTGGCATCTTTGGTGATGACGAACCGACGAGAAGGTGGATGATAGCATAAATAGCCTTTTTGGGTGGAAGAATAGCCAACAAACACACACTTGATAGCACGGGGATCCAATTTATCACGACCAAGTTGGTGGTTGGGCGCATAGCATACACATCCAAATACACGAGGAGTAAGATGAGTTCGGAGAGAGAGAGTTGGAAAGGAATGCTGAAGACGGTCAATGGGAGTGGAGTAGTCAAGCACTCGAGATGGAAGGCGATTAAGAAGATGGATGGCGGTGGAGACGGCTTCCCCCCAAAAATACTTGGGCACATGCATATGGAAGAGAAGGCTCCGAGTCATTTCAAAGATGTGACGGAATTTTCTTTCGGCAACGCCATTTTGCTGTGGTGTATAGGGACAAGAAGTTTCATGGATAATGTCTTTGTCTTGGAAGAAGGTGCTTAACATGGTGTTAACGTAGTCTTTAGCATTGTCGGAGCGGAAGCGACGAATGGATATAGAGAATTGAGTTTAGGTAAGGGAGTAAAATTGAGGAATGACACGAGATATCTCCGATTTGTTCTTCAAGAAATATGCCCACGTGAATCGAGTAGCGTCGTCAATAAAGATGCATAACCACCGAGAACCGGAAGTACTATGAATAGGGGAAGGCCCCCACACATCGGTGTGAATAAGGGAAAATGGGGTCGAAGAATGAGAAGACGAGATAGGATACGTGGTACGATGATGTTTGGCAATTCGACAAGCAGTACAAACAAAACGGTCCACAGAATGGCCTTGAAAGAGTTTAGGAAAGAGACGATAAAGAGTAGCAAAAGAAGGATGGCCGAGACGTCGATGAAGAAGCCACAAACGCCGTGGGAAGCCGAAGGGAAACTGCCGAGCAGCAAAAGCAAGAGAACTCGAACAAGGACGAACAAGATAGAGCCCTCATGCTCCTCAGCAATGGAACTCGGCCTCCCCGACACCTTATCACGATAAAAACATGAATTAGGAGAGAAGGTAAGGTCTTGTTTCAAGTCGCGAACAAGGCTAGATAGGGAGAGAAGATGATGAGTAAGGCAAGGAACATGAAGAACTTTAGATAGATGCATAGAAGACGAAAGGGCCACACGACCAATACCCGCCACGGTGAGAAGATCGCCGGAGGCTGTTTTAACTTTGGAGGAGCCAGAAACGGGTGCATAAGTTTGAAAGGCTCGAGGATTTGGGGTCATGTGGGCAGTGGCACCGGAATCAAGAAGCCAAGTGGAAGAGGAAAAAGAATGGCCAGGAGGGGATGTAGGTGTGGGAAGACTGGTGGACATACCTGCGTGGGCCAAAGAGCATGAGCCCACGACTGGAGGATCAAGCAGCGCGAGACGCCCATCTCTTCCGGAGTGAAGCTAGCGGGCGAGGCACTAGTCGGGAGAAGACTGTACAGCATAGGCACTTGACCCGGGGCACGGACGAGGCGGGCAGCAAGGTTGCTCGGTTGTGCGCTTTCCGTTGAAGCTTGTAGCACGCCTCCAGAGTGAGCTCGCTTGCAGTAATTGCAAACAGCGAAGGATCACCTTTGGAGAATCCTCCGCCCGAGCCGCCGGACCACGTGGCAAAGAGCCAGGTGGTGGAGTCGACGATGGGCGTGCAGACGAAGAGGAATGAGCTACAAGTGCCGGCCGAGTTCTGGGCCTGCTGAAAGCGGGATTCTTCAACCCGCACACCGTGGAGCGCATCCTTGAAGGTAGGACCAGTCTCCCGATGAATAAGCTGAGCCTGCATAACTTCATATTCCGGTTCAGTCCCATAAGAAACTGGAAACCCGGTTGAAGAGTATATTGGCGGTCCACCGAATGGGGTCGGGCGGCATGTAGTAGTCAATTTCATTCCACAACGAAATGAGCTCGCATTGTACTCCATGATAGACCGGTCCCTTGACGCAGGTTAGCGCCCGATGTACCAATTCGCACAGAGTCGCAATGTTGTGCTTCTTGGAGTGGCTCTCAAGTGCTGCTTCCCAGACCGCCCGAGCCGACTCTAGAGACATGAATTCAACTTTAACACTAGGTGAAATACCGTCCAAGAGCCAACGATGAACTACCCCCTCAATGTCCACCCAGTCATAATACTTGGGATCGGTCCGGGAAGGTCCGGGAAGGTCCGTCTTCTAGAAGATGGCGCATGAGACGCCTTTTAAAGTTATCTGACGCATCGCGCCATTGCAGGAGATTGAATCCAGTAAACATACCATCCGGAGGCATCCGAGGCAAAGAGGATGGTCCAGAGGAGGACGACCACCCCGGGCTCGAGAGGCACCGCAGATGCATGTGGCGTAGATACCGCGCCGAAGTCTGGCGTGACAGTAGAGGTCTGGGCTTCAACCGGGTTCGCTGCATGATGAAAGCAGAGTAGACCACAGTCAGAAGGCGCCGGAATGACGAAGCCGACTGCAGCGCCGAGACGCTGGGCGCCGGACGGCGGGAGCTGGGACGGTGGAGCTGGACGGCGGGTGCCGGGACTCGGCGCTGGACGGCGGAGCCGGACGGCGGGCGCTGGACGATGAGTCGCTGGACGGCGAGCGCTGGAAGTCGGTCGCCGGGCGGCGCGAGCCGGAGCGGCGCGAGCCGGAGGGCGCGAGCCGAGGCGGCGCGAGCCGGGAGGGCGCGAGCCGAGGCGGCGCGGGCCGGGACGGCGGGCGCTGGAGCGGAAGACGCTGGGACAGCGGACGTCAGAACGGCGAGCGCCTGGGAGGCCCGGAGCGAGACGACGAGAGACCGGAGCGCGAGATCAGGCAGTCGTGAGAACCGCCGAAGATCGGAGTGCAAGGTCGAGCCCAGGAAACCCAGATTAGGGTTAGGGTTTGGGCTCTGATACCATGTAAACAAGAAAAGAACAATTCTTGATAGCAAATAAAAGAGATTACAGGGTTTTATAGGAAGCCCTAATGGGCTGACTAGAGAGGGCCCTTAATGGGCTAACAAGAGAGAGAAAATAAAGACATGTAATACTCAGATCAACATGTATCATGGAACATTGTCATTCTAGCAAGGGCTGAGACAAGTCTTTCCTATGGTGCAAGGTTTTTTCTCGGCCAAGTTAGGCGACGGGAAGACACTCCAATTTTGGAGAGATGCATGGTCGCCACGGGGCATCCTTGGTGCGGTATTCCCCCGACTGTATGCATTGGTCCAGGATCAAAATGCCAACGTGAATGACTGCTGGGAGGGTGCGTGGAACCCGATCATACAAGGAGCCTTATCCGACCAGCACGTGTCGGATTACATGGACATGCAACAATCCCTATTTCAGCTATGACCTAAAGATGGAGAACGAGATAGTTGGACGTGGACAAATGGCCCCTTCTCGGTTCATAAGGCTTATACGATGATTCGAGAAGGACAAGAGGAAGACATGGCACTGGTCGGCGCATACATGTTCATATGGCATCAAAAAGTCCCATTGAACATGACAAAAGATTTTTGGGTGGCTGCTAGTAAGGAAATGATTAATGACAAAACACCTCCGCAAAAAGTTATACCCAGATACTCCGTCGCAATGCGTGCTGTGTTTGAATGGGGAAGAAGATTGCAATCATCTTTTCTTTGAATGCTCCTTTGCTCACACAGTTTGGGCCAGCCAGTTACTCTCAAGGATGAAGGTGACATCTGAACAGGCCTTTCAGGATTCGGCACGGCATTTCGTAGGAATAAGAAACAAGGAAGGGGGCTGAGCACTAACCGTATTGTGGGCCATCTGGCTACATAGAAACGAGGTGTTGTTCAGAGGAAGAAGGGCTTCTACCGATGGAGCTATACATGAAGCAAAAGGACTTAAGGCAGCATGGTCCTTGCAAGCGACGGGAAGCGAAGGGAGGTTTTGATGATGACTAATAAGCATGTAAAGGGCTTGTGAGGTCTTGACAGGAGGTTCACCGATTCGTCGGGTGTTCATCCCTCGTTGTAGTTCAAAAAAAAAAAAATTTTGCCAAAAAAATTGTATTAGGGCGCCCGATGGTTCTAAGCAGGAACTAGAGTTGAAGTTTAAATAGGTTAACTTACTAGAGCAGAAAACTGTACTACAAAGGATGAATGAAACATGCGGACATTAAACCATTTTTCATAAAATAACATAAAATTCCTTATACGAAGCTCTAAAACAATTATTAAGATTGCAACTCTTTTTCCACATGCAAGAAGGGCTTTCCAAAAATCAAAATATTGCCAGGAAAAACCCTGGATTAATAACAAAGAGAAAACAAATCCAGTCAGAAGGAGCTTCGGACTATGTCGCTAGCGTCATGCTGAGAAAAAACCAATTTATTTTACCTCAGGTCAAGAAAAATAACACAACTCAAGAGAAAATGAACTTCAGGTGAAATTCAGGGAAAATATTGAGTCTAAAGGGTCCCATTGTCAATATTTAATACACTACTAATTATTGGTAGCCTCCAGCTGATAAAATGGCCATCTTTTTTTTGAAAAATGATCAATTTAATTCAATTCGGATCCAGAAAAATAATAAGACTCAAGTACAAATTATTTTCAGAGAAAATATGGGATCAAAATGACCCTATGATCAAGATAATGTAAACGGTACTCACGGGTCAGCTTTGTTGAGTCGGCACACTTCACAAAAGAACCGAGGGGGAATATGTGCGTGAGAATTATCCAGACCTTTTTCTGGAATAATCACACAACTGATATGCTGCCATACTTGGCAACGTGGGTCCTCACACTGCAACAACGTAGACAGTATCATATAAAATCTCATGCAATTGACTATATCACAGCACATAAAATAAATTATGCGAAACATGTCTTTCTTAAGCATCGCCATGGTAGGTTACTAGTAATCTAACAAGAAGAGAATAGCCTACATACGCAGGAAAACAATACAAAAATTACATGACATTGCGCTACAGTGGACATAATCGACATTCAACCATAGTTTCACCAAAGTCAAAGTAGTGATAACTAATTTATGCTTTCAACGAATAAAACAAAAAATAGACCTTTATCATTGATTCTGTAGCCAGTGAACTACCGCAAAGACAACGGATCTTCATATCCAAGTTAGACTCTTCATATTCGTCCTTGGGTTTTACAAATTTCATATCAGAGACACTGTGGCTTTTTAACGCTGAATCCACAGAGCCCGGAGCTTGCCTCTTCCTGATAAAATACAAGAAACAAAAGAGTCATCAAAAAGATGTCAACACATTTTAAGAAATTTTTTTTTTGAAAAGTTACACATTTTAAGAATATACTTTACCACAAGAGGGAAAAAATGAAAGAGGAACAAATGCTTCATATGGACAGTCATATGAGGCAGATCGAAGAAAACTAAGCGCAATAACAACACCCCCAACTTAATCAAACCAGCTGACCTATATATTCCATCGATTACTTTGGCCACTGCATCCTTCCCAAAAGTGTTCTTCTTGCCCCAGTTATGAGCCTTGGAAACTACTGTCAGAGAAGAATGTAAGTGTAGTGAAGAAGAAAAGTTAACATTCAAATACAGCAGATACAATGAAATGCTCTCTAAATGGCCCAGACAAAACAAAAAAAATGCATTTTGGACAACAACTCATCCTCAAATTTCCGGGGTAAGCATTCCTTCCTTTTTTAAAAAAAAACCGTTCCTTCCCTCTAAAAGGCGGAATCCAAAGTCAATGAGCGACAGGCTAATTAACGAAAAAATAATTTGCCATAAGCTGAGACAAATTTGAGGAGAGAACAGAGTTTCATTCAAAATAGGCTCACTCTTTTCTGTAAATTCAAGGTCACACACCATAGGAGAGTGATGTGAAAGTCATGGACTTATACATCAAAAAATATTTTACAAATAAATGCGAATCTGATGGCCTAATTTTATCAAGTATTGAAAGGTACCTTGATCGTCAGAAAGTAATCCTAGAATTCTTTCGACAAGATCCTGCATGAGAAAGAGCCGAAACAGTAAGCAATAAATACAGAGAGCAGTAGAAAATGAAACGTATCAGCAATTTGAGAACGCCTTATCCATTTGTATATAAACAAATGCTCCATAATCTCAGTTCGTTCATCTGCCAATGTTTTCGTTCATTTCTAATATAAGCCCTAGAAATGGATTTCGTATGTTGGAAATTAACTACTGTCCCATCTTCTTAAATCCTGACTCTTTTTTAATTCCAGGGAACCATAATATTGTCCCGTTTATTTCGGAATTCGGGAGTCAAAATTTTAGAAGTTTTTAATAAGTGAATCATTAAAAATCTGGGGTGTTGATATGTAAAGAAAGTTGCCATTGATAGACTGGTACATAACGAAAGCTCAATAGTGCTCAACTTCGTATGCCGAGAGTAACTGCAGATAGCCCAGACGGCGCATCTTCCAGAAAACATAAAACTGTAGTTCGAGGAGGAAAAAAGAAGAGAAAAAGACTCATATATACAAACCTGCTTCTTTCCTTGCTTTGATATCCCAAGCTGTGCCAGGACATCCTTAAGCTCTTTAATGCGGAAGTCTGCCACTTTTTCCTGGAGTATGAAATATTCAGTTATCTCAAAATAAATGCGCCACACACAGATCAAAAATTAATCTCCATAAATGACCATTTCGCCATGGTCCCTAAATATCCAAAAGGTAAAACGACTCATACAAAATGTTCAACATCAAGCTTTCCACTTCAACAGGCAAGAAATTAACGTATAAGAATAAATAGAGTACATGACGGATGAAATATCTGATCAATTCATTCGAAAAGGGTGAGAACGTTGAGAAAAAAACTAGCAAATAACAATTAATATCTAAGGAGCTGTCCCAGGAGAAACAAATACCGCTTCTCTGCGGCAGTTAAAATTGTTCTCCCCTAACAAGAACATGAATGAGCACAGGCTCTATCAACGGTGTGCAACTAAAATGGTACGTCTGCATGAAGTATTGGACTGGTTGATCGACATCCAGACTATTAGAACATGAATTCAAACTGCCATGATTCACGAAGCACTGAACCCTTGAATGCAACCCGGCGATCCGGAATGCACCCTTTCCGAGTGCAAATTCAAGCAGATCCAAGGAGAGTAAATAAAAACTTCGGCCCCCACCCAGATTCTATCAATTTTAACACCGGGAAATCTAGCAAGACGACTAAAAGGGTTTCAAGGTATCCCAGATTCTCTGGTCATTACAAAAGGTGGACAAAATTTAACAATAAAATACCTACATAGGCCAAATAATAAGCTGATCGAAGGGGAGGGAGAGGTACCTTCAAACTGGAAACGACATCCATAAGTCCGAACGCGAGACGATCACGTCAACCGCGGCTGGAAGGCCCTGAAGAGTGGACGAAGTACGACTCCAATCTCTCTTTCGTAGAATTCACGCAAACCTAAGGCCGCTGGCATAAATCTCAGCGACTCGGGGCAGCAAATTACGCACTCTCATAAATCACAGGACCAGAAAAACTACTCCCCGCTCAGTAGCAAAGGAAGAAAATTGAGAAAAAACATCTCCAGATCTCCCGAGCGCCCGATAACTTTAAAAAACTTCCAGAACCAAAGACTGGGATAATACAGACAGATTAGAAAGATCAGCGAGGCAACAATTAGCGGGAGATGATGACGAACACGCGATTGACACTCCTGATGTTGCAATTGCGCCCGCCAATCGATCGGTTCTACTCGCCCTTTCCTCTCCCTCTCCGCTCTTCGTCCTGCCCTTCTTCCTCGGTATTCCTCGGGATACTGCAGGCCCGCGAGGACCTGCAGCCCCGGGGCAGCCGGCGGACGTGAGATGCATTTATTCAATTCACTTTATTTTTCCCCCTTGCGTCCGCAACAGTTCTGTTTTATTTCTATCCCCACTTCGAGTTGGGCCTACCGGCCCATCTTCGGCCCAATTACAATAATTATCTATGAATTTTCAGTTTCTCCCGTACTAGTTCCGGATCGTCCCCGACGTGGACGAAGGACGGGACGGTACGAAATTCGTCCCGTCTTACACCCGTTGTAAGTGCAGGGACGAAGGACGGGAAGGTTTTTCGTCCAACAATTAAAAAACTGCCCCGTCTAAAAATCTCGGGACGGTTTTTGTCCCGTCCAGGCTAAAAACTGTCCCGTCCTTCATCCCCGACAAAAAAATCCTAAAGCAATGATTTCAAATATTTTGAAACATGAGTCAATTCGCGCCCGAAACCTAGGTTCAGTGGTTTAGTTTTGGTGCTTTTGGAATTTGGAAGGATGCCCTATGCGCCGTTCGCATAGTTGGAGTTCGCTTCCCTGACGTCGAGGTATGTTTGCATCCGTTCTGCTCTCTATATTTTTCATTCGCTTCTATTCTGCTCTTGCATTTAGTTTGGGAATTATGCTTGTTGGTCCGATCTTTCCATCACCGGGGAAAGAGCGTCTTTCCTTTTTTTATTTATCTATTACTTTAATTTGGGAATTTGGTGCTTATTGACTATAAAACTCAAGGAGTTGATTATATAAATATTTCAATGTTGATTTCATATAGACGTATAATTCCGAAGAATTTTTGAGTGATTTTGTAATGCGGCTCTCTTTTATCAAAAGCCCGGCCTATTTCAATTCAATATCTTAATCTGTCTCAGAATTATTGCCGACAAAATTTAACATAGTGAGTCCTAGGGGTTGTTCTTCATATCTATTCATCGCTGATAGGAATCTAGCCTCAGGGATTGCTACTTTTCCTTGACAACCACAATGTAAGTGCAGACGATCAAATAGATGGTGACGAGATGTTTAAACGTCTTTATTTTTATTAAAAAATTGGACATTAATTTTTGGCGGGCAAATTCTAAATCAAATCTATTTTTGATGGACATTAATTCTATTATTGATGGGCAAACGTCTTTATTTCTATATCAATTCTATACAACGTCATAGTTCTGACATGCAACTTCACGGATATTATTGATATTGTGAAAGTTATCTTGAGTCAATATATATGCTGAGATGGAAGTGCAATGTAGATGAGGAGTGACGTTATCTTCAAAGGTTTAGTTGAGAAGGGGATTCAGAGGATTCTCAACCAGGCTCATGGCATTTCGGATGGGTCGATTGATGTCTATAATTCCAATGGTATTCCAACAACTAGGTAAAAATTTGTGATTTCACTGACTGAATTGCAGCTGCCCGCTTTTACTCAAGGATTGAAATATGTATCTTATCTCACGATTCTGTTTCGGTCTTTGTTAAATTAAATAACGATCATATGCCACCATTTTAACATATCTTTTGTTAAATTAAATATTTTTTTCATAAAACTTACCGACAATGACTTGTGGAATATACTTAAATCATTATTAAATATAAAAAATTGTCTTTCCTCATTGCTCGGTTGTTTCAGAATATTCAGACATATATAAATAAAAATGTTTGGATTCATGGACGTAGGCTTGACTACTCTTAGATAAATAAGGCAATAAGTGCTTTCTTGATTTTCCATCAAATTATCAATGTGTCTGCATTGAAAATCGGTCTATTGGCCTTATTTCTTACAATGGCCTTATTTCTCAGAATTAATGCAACTTTTTAATATTTCTATCAGAAATTAGGTGGCTTTGTTTTCTTTGGTGAATTGTATTGTTTATTTTTTCATATTCTTTGTTTTTTAAATGATTGTGGTGTTTTGAAATTTTGAGTTTAATCTACTTTAGGAATAATGATGCTTAAATAAGCTAATTAAATTTGATCTAGGATTATTAAAACTTTAAATTGTTTACAAACCTGAATATGTTTTAACAATGCATGAAGTCATTTGGTTTTTTACGTAGAATGGACCAATCATTTTTAAATTCGACCATTTAAAATGAACTTTTTCCATGTAATTTAAATTAATGATGTTGTGCTAATTCAGCTCATTAATTCAATCTGTCTTATGAAGTCTTTCCCTTCTGCGGGTACCGCCGGTACGTGGTTACGCTCTTCACCTAGCTAACTGGGCTTGGCTCCTAATCCTTTTAGCCTCTTTTGGGTCAGAAATTTTTTTTGTAATCAGGTGTGTACATTCTTCTTTGCGCTCTCATTCAGCTGCTTTATAAAGGGTTAATTTTATTGGGTGGTGGTTGTTGATGGGAGTAGTTTTCTTAGATTAAAATCTCTTAGTATTTTATATATTATACTACTGACAGATTGTTTTTTCCCTTGGATTTGCATTTTTGTAATAATTCATTCTTTGATGTAAGAAGATTACTTGTCAGGTAGTGGGGTGTTTCCGCATAAATGTAATTATTCAAATAATTTTATCTAGAGGACAGTATGAAGGTATATGCTTAAGTAAGTTAGTTAAATTTGTTTTAGGATAAATAAAATTTTAAATTGTTTACAAATCTTAATAAGTTTTAACTATGTGCAAAGTCATTTGGCTTTTTACGTAGAATGGCCCAATAATAATAACGTTTGTACGTGTTTCTTCAAAAGATTTTATGATTTATATGATTGGTGTAGACGTTAGTAAACCAACCATGATCGTTGTCTTCTTAATGATTCATGTGAGATGCTATATGAACAAGATTGGCTTTTCCAAAATAAGTATGGATCCCTCATTCCAATTCGAAGAATACTTATTTAAGTACTGTTCATTATTTTATAGTTTAATGTCATGATAATTGTGAGTCACATGCATTTTACAAATGATTGCGTCT
The DNA here is from genome assembly GCF_029677425.1 of Wolffia australiana. NCBI lineage: Eukaryota > Viridiplantae > Streptophyta > Magnoliopsida > Alismatales > Araceae > Wolffia > Wolffia australiana. The sequence continues at coordinate 10,044,481 of NC_135835.1, forward strand.
TGTGAATTAACTAGGTAGAGTAATGGAGTCTACATCTGGTACCACTCTAAAATCGACAGCTACGGCAGCGGTGTCAGTGTCTGCGGAGTGCATCCCAGTAGAGGTTGATGACAACATCTCAACTCAAAGCGGAAAATGCAATCGATCGATTTGTTGAAGTTGCCCCGGACAAGTACCAGTGCACATTATGTGAAGCAAAGTACTCCACCCGTAAGGTCATCATCAAAAGGAATAAAGATAAGAGCACAAACGTATTTTGGAGACATTTAGAGAAGTCGCACTATAAGTTTCACAATGAAATTAAGGGAGTCTGGATGAAGCACTGAACCATTATGTACTATGAAATACTCTCCCACAAGTCGTACTTACATGGCATCAACATGGCGCAGACAAGAGAAGAGTTCGTTAGGTTCATCTGTGACAACGATCTTCCTCGGCGTCTTGCGAAGAAGTCTTTCTAAAGACTGTGGTTATACGGGACACAAGTGGTTGGGGACATCCCTAGTCCGGATGTGGTCAAGGTGATGGCTGAAAAGATGTACATAGAAGTCTAAGGGAAGCTGGTGAAGACGTTTGCCAATGTCTCCAACATCTCACTTACCGTGGATGCTTGGACATCCCAAAATAACCTCGCCTTTCTTGGTGTCACTACCCACTAGATTGACACCGCGTGGAAGCTCCTTGAGCTTCTTCTTGGTCTGCGACAGATCAAGGGATCCCATTGCGGCACGAACTTAGCGAGGATCATCGTGGAAGTTGCATATGAATACGCCATTGAATCAAAGCTGTGTGCCATCACCACAAACAATGCGTCCAACAACAGAACGATGCTGGCCTCCATTGTGGATCAATTGAAGACTGTAAACCCCCAATTAACTATGGATCGACATGCACCATGTGTTGCCCATGTATTGAACCTCGTACTCCAGGCCGAACTTAAGGTCATATCTAGAACCTCCTGGAAGTAATACGCTACGTGTCCGAGATCTTCGCGCAGATGCACCGTTGGACACGGATGAACCAACCGATTCACAGGTCGACAAAGATACTACGGCGACAGTTGCACCTTTGGGACTAGCAGTTTCACGTGTGAGAGCCATCGTCAATGCCACTCAAGGATCCACACAATGTATGGAGAAATATGTTGATATGTGCAAAATGTTTGAGCTCCAGGATTTGAACAAGATAAAGGTCAACTCCCCAACGCGGTGGAACTCCACTTTCACTATGTTAGAGCGTGCTCTTGCCAAGAGAGAGGTTCCTTTCGACATTGACTAGAGATTACTGCCTATGTCAAGAGGACTAGGTGTTGATTGATGAATGCATGGGCATCCTCAGCCCAGTATGCCACGATACTGACTTTGTGTATTCGGTGAAGAAATTGTCAATAATTGAAGTAACGTCATTGGTTGCGAAACTGAAGAATCACCTCGAGCAGGCTACGTACAATGCAGGGGCAGCGTTGGATGCTATGCTTAACAAGTTGATGCAGTATGCATGGGTACTTTGGGGCAATAATATCGTCGCTATTGTAGTGACATTTGATCCATTATCTAAATAGAGGTTGCGCATCTGTCATGTCGCCAAAGTGTACTTTCCTATATTGACAGTCTCTTGGATTATGCATCTATTACAAAGTCACCTGAATGTGACTCAGAACAGGGAGAATCGTCAGAAAGTCATCACCTGACACAATATGTTTCATCCAAGCGGTAATATATGCGGTCGTGTAGTCGTCAGCGACCACACTCAATGCCCAAGCAAGAGCTGGATATGTATTTTAACATCCCATGCAAAAAGGAGGAGGATAATCCTCTAAGTTGGTGGAAGGATGTCGGGACGCGATACTTTCCGAATTTGACAAAAATTACTTGTCACTTTCTTGTCGTGAGTTCGACTAGTGCACCGGTGGAGAGGCTTTTTTCAGTTGGTTGAGGCATCACCACATATCGAAGATCACGCCTGGATGCAGAAAGCATTGAGATGTTGATGATGCTTTGAGCATAGTTATGTCATGCAGACTGGGACTCCTTTGACTCTGATGATGCCTCGAACGACGGTGACAGCTTGACGGAGGCAAATTGGGGTGTTAATTTTAATGTGTCATTTGTGATTTTTAATTTGCCTACAATCAAATAAATTTATAATATGTATAGAAACTTACTCGGGTATAGTGTGAGCAAGGTCGTCTCCACAGGGACTGGGCTTTAGATTTAAATTCGATAATTGAGTTATCTTTGTTAAAATCTAGTACTAATACTAAAGATAAGAAGAAGAGAAGAGATAAGTAATTAGAGAGTATAGAGAATATAAGTTTAATAACACTATGAGAGAAGGGGAAATATATAGTTATTATGAGTAATATGGAATTAAGATACTAGGTAACTAGTTAAGAAATATAGAGTACTTAATAGGATTAATTAGTAATGAGAGAATAGAAGAATGAAGAGGAGTTATGTAGATCAGTATATATATGTATATAAACTAAGAGAGATTAGAGGGAAGAGAGCAAGATATATATATATATTACTAAGATTGATGAAGAAGTAGGTATCTAATAGTATCTAACTTTAATATGCTAAGTAAGAACTTCAGTATTGTAATGAGATATTAGGAAGATATGGAGGATAATACTAGAAGTTAATACAACGATATAATAGGTTAGACTTATAGAGTACTACTTATAGACTTACAGACTTATAGCTTTTATGTAGTTTTATAGGGTTTTTTTTATGTATGTTTACGTTTAATTTCATGAAAGAAAAGGGATGAGTCAGTCGAACACCCGACAGAATGCCCAAAAGGCTTCGAATATTGATAAAACGTGGATTCTGTTGAACGCATGGATGGTGTTCGACAGAATGCCCAAGAGAAGACGAGATATATATTTTCTTATTTTTATAAAGTTGTGAGAGATAAAATTTAGGTGAGTCGAGACATATTCATCGAACACGTGAGGTGTTTGATGAAATGTCCAACAGAAATTGCGGTAGCTGATTTGTGATCGAACTGGAATAATTTGAACAAACTTAACTCAAATTTAAGTATTAAACTATTGAGTTTTGACAAAGAAGAAATTGGATTACCAGATTTTGCCTTGAAGAAAAGAACGAGAATGGCGGCGCCGGTCGCCGCCGCCTAGCGTCGGTGTGCGGGTTCCTGTTCTCTTTTCTCCCGTGCTGGCACAGAATTCGGTTCTCCCAGCTCTTCCTTGAAGCCTTCTGGAGCTTCTTGAATCGTTAGGAGGTTGTCATGACCCTCCTACCGTTCTCGCCGCCGCCGGACGAATCCTCTGCTGTTCTCAGATCTCGGTCGAAAGATGGTTCAAATTCGGGGCTCTCAGCCCCTTTTAATGGCCTGGGAGGAGTTCCTTGGGCCGTCAAATGGAGGAGGATGGCCCTGGGAACTCTCCGGGCCCGTAGGATAACTCCTGGTCCCACCTCGCCGACCGAGAACGACCTCCGACCGGCGGAGTCGACGGGCAGGGGCGGAGGTGGACGGAAATGCCCCTGGCCGTTCGATTTTCCCTTTAAAACGTCCAACGGCTGCAATTAAATCGCAGCCGTGGACCCGCTCTTACGGTGTACCCGAGTCCCTGCCCCGTCAGCTGACTCGTCAGCTGCCTCGTCATGACTCCGATCTCCTATTCGTCCACGCCGCTAGGTTTCGCGCTTCGTCAGCCTAAAAGAAATAGAAAACAATTGTTAAATAAACAGGACAGATCCCCACCATTCGATCTTCTTAAAGAAGATCAAACGGATAAGATCATGTCCGTTTACTTAAGAAAGCCCGAAAGAATACGGGCTTCGGGCCGGATCGGCTCGAAGCCTGGAATTATTTTCCTTTTTGTTTTCTTTAAGATCGCGGCCCGTCAGGCCGCGATCCGTTTTTTTTTTTATTAATTTAAAAGCTCGGCCCAATGCCATTTAACTTAAAAGGAATGGGATTTCGTAATCCCATATTGAAACTTTTAAGAATATAAAACTTTATATAAATCTCGATGATTCTTGTCTTACGAATTCAAATAAATGGCTTACCTCTCTTGTGCGATCGGATATTGGGCCTGCGCGGGCTCGATTGTGGGCCGCCTTGTGCATGGGCTTGTGCAGGCAGGCTCCGTGGAGAGCTCCCTTGTGATGGGCCTCGCCTACCGGCTGGGCTGGCTTGAGCGCTATGCGCTTGCTGGCCTGGCTGCTGGCTTGAGGCCCACCCTTGGTTGCTCCCTCCGGCCCAAAAGAACAATTTTATTTTATTTTATTTTTATATTTTCTTTCAAAATGAAATTTCTCCATCTCTTCCTGCAAATCAAATCCAGATTTTTCTCCTGCGATTTCATAGAAAAGATACTAAATAGAACATGAGACGATTAAATGTGTATTAAATGGATGTTTTAGCTAATGAAATATTGAATTTGTAAAATATGCGTATCTTTTAATATTAAAATGCATCATTTTCATCATTTGTTCTATTTAGTGCATGACATGCAATATTTCATGAAATAGAGCTAAATACACATGAATTTATCCCAAAATGCCCTTAAAATATGTATAAATACATGACATATAATAGGTTCATCACAGCTCGGGTGCTGGTGTGTTATGTTCTAAAGCTTTCTAGCCTATGCGCATTCATGATTCTTTTTGTTAACTCTCTCTATTCCACGTAACAGAGTAAGGGGGGAACAAAAGGAAGATAGAGGAAGGGTTTACGTTGTTGTTACGTTCTACCGTTTCATGGTAAGTCTTGCTAGTACCCATCATTTTACATTATATCCTTTGGGTTTTAGATGATTGCAAAATTCCTCTCATTTATGACAAAATTATCGGTTTAAATCCTATCGATGAAACTGACTTTTTCTGCACTTCCTATTCTCATAATTATCTCTCAATGGTTTTCATCCCTTTAAATCACCCTTTGAATGTGATAAATTATAGAAATTGTTCGCCCCCCTTAAACCCCCTTAAAACCCCTTAAGAAATGGCGAATTAGCTGCCCACCCAATGCACAACTGTGAACAAAGAGAACTTGGTGATTTCATTTATCACAAAAAAATTAGCTTATTTATCTTATGTAATGATATCTCTATTTTAATATTACTCTGGTTCTCTTCTTGGCTAAAGCTATGTTTCCCATTTGTTTATTCATGTCAGATATCAAGGTTATTCATTTTTGGATCCAATTGATTTGATGAGATATACGTACACATTTGGTATGTGTACTTATATATCATTCATGAGAAATAAGAATCGGTGGAAATGTTTTAGAAATATAAAGCTGAAGTTGAAAATCATCTAAACAAGCAAATTAAGACCGTAAAATCTGACCGTGGAGGAGAATTCTATGGCCAATATGATGGATCAAGCGAACAATGTCCAGGACCTTTTGCTGAATATCTATTAGAGTGTGGTATTGTTCCTCAATACACCATGCCAGTTTCACCCCACATGAATGGTGTTGCCGAGAGATAAAATAGAACACTCCAAGATATGGTTAGAAGTATGCTTGCATAATTAGCTCATCCAATGAACCTTTGGGTTGAAGCACTACCTATTTACTTAATCGAATTCCAATAAAGGCAACTAAGAAAACTCCATCTGAGCTTTGGACAACTCGCATACCAAGTTTGAAATAATTACACATTTGGGGTTGTCAAGCAGAAGCACGACCCCTCTTGCTTAATGAACCAAAGCTTGCCTCCAGAACTGTCACTTGCTATTTTGTTGGGTATTCTGAAATATCTATAGGTTTAAAATTTATGGCCCCACTACTAAAGCCATTTTTGAGACGAGAAATGCTCACTTCTTGGAGGATGTTGAGTTTGCAGGGGGAAATAAAGTTCATGACGTTGCCTTTACAGAAGAATTAGAGGATGCCCTTTAGTTATTGATGATTACCACAAAGACGAACTAATCACGCTTGGTGCTCCAACAAAGGCACCACTAATTCAGGATAATGCTTTATGCTCCTCTATTCTAGTTAAACAAACATCACAACCTTAAATACAAGTGCCCTTAAGAAGACCCACTAGAGAAAGAAAATCTGCAATTTCGGATGACTATATTATTTTTCTCCAAGAACATGAGGCTGATTTTGAGATCATGGAAGATAATCGTCTTAATATAAAACAGACCATGCAAAATTTCAACTCTCAAAAGTGGATAGATGCCACGAACAAAGAGGTAAAATCTATGGCTGACAATGACGTTTGGGATATTGTCCCATTACCCCCGAAGGTAAGAAGTCCATTGGTTGTAAAAGGATATTTAAAACCAAAATCAATTCAAAGGGTAATATGGAAAGATATAAATCTAGCCTTGTTGCAAAAGGTATTACTCAAAAAGATGACATATATTATAATGAGAGTTTCTCTCCAGTTTCATTGAAAGACTTCTATATAATTATAATGGCACTTATAGTGTAATTTAATATTGAGCTATACCAGATGGATGTCAAGACCGCGTTTCTCAATGGAGACATTAATGAGACCTATATATGGTGCAACCAAAAAACTTTGTGATCAGAGCTCCAAAGTCTATGGTATGCAAATTAAAGAAGTCCATCTATGGTCTAACGCAAGCTTCTTGTCAATGGTATAGAAAAATTTATCAAATTATTGTCCCTTTTAGTTTTGAGGTAAATTTAGTAGATGAATGTGTGTACTATAAGTTTAGTGCGAGTAAATACATATTTATCATCTTACATGTTGATGACATATTACTTGCCAAAAATGATACAAACCTACTTCATGATACAATGAAATTTTTGTCCAGTCATTTTGAGATGAAGGATCTGATAACATGATAACTTAATGAATATTTAGATTCATTTTAAATTATTATGGTATTATTAATTCAGAATTTATCATGTTATTATTTGAATCAACTAAATATTTATGCACAAGCTATAAATTCTAATTTTTGCACATTATGGTTATTTTTTACTAAACTCTTGACTTCTTTGAAGTCAAGCAGTTTTAGTACTGGTGAGTATTCTATAGTTTCACATGTGCAGAAATTCACAAGAATATGAAGATACAATTCTTCAAGAGCTGGAGAATTTTTTAGAGTTTAGTGATTCTCAAAAGGGGGCTTGAAAGGAGAAACAAGGTGTTGGGGGCCTTCAAATGAGAAATCAAAGGAAGATGGGCCACAACCTAACCTGTCCATTAGGCTCTCAAAAGCCTTCCAAAGAAAGAAGTTGTATATTACAAGGGAAAACTCTAAACCCATGGAAAAAAAGAGGCAAAAATGGCAAGAAAATAAAATAGAAAATACCCAAAGGGGTATTTTAATAATTATTCCAATCTATAAATACTCTTTTCTCCCTCATTTCCCCTCATTCTATATGTGCTCTATCAAGTGGCTGGACAGTAGGACAAGGCATATTTCAGGATCCACGTTGTTCAACCTACTTAATGTAAGTTTGTTTAGGTTTTCATTCAACCTCATCTCTTGTTTGCATTCAAAAACACTTGATCCTGGCAAAATATAAGGATTCAAACTTGAGATGAAGCATTGAGGGCTCACCAGGCTTGCATTGAGGTCTAAGGAACCTAGGTTCCATTTTCACATCATCAACCATCCATTTACCCTTAAAATCTATCATTTTCTCACTCTAAACATTCAGTTTTCCCTTCTTTATCTCTCTAGAATTGTTTCAGATCTTCATATTTATCCCTAGTTCATCCTCTTGAAATTTCATAGAAAGTATCCTTCATTTCACCTTCAAATTCCATCTCAAACTTCTTCTACACTCTCTCTTCATTTTCTATCTCTAAAACCATTTATTTCTCTCTCTAAAATACATTCCAGTCTCTCTCTAGATCATCCTTCACTCTTCCTTTCAAATTAAAAAAAAAATCGTGTTTGAATTCCATCTTTTAGGGCAAAAAAAGTGGAGTGGGGGACTTAGTCAAATTGACTAAGTCCTAACCATATTGGGTCAAGCCCATTAGGGCTTAGCCCATTTGGCTAAGTCTTGACTTAGTCGGATTGGGCTGAGCTTTAGTGGGCTGATCCACTAAGGCCAGCCCTATACGGGCCACACAAGGACCACCCGCTCATCCGATTAGCCGTCGTCGTTACTTCGCTGTCGCCACCCGCGGTGATAGCCGAAAAAGGTAATTTTCTTATTTTATATATTTAAAAATTCCAAAAAAATCAAAAAATTGCCTAAAATTAATATAACTCTCGTTTACAAAATTTTTAACATTTAAAAAATTCCAAAAAAATATTTAACTCTGGTTTTTAATATTTCTAGTATTTTTGGTGTTCATTAAATTTTAAAAAAATCAAAAAAATTATTTCCTATTTCTAGTGTTAATTAAAAATTAAAAAAATAATCTAAAATATTTTAGTGCTTTTCTTTGTAATTATGATTTAATTTAGATCATAGGAATTTATATAAATTAACTAAATATCCATAAAAATCAAATAAATTATATGTCTCACTTTTAAACTCACTTCATTCCAAGCTTGAGAAAAATTCTGAAATTAAATTTCTGCCTCTTTGTGGATCAATTCATTACTTCCCCTATATTAATTATAGAGTATTTAAGTGGAAATTTTTCATAAAAATTATTGGTTAAGTCTAAATCAAAATAACGACATAAAACCCTTAAATTTTAACTTATCAGGATCTTGGTGAAGCCTCATATGTATTGAGCATTCAGATATATCATGATCACTCTCAAAATATCTTAGGTTTTTCTCGAAAGGGATATATTGAAAAAATCCTTAAACAATATGGCATGGAAGATTGTAAACCTCTTGACACCCCTATAGCTAAAGGAGACAAGTTTAGTCTTGATCAGTGTTCAAAGAACATTTTTGAAAGCCAGGAAATGCAAAAGATTCGTCATGCCTTAGTTGTGGAAAGTCTTATGTATGCACCAGTTTGTACACGCCCAGATATTGTTCATATTGTTGGTATACTTGGCTGATATTTGAGTAATCAAGGTATGGATCATTGGAAAGTAACCAAGAGAGTCATGCGATACCTTCAGAGAACAAAAGAATATATGCTCACAAACAAGAAATCAGATCACTTAGAGATCATTGGGTATTCTGCTTTTGATTTTGATGGATGCATTGATAGCATAAAATCTACTTCATACTATATTTTTCTGTTAGCAGGAGGAGCTATATCTTGGAGAAGTGCAAAGCAAGCATTGATAACATCTTCTACTATGGCAGCAGACTATCAAATCAAGGCAATCGGCTGAAGAATTTTGTCACTAGCTTGAGAATTGTTGATGGCATTGAAAGACCGTTGAAGCTCTATTGTGATAATCAGTCAGCCATTATATTTGCCGATAACAACAGGAGCTCAACAAAGTCAAAGCACATTGATATCAAGTTCCTAGTTGTAAAAGAAAAAGTTTAGACAGGAAAGTTGTCTATTGAGCATATTGGGACAAACTCCATGTAGTGGATCCACTCACGAAAGGACTGCCGCCAAAGGTCTTTCATGAACACACTGCTCATATGAGTTTAATACCTCATGAGGATATGTAATTCATTGGGAGTTTGTATTTTGATGCTCGTTCAGTAATAGACACATTATGAAGTTCTTGTCATACACGAGTAATCTCCTAAATTTAAGCATGCATAAACAAACTTCAGTTGATATCCATTTAGAATATGGAGGACTAAGTTGGAAATGTACACGTATGAATAGGGGTGAATGGACTAAACTTGTCTCCTTTAGTAATAGGGATGTCTAGAGGTTTATAATCTTTGATGCCATATTATTTAAGGATTTCTTCAATATATCCCTATTGGGATAAACCTAAGATATTTTGAGAGCGATCACGATATATCTGAATGCCCAATACATATGAGGCTTCACCGAGATCCTTAATCTCAAAATGACTGATAACATCCTAAATTTGGTCTTTATTTCATGCTACTAGAACAATTTTATGCACTTAAAGAGCTTAAAATGGAATTTTTATCATATATTTACACATATTTAATGTTTCCAAGTGATTTCTGATTTTTCCCTAATTTTCTGTTAATTTTAAGAATTTTCTGGGATTTATTTAAGCTCGAAATAATTATTTTTAAATGAAAATGGCAGGTTTAAAATTTAATTTTGATGTTAATTAATGTGGGGACGAATAAATTTTTTAGAAATTTCTGGAATTTTATTGGAATATTTGGGAATTTATTCGAGGAAGAAATGAATTTTTAACTAGGAAAATGATATATTTACATGGAAAATATGAGTATTTAAGCAATTTCAAAAGTAAAAGGGATTTTTCTTAAAATTTTGCTGTAATTATGCCCTTAAAACGGCTCTCGGTCATGGCTGTAAGCAGTTAAAATAGTTACAAGGTTTTATTTCAATTAATCAGCAATTTTTTAATGGTTTTTATGAGGAGGAGAGAGAAAGCGAATAGGATATACACAAATATTTTTGGGGGTCATCCTTTTGCATATGCGCATTTAATGAGTGACATTTCTGCAAAATTCGAGACCATTCTCTCTCCTGGAGGTAAGCTCACCTCCCGTGATGTGCATACAAAGCGCATGCACGGGAGATGACGTGGCACTCTATGAGTGGTTGGATTTATGAAAAGCGCCCAAGTAAGTGCAAAGCGCCATGTGTTTTGTTTGTTTTCATTGCTTTCTCTTTATTTTTAATTCCAAGAAGGGGGTTTTTAAACTTCAAATGCGTCGGCCAATCAGGGAATGACACAACATTGCATGTATAAATTAAATTAAATTAAATAAATGGAAATTGATCCGATGGCTTCGATTGGTCGATTTTCATTTATTAATAACTTTTGTTCCTGAAGTCCGATTGAGATGATTTTTAAGGATTTTCTCATCTTGATCCCCTCTTTCTATCTATATAGTTGGATTATTCAGATCAAGCCTACATTGATGGACAAAAATTAATTACTAATTAGGGGTAAAATGATAATTTTCACCATTTAACCTAAATATAAAAGCCGAATTTCGAGAGGAGGGGATCATTCTTGATGGCGCTCTTTCACAGATGTAAGATAGAGAGGAGCTCTAGCTTGGATCAACCTATTTGGAACTTTTTCCTTCTTTGTATTTGAATTTTTGGTGTATTTTTATTGTTCTTCTTGATTCTGGTCTGAACTTCTAAATCGCTTGGCTTGAGTTGCATGTACAAGCCCTTTCTAGGATTGAGAGGAGAAATTGAGAAATTTAGCTAGCTATTCCAAGTGCACATTAAAAAAAGCTATAAAAAAACTTCAATTTCTAGGAGATTAAATTTCCCTTTTTATTATCCAATAGAGTAGTTATTTTTGAATCATGAAGCCTACGGAACCAACCAAAACAAATCAAAATTTTCTCCTCTCAACCTCTCTAATTGACCCCTTTGACCCTTTTCTTTGGATCAAAGAAGCCAATTTAGAGCCCCATATTCTTCTACTCCTCTCATCTCTCCTACCTCCCTTTCTAAATTTATCCTTTAATTAGGGTGATTTGATCTTCATTGAAGATCAAATTAGTTTTAATTAGTGTCAAATTATTCAATTTGATCGTCTATTGAATTAACTTGCTAGCTTCCCTTGGACGATACCCTTTACTTATCACTACACATCTTAAGTAGGGTTTTTATAAATTTTATTGTATAAGCTAAAATTGACAACGACAAGGGATTAAAATTTAGTAAAATTCACCCCTATTTTTGGCTTATCAATGACTCGACAAAAATTTCTTCGTGTCATGACATAGGTTTGTATCGTTAACTTCATCTTTGCCCCAGAGTCAAGCCACCACATGTATAAGGGTGTCAGGCTTAATAAATCCCATTTTCTGGTTTTTCAGATCTCATGGCATAACAAAGATTTGAGTATGTGAGGGCAAGCATCACATCTTTCTTCCATGTCTGAAAGTTATTAGGATTCAAGATAGGAAGTCTATGTCCTTGAACGGTGATGTACTCGTGTAGAATATGAAAAATAGCTCACATAAGGAACTGAATAGAAAATAAAGTGCAAACCCATTGCAAGACATTGGGCACACCATTAATGTATCATCTTTGAACAATTACATTAACTGCAAGTGATGTCTTGTCGTGAATAATAACATAGACAAAAAATTCCTGTTAACTAGCAAGCCTGTCTTTGGACTGACTAACCAATCACAAGAAAATTAACTGAATATTTATGTCAAGTCATTTATCACGAATGTACAAAGTCTCATCCAGTAGTTGTCGTCCTTTGGGCCAGCTAGTGCCGCCATTTGGCATGTGTACACTACATCCAATATATATGCCAACATATTTCTCTATGTAATGATATCTCTATTTTAATATTACTCTGGTTCTCTTCTTGGCTAAAGCTATGTTTCCCATCTGTTTATTCATGTCAGATCTCAAGGCTATTCATTTTTGGGTCCTATTGATTTGATGATTCATTAGTTATGTTACTGAAGCCTTTTATCTAAGTTGATCGTATCTTTAGTTGATAAGTATGTCCATGCCCCCACTGGGTAAAAACTTTCACTTATATTTATTTGTAAGCTAATGGATACCATGTTATCATAACATGACCATATATAATTATCTCACATATCTATGAAGCTTGAGATATCTAGATTAAGTAGCTAAATGATAGCAAATTTGAAGCCCCACAAGAAGACCTGATTTTTTTTGTTTTTTTTTGTCCATTCCAGTTCATTTTTTTCTGTGCAAATCTAATCTTCAGTTGTCGTTTCATGGCAGGATTTAACACTCCTCGGACCATGTGATGGCCTCTCCCAACCTTACATCGCCTTGTACCTCTCGCTCGTTCAAACATCTTCCCTGATGGGGTTGCTGTTTTGTGGAACTTTTAGAGACGCATTCAAAATTATTAATGCCTAATGTTTTTTCACCCATGCATTTGCACTCATATTCTCATTTTTATACCTATTTCAGAAATTAGTTTGAGGTGTATTTGAATAGTTAAATCACAGGACACCTGAAATAAAAATAGGGCATTTTCTCTCTTCTTCTAGAGAGACAAAGAGCAGATCCATTCACCTGGAGATGCCGACGCCGGAGATACAAAGTGGATACATGGCTACAAGAGGGTGCAGTAGCCACCACCGTCCCCGTCGTCTCAACTCTGAGACAAAGGAACAACCCAATCAGGATCCAAAGCCTACTGATTTACCATGGTGTTTCTCTTCCATTTTGATTCTTTTTTATTGTAATTCACCTACCAAGCCATGAAATTCTCTAAATCTCTGCATTGAATTTCATGTTATGGTTGGTGTGCGACAGTAAAATGCCGTATCTCAGAGACAAGCTAGAAAAATCTAGATGGGTTAAAGGCGTCAGTGTGAATTCTGATGGATTGTTGACTCTTTTTCAAATTGGAAAAAGATATTACTCACTTAGAATTTTGAGCAGACGCTTCTTTTTTCCCAATGTACTATGAAATCTAAAAGCATGAGATTATATATCATTAAAAACTTAAAAATTATCTTTCCAAATGGAGATCAGTAGCTACCTTTTACCCATTGACCCATGAAACATAAAACCATGATATAGTATATTGTTAGAAAACAGTATATAGATAAATATTTACTTTTAGATATGTATTCAAATTTATTGTTGCCTATCTTAATCAATTCGCAAAAGGACACTTTTGAAATGAAAATAATTGTATAATGCTAGGGATTAAATAATGAATTTTTATTGCATTTTCTGGGAATTTGATCTAATGAGAAACGGAATATGAAATTCTTATTTTACCCAGAATTATCTGTTAAAATTTACTTTTATGCATGAAAATACTAAAATAAGATGATAACGACATGAATATAAATAAATTATAATCTTAATTAATGAGGGATTAAATATTGCCTTCTCCACATTTTATTGGAAATCCATAGATTATTTTGGTAATTAGTTCTATCAGTTTTTTTGTCCCAAGTCGCACGTCAACCGTCTGAGACGTTTGGACGGACGAGATTTTCATCCCAAGGGACAAAAATTGTCCCGTCCGATCGTCATCAGGATGGATATTCGTCCCAAAAATCATCCATACCCTTGGACGGGACGATTCTTTCGTCCCGGGACGAAAAAATCGTCCTGTCCGCATCCCTGCACTGTATCTCCCAATCATTAACTGTCTTCTTGGACTGTTCATGTGATTAGCGTCATGATAAATTGTCTTTTAAGACATAATAAAGATTTAATTATTTTTTTAATGGCTGTGGCTTATTGTTGTATTATAGGTGGGCCGGGTACGGTCAACTTTAGATGATGCCAGTCTATGTGATGGCTTAGAGTCTTTTTTGCTAGGTTCGAATTTCGGCCAATCAAAACAAAAGATCTGAGCTCATATTTTACTTATATAGGCAACTAGCCGAATCATGCCACAAATTATTAGTAGAAACACTTTACTTTGTAAAATCTGACAGAATAGATATCGATAGACAGACAAACCATTGATTCACAAAATGACTCATTTTGGGAGGATGCGTCGAAAAATAATAATTGCATTTTAAAGCAGCCTGATAGTATGTGCCTCGGCCAGAAACAGAAGAGACATGATAGAGCCTGATTTAATGAAAATAAGGTTGTTTTCTATGCAGTCCGGGTAACGTCATCTTTAGATGCTGCCGGTTATGTGGCGGCTTAGAGCCCTTTTCGCTAGGTGCGACTTTAGGTCAACCAAAACAAAAAATCGGATATCATATTTTAATTATATATGGTTAATAGCTGCATCATGCCACTAAAATATAAAAAAAACACTCTACTTTGTAAAGTCTGAGATACTATATATTGGTAGACAGACATTCCATTGATTCACGAAATAGCTCATTTTACGAGGATTCGTCAAAAAGTAATAAGTGCATTTTAGAGGGGGCAGAAAAAGGATCCATTGGAGCAGTTGCCGGTGCTACTTGTACCAGCCTTCTGGAACGTACCTCAGCCAGAAACAGAAGAGACATGATAGAGCCTGATTTAATGAAAATAAGGTTGTTTTCTAGTCGGTCCAGGTATGGTCATCTTTAGATGATGCCAGGTTAATGAAAGGCTTAGAGTCCTTTATGCTAGGTCCAAATTTAGTCGATCAAAACAAAAGATCTGATCCAATGTTCTTCAAGAACTCATGTTTTACTCAAATATGGCTACTAGCTGGATCATGCCACTAAAATATAAAAAATGAACACCACTTCGTAAAGTCTGATAGAATAGATATCGATTGACAGACATTCCATTGATTCACGAAATGGCTCATTTTGTGAGGATGCGTCGAAAATAATAATTGCATTTGAGAGGAGATGGGAAAAGGATCCGACGGAGCGGTTGACAGTGCTACTTGTACCAGCCTGATAGAATGTGCCTCAGCCAGAAACAGAATAGACATGATTGGGCCTGATTTAATGAAAATAAGGTGTTTTAATCGTATGCATAAGGTCAGAAAGATTGATTGAGATGGCGAAGAAAGAAAATTAACCTGAAAGACCAGAAGCCTGATGCAGAGCGCTCGCTCTGAGCACCGACCAAACAGTCTGAGGAACAGG
Source organism: Wolffia australiana (assembly GCF_029677425.1). Classification (NCBI taxonomy): domain Eukaryota; kingdom Viridiplantae; phylum Streptophyta; class Magnoliopsida; order Alismatales; family Araceae; genus Wolffia; species Wolffia australiana. The sequence goes on from NC_135835.1 coordinate 10,059,987, forward strand.
TTTACAAGAGTGCCATCCTTCGTACCGGTCAACAACCCAGTCTTTGGATCAAACCTGGAGTTAAATTTTTCATATTTAATTTAAATTGATCAGATGCTGCAAGAGGGATTAAGTTCTTGGGTATTTACTTGGGGAGGCGATGCCGGGGACATGGAATTATTTTAAAAAGCTGTTCAACGCAGAGTAAATACCAAAATTTTTATCAGATACGAAGAGAACAAAACGGAAGGTAAGAAAGAGAGTGCGCACCTGCGGGCACGAATAGAGAAAATTCAAGACCTGTGGCAAGAAAAACAACAAAAGCGTTTCACTGGAGACAAAAGGTTAACCGTTGTTATTAAGATACTTGGATAGCAGTTATAGGGGATAAAGAGGATTTAATCTCCATTAATTAACCTGAAATGGCCTAGGATTCCGACAACAGCCAATGCCATACCCGCAAAATAGGTGTATGTATCCCCTACAAAAACGGATGATGGGTACCTATATTTTCCCCCAAAAAGAAAAAAAAACTATTAGGATTAAATTTTTGGTGGACTAATGAGATCAAAATTATACGCATGTTCATTCAAAAAATATATATATGCATGTTGAAGTCCTAGTTACCAGTTGAAAGAAAATAGAGCCAGAGACATGGCCAGTAATGGCTGCACCAAATAGATTGAGAATCCATGCGCTTGCTTATACTCTGGATCATTCGAGGCGCCGATTTGCATAACGTTATGAACCAACACCTGCCGTCGCGGTTAAAGCAAAGATTGGTTCAAAATAATTTTCGACAATTCCTAAAAAGGATAAATCGGGTTTAAACATTCGGAAGTTTTTTTTTCTTACAGCAGCCGAAATGACAATTGTCTGTCCAACTTCCAGGCCATTTAACCCAGCGTGAATGTTGATTGAATTCGTGCAAAAGACTGCCAACATGCCCATGTAAACTTTGTAGATCACCCCTGTAGAAGAGAATGAATTATAAGGCCGCAAGGAAACACAATGTATTCATTCCACAGACTGTAGTTTTGAACGCATGATATTTCTTCGATTAGGTTTGGATCAAAATTTTCAAGTATTTGTTTGATTTATTCCAGACATTGACTAATCTAATGATGCTATAACTTACCCAGGTCGAGAATTTTCACTCCGATGTACGGAATAAGAGGTTTTGGAATGATAATACTTGTATGTCCAGCATATGCCATCAGCAAAGGAAGTGCTGCAAACGAGGGCAGCAGCAGTTTTCTGCTCTCAGAAAAAAAAGGAATAAGCATTTGGTTATATAGAAAAAAGGAACATTCAGTTATCGAGGAAGAAGAAAAAAAAAACCTACATTCTCCATGGAACATCAAGGACATCATCCACAAAGCCCAGAAGAATCATGAAGCAAACGGATGCTAATGCCGCGTTGTATTCAACAAGCCACTGAAAGGTCCAATATAATTCAATTTATTAACTAGTAGAACGATAAAAACCTAGGCATGGCGAGAATAAATTCTTGCTATGTTTTGCATAAAATTAAAGCAAACAAAATGCCGATTTGAATTAAAGAAAAGACACGACAAGATGCACCGCGTCATGTCTTGATGGATGATAAATATGATCACGAGGAACCCATGAAACCAAAGTTAACCATAAATATCACAGTATTTGATCTAATTAACCGACATAATAACCAACACAAAAAATCTATGAACTACGAAGCGATTAACAACGCGGGACTCAGCTACATAATAAACGATTAGTAGACCTGTGCAAACTGTTCCCGGCTAAAAGGAAACGGTCTAGAGCATTTTATAGAGTAACTGAATTCAAGACACAGGGAGGAAAAGAATCTTCATGTCATGCGACAGAAATCCAAATTCACAGCAACGGAATTCTAAACCCCTCTTATCACGCCAGAATGAAACGCAAAAATTGGGGTTTACGTACATTGGAGTCTGCAGTAAAGTTGAATTGCTGGAAAAGTATTGTCACGACCAAGAAAACGATCCCAATCACAATGCCTAGAGACTCGGGCCTGAAAAATGCACAATAAAATGAAAGTTAGTAACTGCATAAAATGCAGCTGTTCTGGACTCCTGAAAGAAAGAGATTAAACCAGAAAAGAGAATCAAGGGATACTCTAATCAATAAAGATAATTTTCATCAATTAAATCTAGAAAATGCGCTTGTCCAATTCCAACGATAAGAATTCATGGACACGATTAAAAGAATTTTGCAACAAAACCATCAAATCAAAAAAATATAATCATGTCAGTAAAATTTCCGGGGTGAACTGGAATATCCAAATGAATAATTTACGAAGGACGACAGCAATAACCCAAATTCGCACATCTGAAAGCAGTTTTGGGCAACAGCACTTTGACCTGGAGCTAAATCTAAAAAAAAAACGGTGAAATACACATGAAAATGCCACATCGAAGAACAATAAAGGGTGCTCACACTTTGATACTGCCCCGGGGAGTGCCCTTTTTGTTGATGTCGTAACCGAAGAGGTTGCGCTTCAGAAGATACCTAGCCGCCACCGGAATAGATCGCAGAGCTACAAGAAACCCTCCAAAGCTCATAGCAGCATTGATCACAATCGATCGCCGAAGCTCGGATTCGATGTCGTAAACATAGAACACCGCGTAAAAGAACGGCACGAAGAACACGGCCGACAAAGAGAGAACCAGAGCAAGCCTTGGAGGATCGAGCGCAGGAAGCTCGTCCGCTGGAGCAGAACGAACATCGTTCTGAGCTTGAGTTGCTCCATCGGAAGCCTCAGCCGGAGAAGCTCTTCTTCTGACAGCCATGGTTGCCGTTCTCCTAACAAATCAAGTTCGTAATATATATACGTAATATATATATATCTGGAAACTCTATTTTTGTCATTTTTGTAATTTTCTCTGGATCGGGAAAAGGCTCGAATTTGGAATTTTGATGCGAAGCACACGTGGCGCGTTCCCATTGGCTTATATGACGTGGCCGAAGTAACCTTACACGTGTCGTCCAGCGTGGAAAGAAAACAGAGGGAAAAAATTGGAATTGGTCAACGAAAGCGAGCCGTCCAATTCTATCTGGACGCTGGAGATGAAGTTTAACCGGCTACGATTTTTCTTTTTTTTTTTTAAAGACGGAAATTTATATTTTCTAAAATAACAAATATGTATGTTTTAGAGAAATTAGGAATGGCAGTGTGGTGTGTCGTGCAGAAATTCGTTTGTAATACAATACTGTTTGTTGGTGAATTATAGATCGTTTTTTTAATTAAATTTTCTATTTTGAATTGTACATTAACCAGTCGACCTGATCGGGTCGATACTAGACATGACTAGATCAGACTACACCAGACTATAGCAAGATTGAATTGCGAGCGAACCAAGGCTGGATTGATGCTAGAATAAGATCAGGTCAGTTTGGACCGATACTTGAAAATTTTTATCATTTTCTATGAGGATCATCAATTAAATAAATGAGAAGCATGATCGATTGGTTAACACGTTCAGGTCATGTGATGAGATTGTCAGTTCAAAATTTGTGTAAACACAATTTTTTTGTTAGCAGGGGGTGCTACATTGTAAACATGCTCATAATCACATTGTTTTAGGGCATATGTCATTAATATCTGAGTAATCACATTGCTTATTTAATTTCATTTCTTACTCATAAATAGAAGGAATTCATATACATGTGTTTTCCTTACGAATCTATGGTGCCTTTGTTCCAGCATAGTGCTTTGGGGAACAATTTTATCGATCAGAGTTGCTAAATCTGACTTTTTATTTGGATGGGAAACCATAAAGCCTTATTTCACTGCCTGATATTTTCATTTATCTCGTAAACTTGCTCTTTTTTTAGGCTTAATCATTGATTGTCTTCCGTATGCATTGTCTTAGGGAAACTGATTTTAATTTATCTATATATTACCGTTTATATTTCATATATTTTGAATTTTCAAATTGACTTTAGTTCGGATGAAATATGGCCAACTTCAAATTATCACTGTTAGATTGTGAGCTAGGAAATTTTAGCATGAGCTGGGAAACTTGTGCATCAACAAATTAACAGAGAGAAAATATTTATAATCCGTTCCCACTCCAGTTTGACCCTCGGACCAAAACTAGACTGTCTGGCTGCTCTTGGTTTGGTCCGGTCCAACCGGGCTTCGGTTCAAAATAGTGAGCCCTACTTGGACAGGTTGGGTTAGTGAAGACCGAAGAGCATGTCAACATACAATTTAAGGTCTTATCAAGAGGGCATGTCAACATACACCTCAATTAAAGAGAACCATGGTTTATGCCTTTAAAAAGGTACTGAATACATCATACTCTGTGCTGTAGACTGTAGTTTCTCCCCAACCCCCGTTTTTTCACTTGTGTATTTACAAGTGTAAGGTATTTTGGCTCAAGAACATCATCAGAGAGAGGCAGAAAGAGAGAGGAAAAAATGCCTTCATCTCACCAGACTACTGCTGCTCAAATAAGCTGGTTAGATCCCCATCAGAGACCTCAACTGTAATCTGATCCTCAACAGAGTCATCAGTGGGCTCTATTGGGCCCTGTGGTGGCCCAAAAACTGTGGTGAACACGTGCCGGTGGCATTCGTCGCAGAAGTAGAAATACGAGAAATGCCCTTCGCTGGAAAGTCTATGCACCAAAGTTTCTGGTAGAACACGCTGCACATAATCTGCCACTGTTGGCGGCACCACTCGATCCTCCGTGCCCTTCATATAAAATAAAGGGGGAAGTGTCATAATTTGTCAATTCATCAGTTAAGTAATTTAAAACTTTCAATTCATTAGCAGAATTTGAGATAAAAATGCAGTAAGAGCTGGTTGTAATTTAATACTTTCAATTCACTAGCAGAATTTGAGATAAAAATGCAGTAAGAGCTGATTGTAATTTAATAATTTCAATTCATCAGCAGAAGTTGAGATAAAAATGCAGTAAGAGCTGGTTGTCAGAGCAGACCTGCCAGACGTGTATGGGACCATCAAAACTGGGAGATTTCCTTTCAGCAAGGGAGTAGAAGGATTTCAACCAGTTAAGGAATCCATTGCCTTCAGGACTTTTCGACGCTTGTAGATCCGCTAAAGAAAATCCCCAGCTTGATACCTGTAGAATCGCTTCCTCGACAAATGGGTTTGAATTCCTCTGTCGAATTGATTCCTCCATGTTTCTCTCCCAGAATGCTTTGAAGGCACGCTCTCCCATCAAAGCCTTGTCCTGTCTCATAATTTGGTAACGAGTTATGTTTCAGGAAAGTAATATTTTTATAAATTAGGGAAAATTGCAGGTAATCATATATTTTACTACCTTCTTCCCTAAGGACAAAGATAACAGGTTTTCAGGTTCTCCGTGCTCCCCGGATAAGAAACTTTTCCAGTAAAAATAAGGGAGAAAAGACGGAAACTTCCGGGCTAAAATGTACAAGAACTTCCTTTTTGAGCTCCACTGTACCCAGATCTTGTGTTTTTCCTCTTTCGTCATTTTCGATTCATACGGATTCACCATCGGAGCAAAAAGGATAGCTCCTGTAATTTCCAGACAATGAGAAGGATAAACACTCAAGTTCGCAACACTTGTGAAAAATTTCTAACAATTTTAGATATCAGTTGCATAGAATATGGGCCGTTTTTCCCATAAAGTCTGTCAAAACAAACTGCTCTTTTTATAAGGGTATTTTTTTCAAGAATGCGATTGCAAAATTTAAAATTGAATCTATGCTTGCCTTTATGTATTTTTTACACACTCATAAAATATGGTAACCAATCAGAGGACATGCCTGCCAGTTTGCTGGGAATGTATCGTAGGGCAGCCCATGCATGCATTCCTCCACTTGAGTGCCCAAGGACCCAGAATTTATCCTGAATTCCCAATGCATTTGCCAAAAACAGCATATCCGTGGCAGAAGAGTTGAGATCTCTTCTAGGATGCGGGTCACTCTCACCAAAACCTGGAAGATCATATGCCACTAAATGGACACCAAACTCCTGAAGAAGAGATTCTTTTATTCCCGGTATTCCTGTTTCAAGATGTAACTAAGTGAAAACCAAATAAGGTTCGTATCAAACTCTTGATATTGTGAGAAAAAAAATTACCCGAGAGCCTGGAAGATAGAAAAGAATGAGGAACAACCATAGAAAATCTAGCGTTTTCAGCAGGGACACCTTGTCGGCAATATGACAAATTTCTTCCATCCGGAAGTTGAATGTGTGAAGCAGAGGGTGGATGTATCTGTACCTTCCTAGGTGGTTCGATAGAATATTCACTTTCTGAACTGAAAAATGACGCTGCAGAGGATCAAAGAAATGAATTATACATGAAGGGTCCAACAATCGTTTGTTGTTATGCTTCATATTTCGTCTTCAAAATTTAAAGGAATTCATAAATGTCCACAGGCATGCACAAAGTAACCATCCCCAAAAGCATAAGACGAACTCGATCATTTGTATACTAATTGAAGGCTTCGGGGATCCAAATGTTTGAAATTCAAGAAATTAAACAAAGCCCTTAATATTTTCTATCCTGGGATAATGCGTAATGAAGAATATCCACAGCTAGGCCTCCAAAAAAGGGGATATTATCCGGCAGCGAAAGGAGGTTTTCATGTTTTTCCAGGCGAAGAAAAAGGGAAATTTAGCAATTCGGATCGATAAAATCGTCTCCCGATGCATTACGATCGAAATGTAGGTACATTACACCACGGATCGAGTCTGAGAAACCTCAAAGCCTTTCAATTACGACAAGAACATGCGCTCTTAATGAAATCACAGTCTCAAAGAGATAACCAACGCCAAAAATTCAACATACCGACGATCGCAAGCAGGAAAACCAGAACAATAACAGGCCATGCATGCGCAGGCTCCCGATCCTCAGGCAAATACTCGTTCAAAAACTCCAATCGAGCAGCGACCGACACACAACCGGTCCTCAAACTCCTCACGATCGGAGAATCCTCCACCCCGACCAAGCTATGGCGCAAGATATCCCTACAACTCTTCCCCAACTCGACGATCAACTCCCGCGACGCCTCAAAGAACCCTTCCATCATGTCCTTGAGAGATTCCGCCTGTTCTTCCACGCCCTTCGATTCCTCTCCTTCCACCACCCTCGCCGGCGCTCCTCCATAGCCGCTGTACTGGTACGAGATCCCCGATTCCGTCACAAGGCTAGCCAAATCCTCCTCCCAATCCGCCATCTCCCCCAACTTCTCAACGATCTCGCCCCGTCGCCATGGAAGATCTCGACATCCTTCCTTCCTCCCTCCCTCCCCCGACGATCCCACTTCTTACTCTAACCGCCGGCCCGCCCCGTCGAATCCCATCCGCACGTCCCCGCATCGACGGCTCGGGGCTCGCCACGTCACCGCCCGCTCCCGGCGGGTAACTGTCGTGGCTGCTGTCCCCACCCGCCCACTGAGTAGAGTGGGCACGTAAAAAAAAGACGGGGAAAGACAGGTGGCGGGTTGTAATTGGACGCACGTGGCCTCGTAGCGGCGGCTGATCTGGCCATGTGCAGCCAATGCCGAGCTGGCATGCGTGTGAAGACAGAACGTTGACCGGGTTGTTGACGCGGTCAATTTTGGAGGCTTTGTTGACTTTTCTGTTACGGTAAATTAGAAAATGGGTGGGCCGAAGAGTTGACCAGAAAAAATTGGGAGGAGGTCAGATCCGTAGATTTTTATAAGCGATGTGTGGGCCTCCGCGGCTCACATGGGGGGCCGGTTGGAGCCCAGCAATTGGCCCACTAAGTTTGTCACCTGCACAGCAGGAAATTCTCAATTAACGTATATACAGATATAATTATGACGGATGACGGATGACGGATGAAATGGCCGTCTATTTTGCCATCGGTTCATCAGTCCAGTTCAGTCATTAGTCCTGACTAAGAATGGAAGGGATGATGACGGAAATGATGGAAATGACTCCCTCCCTCTCTCAGTGAGTGTCCCTCTCGCTCCAGTTCAGTCATTCGCCTTGACTAAGAATCAAACCCATGATGGAAATGACTTCCTCCCTCCTCAAACTGTCTTTCTCTCACTCCAATTCTCTTTCTCGTCCCCTCTCCGTAGTCATTTCCTTCACCATTCATCCCCCATCTCGGACAGATGACTGATGATGGAAATGACTTTGTCCACCTGTTCGACAGATGACGGATTGGGACAGAACAGATGGTGGTTCCTACGATCCTAGTTGTAACGAGAGGTAGAGAGAGAGAGATGACCTGCCAATACTTCGAAACACAGCGGTCAATGCAGCTGTTCTCGCCCATGTTGAGCTCAGACTCCTTGTACCTGCTCATGAGCAAGTAAAGTTCATTGAAAAATCTTTCTTTCAAAAAAAAAAAGTTCATTGAAAAATGGCTCATGTGGGAAGGCTAAGCAAAAATTTGGACAACGCACTTTTTTTCAATGCACTTGTCGAAGCAAGTCTTTGTAAGCCTGCGCCAAGCGAAAATAAAGTAAACTTAGAATTAGATGACAAAAATTAAAAATTGGATAACGTAAAAACATTTAATTGGAATTGAAAGCCGGAGCGAGGTTCTTTACCTGTTGAACATGTCAACTCTGTACGTCATTTCAGTCTCTGCCATCCCGATGATCTGCAGGTAGTAAGTTTGTGAAGCAGACTGGATTGCCCATAAAAACCAATGATAGGTTAAAGGAAGCTATTATCGTGTGGAAGAGAAAGTATATTTACGAATTTCATCAGTAGTTTCTCTAATACAGGTTAAAACAGTTTTGTCCAACCAATTAGAAGCTAAGCAACATAAAATTATCCATCTTCATCCCCCTCTTATACCTCACTCTCAGGATTCTCTCTATAGTATAATCAAAAGTGTGCTTCATGTAATAATAATATCTCATTATCTTCTATGCTGGTTTCTAAAAATCTAACAATTCTTGATTTGAATGTTGATTCCATTATATCCACGTTAGCAAGTTCATTCATAACCTCCTCAGGACTCTAAATCAGAGTCTTAGCCTCCTTCAGTGTTCTATCTCTATTAGGATGTCTACTAGCCGTTATACCTTTTTTATATCTATCAGGATGTATACTCGCCGTTATGCCTTTTTATCTCTATTAGGATGTCTACTAGCCGTTATGCATTTTTTTCACATAACGGCTAGTAGACATCCTAATAGAGATATTTAAATGCGCACACATTTAAAACTTGCATTATGAAATATGCAAGGACTTATTATCATTATTCACATAACGATGAAAATCACATCCAACGCTATATATATATATTCAGTATATAAATGCCGCACAATGAACAATAAGAGCCAGATGTTTGTTTTTCCGCAGGAAGAGACAAGCCCCATCTAATTATCAAACAGACTTGGTTAATAATTCACCGAAATTCATACAAGAAATGGAGTGAAAGGGCTCTGATACCAATGAAACGAAACCCAACGAAAGATTTTCATGGACGACCAAAGGGGTGATCATCAAATCAAGTCAATTATCTAATAAAGTTTCCCTTTCTGTCAAACAGACGACGGAAGAGTCAGCCAACGTTGAGCGCAAAATGGCCTATATAACAGATATCTCGAGATGGTATAAATTTCGGTTCTTCTAAGCTCAATCCGTCAGTATGCAGTGAGAGAATAAACACAAGACTTCCATCAGTCCAAGAGGATGATCACTGACACCAAGTTTCTCGAATTTCGAATTCAGAAGATGAAGGTGAGTCAAATCGCAAATAAACTAAGAACCCCGGTGAATAGATTTTGAAGTCATCGTCGGGAAAAATAAGATCCTATCAAGCATCCATTTTGATTTTCATGAGAGTAACCGTCGGATGTCGAGCTGATCTTTCTCAAGGCTGCGGACAAGCTACGAAAAAGAAGTAAAAGGAACCTGATCTTTGTCAAGGCCGGAATCAGCCATCGGTGAACGTAACAATCACCTCAGCCTGAAGATCAAGAAGAGAAAACTGATCAAATGAAACCATAAAATCAATCAAACTACAAACAAACAACACCTTCAGATTAGCAGACTGGTTCCCGGTGGCGGAAGTAGAAACTTTCGACGTGAATCGCAAATCGGAAGAAAGACCTACCCTAACAAGACGAACTCAGCGAATCAATCTGGGCCAAAACTAAGCGGCCCAACACAAGCCCAAAAACTTTCAAAAAACTACTGGGCCCGCGACGCGCGATTGACGACCCGGTCGCGGCTGCTGACCCCGACATGGCCAGACTTCTTCGGCGGCCGGTAGAGAGACGGTGGCCGGTCGCTTTCATCTTCCTCTACTTCAACCCCCAACAATAAGCCGAAGAACACGAAGAACACGAAGAACACGGAGAAGAAGAAGATGGCGGAGCCATGGAGAAGAGCGGTCGTTCATCTGTCTCTCTGCTTCATATTGGGGTGCTTTATAGCGATTCTGCTTTCAAACTACTGGCCCGTCTCCGCCGTGGACTGGCGGCGCAGCTTCAACGCGGCCCCATCCTCCGCCGCGAAGGAGAATCTCCGGAGAAAGCTTGTAATCACTGTGACGACGACGACGACGACGGAGACGGGCGATCTCAAGAACGCGCTTCTACGGAAGACGGCCGTCGCCTTGTCCCTCGTCCCCCCTCCCCTTCTCTGGCTCGTCGTCGAGCCTCAGCCTACCGTCAACTCCACCGCCGAGCTCCTGCGACGGACGACGGTCATGTACCGTCATCTTCCCTCCGATCCGATCTCCTCCGTGGAAGATCAGAACAACCTCGCCCTCTCCCACATCGCCAAGCACCGCCTCGACGGGCTCGTCCTCTTCGCGCCGATCTCCGCCGTCTTCGATCTCCGCCTCTTCGATCACATCAGGAGAACACAGTAGGAGAATTATTTTTTTTTAAGTGGATTTTTGATATGGGAAACGGACGGTTCAGATCGACTGATTGAGGGGGTGATTCGACAGGGCGATGGTCGGCGCCTGGCCGACGGCTGGGATTGCGCCGGACGGGACGACGGTTGACGTTGACGGACCCGTGTGCAGGTCCTCCCGCGTGGTTGATTGGCGATCCTCCGCCGTTGATCTCGCCGGCGTCTCCTTCAACAGTTCTATTTTGTGGCGGCGGAATTCCTCCGATTTGCCCCAGGTATAGCCGTCCCGTCCCGTCCCGTCACCCTTATAAACTCTCGGCTCCTGCTCGGCTTTCCCTCTCGACTCGCTTGGTTCAGGCTCCAGCTCAGCTCCTGCTCGGCTTTCCCTCTCGGCTCCTGCTCGGCTTTCCCTCTCGGATCCTAATTGATTCCCACGGGACGAAGAAACCTTCCTGTCCCGTGTTAACGCCCCATACATGACGGATATTTAGTCCATGGATGCAAAAGTGTGTCGTCTGCCCACCGGTGGAATTGTACAATTCTACGTCCCACCATTGGTCCAATCTCCCCGACGGGACAGTTTCTTCCACGAAATAACCCTTCCATTTAGGGAACGGCACGTCCGGGACGTGACGTCCCAGACGAGACGGGATGGTTGACGATCCATGATGGATGGTGACGTGACAAAATTTCGTCGCATCACCTTCCCATCACATGTTTTAGGATTTCGGAAAAATCTGGCATGTTTGCTTCACCATCAGGGTTTGCAACACCCCCGTCACGTCCCGATCACCAGACGGCGTCACCGTCACGTATGACGGGACAAACAACCATGAGGAGGAGAGAGAATTAGAGGGGCATATCTCCAATTATCTTTGGACGGCATCTTTTTGCACGTGTGAATTAATGTGGGGACTTTTCTGCAAAATGCCAAGAAATCGAGTAAGCTACGCCATGTGGCAAAATCTCGGCCGTCGAAAAGCTTAAATCTAATGATTTTAAAGCTTTTTTACTCATTTTTAAGAATCTGGCATGACCGTCATCCGTGACGGCCGTCCCGTCATGTCACTCATCCGAGGCCCCCCATCACTGTCCCGTCACCGTCACGCCCAGTTTGTCCTCTGTCACCCTCACGGCCCCCTAATTTCATCATCGTCACGGTCACTGTCATGTCATCTGTCCCGTGGCCGTCTCCGTGACGGGTGACGTGATGGATGACGCTGCCGTACCTGACTCCCGTCTGCGTCCTACAGATTTTTTTAAAAAATATTTTTTAGAAAATAAATAGCGTAGCCCCGGGTCGCTCTCTTCTTCTCAGAGATTAAAAAAAAAACTTATTTCTGATTATTTATTTATTTATTTTTGGTCTATTGGGCCAAATGGGCCGAAATTTCAGGGCTTGGTTGGCTTGGTGCGACAGGCGGTCCTCGAAGAGAGGAACAGTGTGGAGCCTGTGCCTTCGCCGGATTGTGCTAACATCATGACGTGGCACCTTCCCAGCCGTCCGATTAGAAGTAGAGAATAGAACTGTCGCCGCTTCCCCCTATTCTTTTTGTTGACTCTTTAATTTACTGAGGCAACAGCTTTCGGAAATCACACCCTCATTACATAGATTTTCTCACTCCCATCAAAATTCGAAAATGTATAGCTTATTAGTCACTGCAATTTTAATGAAGAGAGAGAAATTCTTTATTTCTCTTAATGAAAAAATGAGAGGTTTGACGACTGACAGGACAGAGCCACATAGGGAATGAGAGATGACAGGATTACGAGTCCCCCAAGATGTTGGAAGATGATAGCATCCTTTAAAAAATTTTAAGGATGATATTATTAAATCATCTTTGAATGTTTATTTGTATAAAGTTTCACATCTCAATAAGGACTGGATCTATTCGGACTTAAAGTACCATTTTTTCTGAGTTATAAGCAGAACCCACATAGATGACGAGATTGACGTTTCATGAAATGGATCCCAAAGATTCTGGGAGCCGTGAATTTTTAAATGTATGATAGTATGTTATAAATGAGTTTTGAAATCAAAATCAAATAGGTTTCTTCCAATTTTAGGGGGGTCCAATGAGATGATGGGTCACAATGTCTCATCTTCCCTCACATGGCACTAGATGTCGTTTTCCCATGATATTTGGTGAGATGTCATTGATGGTGCTTGATAAACAATCCATTCGTTAAAATTTAGAGATGAAATCATTGTGAAAATCAGGGACTTTGTCACAGTGAGACTTAGATCATTCCTCAATAATTTGTGGATTTTTTTTTAAAATGGGTTTTTATTCATCTTTTTACACTATAGATGAGTTAAGATGGGAATCAAATCAGAAACATTCAAGAAAAATTAGTAATTAAATTCAGTTTTCTCTATCTTCAGAGCATCAATTAGCAAATGCTTGCACTCAATAGATTTATTTGGATCTCTGCTTTCAGGGAGCATAAACACATATTTTGATTTGGCATAGATGTTTCAAAATAAAAATAAAAAAATTATAGTTCCTTTGATTTTAAATAAAGAGGGGCAGACATTGGATTTTCATCTTATGATGATGGGCTTTGATAATTTTATAACGTTTAGAGTCAATTTAATAATGAATTTACTCAGTTTTGTAACACAAGATGATGGGTTTTGATAATTTTTTTATAGATGTTCCGTGTCTTATTTGAACCCGGACTTCACCCAGTTTGAGTCAATCGTATTGATACTATTTAGAGTGCTTTGCTAACCACTTTCTTGTAATATTTTTTGACCTAATTCCCCTTAGCTAAATTGACTTTCTCGCGATGACCAACTAAGTATGTTTCACGACCCAATACATGTATCCAATAAGCCCATAAATCCAGAAAGAAATACCATTAAATATTTAAAATATATTCCAACCTAAATGAATCGTATATTTATGAATTAATTCATGAAAAAATATTGAAAAAATGATCTGAACTTAAGAACCACTATTGTTATGCACAGCAGTTGGAGTATAAATGAAATCAAGGATAATATGCATGAATTCGCACCTTTATATGCATAATGATGGTAAGGACGTATGAAGGCACGATGGAGATGCACATTATCTGTCATCCATCTCATCCCCATGACATGTTCCCCCACAAACCAAACCGTAATCAAAGGGGTTATCTGTCTACTTTTTGTTTCTGCCTTTCATTTAAAAGTTTTCTCATCGGAGTCAAATGGAAGATGACATGGTAACAGAAGCTCACGCAAAACAGTTGATAGATGATCATAGTGCATCAGTCCATGGCATATTTTGGGATCAACTGTACTTACATTATTCACATAATTATTACAGTGATTGGTGTTTATGCACTTGTATTGATATTAGTGAATTAGTGACAAAATAAAACAAATCTTAATTTTATAGTATAACAGTTTGATCTCAAGTGATTTGTATTCCTTATTGCACTCACAGTCTATTGAAAATGACACATTTTATTTTGGACTGTGTCAATGTGACTTGATGCAATACTATTTAGAAAATATTAACCATTACCTGTATTCTAATCACTTTAATTTTATTCTTCTCCCTGTATTTGATGGTTCTCTGGATTTTTTCGTAACATTTATGTTCATAAAATGAATGCAGTGTATTTCAATCCATACATAGAAATGTGATGTCATGAGAAAGGGGGAATACTTGATTTGGGAATGCTGAAAAGGCATGTGATTAATAAGATTGTTTGACATGATAATTGTCTATCTCTCTCACAATATAAGAGGAACAATAAAAAACTTTCAATTATTTAATATATCTGGATCATAAAAAAAGAATCTTAAAAAGGATTTCACAGTTCATAATTAGAATTGATCTCTAATTTAAAATTTAACATTCATATTTATTGGAAAATGGATCTTTGTGAAATAGTCCCTTTCAGATATTTCAGGTGAGCCCTTACGTTTTCTTTGCAAATAATTTTTTATTAATTATTGTCATGGATCTCTTGATGACATTTTTTTGGGGTTTGTGACTGTCATCGATGATCCAAATATTATTTTCACAGCATAAGAAGAAGCATAATCAAAGCAAACCTTTTAAAAAACCAAAAAGCTTCATCAAATTATCTTGGACGTAGTAGAATCGTAATTTTGGTTCTTTGAAATAATCATCACAAGCCGGGTGTTTAAGAACTCTAGACATATCTGCCCAATCCTTGACATGTCAAATATCCTTTTCTTCTACTCGATAAATACCGCCGTTGCTACACAATGATCTTTATGACTCCATAAGCCTAATATATCTGTGTTGGATTATCTTATTAATGAATTATATCCAACATAAATATTACTTAATATTGAATCAACCTAATCAATTAGTTGAGTCATCAACATGGGAGATGCTAAACTACACATCATGCTGAAGAAAATATAAGTGTTTCATCACCACATTTAGGACATCTTTATTTCTTTAGTTACCTCTCACATGATTAAATTTTGTTATCCATTTAGTTTCTCATTCATATTTGAATTAATAAATATTATTTACGAGATGCATTGGCTCATAAAAATATGATTATATAGAGATGAGAATGGGCCTTCCGCAAGTAACATAGATTACATAATTATTGACCCTTTAATGGGTGATTAGGAGAATAGAAGGAATATTTTTTAAGATAAAAACAGGGATAAGTATGAATGATAGTGAAATGAGAGGGTGATAAATAGAGATGATGTATGAAATGTGGAAGGTGTAGATGGATGAGGGATAAATGCATAAATGGTGATGAATATATATATAATTTAATTGTGGAATAGGAGTCAATTTAGAATGAAGATATATGATGAAAATCAATGGTTCAAAGTATTGGATGAAATCAATTTGGACAGAATGAACATGATGAATTTCAGAAAAGGGTGATGAAATGAATATTAAAATGCAAGTGCAAGGAAATCCTTATAACCTGGCAGGGTAAAGGAAAAATTATACTCCCAAAGAGCTCTCCCACTTCTCTTTTGTCTTTAAAATTTAATAAATGGGCAATTTCAAAAAAATAATAATAAATGGTTCACACCAAGAAACTTGATGGATCTCGAACTCACTTTCTTTAAGTCGGTGTATCAGTTTAATATCACATTCAAAATATTTTTTGCATGAATATGGGGGCATACCTATAGATCCAAGGGTATGAATGGTTAATTTGAGAGGGACATGACACTTTTCTAAAAAAATTGCCAATGCTTCTAAATTGTTGGATATTATATTTTTTTTCTATCCTCTGTTGGTCTACGCATCATAGTTCTAGTGTGCCAATTGAATTTCGGGGTTTTCCAAATGATCTTAATTTGATTTATGCACTTGAAACCTCAACTTGACTAGTGTCAAAACTGGGAGCAGCAAAATGTATGCCTCATTGTGGGGATTTGATAGTCATTGATTCAAGTTCAAAAAATCAGATATTAACATTGTTGGGTTTTGGAGGCCTTCATCTAGATGAACAAGTCAAAATGATTCACAACGGAAGCCTTAAACAAAATTGTAGCAGCATCAAAAAAATATTGAAACAAATCACCTGTGCACAAATTCCATCCATGATTTTTTGGATCTTCGAGCGTGATGAGTCAAGCTGCTCATGTGTGCAGCCTCTAGATGAAACACACAATCAATGGTATGTCGAATCTCCCCCTTTGCCTTGATGAGCTCCATTCACGCTCCATCGTCGTTATTATGTTGTCTCGATCACATCGAAGTGGAAGAGCTAAGGGGAGAAGGGAGAAGAAGAAGGACCCAAAAAAATTACGGCTTAGGTGAATTTAGTTTAGGGCATTTCCAATCTACACTACGTGGGTATTTTTCATAAAACCCCCCAAATTTATGCGTATCTTCTGACATGTAAAAGTCCACTGTGTGTATGGTTAACTTTCAAACCCTAATTAGTCATCCGAGTTAGTACATATGTGTTAAAAAATCATCAGAGAATTCTTCTCTGATATTTCACTACATCATCTTCCTTGAGCTGTCTCCTCTAATACTAAGGCGGACTGTCCCATCTTCACCACTCAATTGTATTCCAGAATTTCTTGATTCACCCAAACTAAGACTGTAAATAAATCCCATGATTATAGACTTGTATGTAATATTCAAAGTACAATTGTCTGTCCACAAGATATCTTTGGTGTCTCAGGTCTAAGGACCATTTAAACAACCATGATGGGAATCAACTTGATTGACAATTTGGTATAATATCATTTAGGGATTTGTACAGATCAATTCAGTGAACTCTTTCCACCAAAGAGCATCCGCTATCTTTCTATAGTGTCTCCACACTAATGGCTACTTAGACCGCCATACTCATTATATGAGTGAGGCTAGATAATGCTATTCTATATGTATACTTTGATGTCCTTCTCGAGTATCCTTTGAATAGGAATATTTATAACACATGGTAAAAAACTAGTGATCTCTGAATTACAATCCCATCATAATTTACCAAGTCTTATCTTGTATTCACGAACTTCATTATAACCATCACACATGAACTAAACATGTCTAAGCTCGGTGGTGTTTTAACTGTAAATTTACTTTAATTTTAAGATGGAGTTTTTATGCTTCTTAGACGTGTACGAGGTGAAAAATAAATTTTTTATTTATTTAAATATTTTATTCTTTATTTTGGATTTAGAGAGGGAAAAATAAGAAAAAATACTGACACATCATGACATTTTGAAGCACAATGCCATAAATACACCTTTTATAATGGTTGGGCCAGCCAATAATTGGTAGTAGCCATAGATTGGACACCATTAATAATCATATGATATACTAATTAATTAAACTGAAACACATGATACAATGACTTTAAATCATGATAAATCAGATTTTTAATCAATAATAGTATTTAACAAAAATACAGAAAATATACATTCCGAATATTTCACAAAAATACACAAATTATATAAAAATCAGAATTATTATCAAAACATTAAGTCATTTTAAGCTTGATAATACACACATCTTTACCTTTTTAGTGAAAATAAAAAATACAAATAATCAAAATAATGTAATAATTCATACATTATGAGTACATATAGTATCTCGTCTACATGACACTCGAATGACTTTGGGTGTGGATAACTATTATACCATAATAAGTCATCCTAATTAGCAATAATGCATTGTGAAGCAACATAGAAAATGTTTTTCAATATTTTCATTACCTTACGACGACATCATTGAATCATTTCTCTTGAAATCTCTTCACTCATATGGACAGATGATCCCATATTGACCACTCATATGGATCAATCGCTTTCTGAACATCATTGTATCAATGAATTTATGAACTTTTTATTGCATCTAAGCTAAGCCTATTAGTAATAATATGATTTGAGACTCATACTTCAGGGTAAAAACATAATTGCTCATGCTTGATGTGTTTAATATCTCAAGTCTAAGGGCCACTTAAAAATTGTGCTTTGAATCAACATGGGTGACACTTATGTATAATACCATCTAGAGATTCATATGGATTGACTCAATGAATTCTTCCCCTAAAGGTCACCCATTCTCTCTCCTTAGCATCTTGACATTAATAATTTTGAGATCAATTGTACTCTGCATGAAAATGTGAGCAGATAGTGCTATTCTGTCTAGGTATTTTCAATCTGATTTTTGAATTTAACGATGCATCAAAGAAAGCTTTCATTCAGATTAAGGAGGCTCTAGTGCAAGCACCAATTCTACAAGCACCAGACTGGAGTCTTCCCTTCAAGCTGATGTGCGATGCTTCTGATTTTGCGGTAGGTGCAGTCCTTGGTCAACGCATCGAAAAGAAGCCAGTGGTCATCCATTACGCTAGCAAAACCTTAGTAGATGCCCAGGTAAATTACACTACAACTGAAAAGGAATTGCTAGCTATTGTTTTTGCTTTAGATAAATTTAGATCTTATTTACTAGGGAGTAAAATAGTTATCTTTTCTGATCATGCTGCTATTAGATATTTGATGAATAAGAAAGAAGCTAAACCTAGGTTAATTAGATGGATTTTATTAATGCAAGAATTTGATATTGAAATTAAAGATAGACATGGCTCAGAAAACTTTGTAGCTGATCATTTATCTAGATTGCTCACAACACTACAACCCCTATTTCTGAAAAATTTCTGGATGAACACATACTTAAGGTTAGCACTAAAAGAATTCCTTGGTTTGCACACATAGTTAATTATCTCACATGGAAGAACCCTGATGATTGGAACGAACAAGTGAAAAAGAAATTCCTTCGAGAAGTTCAGTTTTATTTTTGGGAGGATCCTGAACTCTTTCACTAAGGTGTAGACCAAATATTAAGAAGATGTGTGCCTGAAGAAGAACATAGAAGTATCTTAGAATTTTGTCATTCATCTTTTTGTGGTGGACATCTCTCTTCCAAGATTACAGCATCTAAAGTGCTTCAATGTGGTTTCTTTTGGCCAACTTTATTTAGAGATTCATTTGAGTTTTGTAAGCATTGCTTGAAATGTCAATCGATGGTTAATTTTAAGAAAAATGATGCAATGCCACTCAAACCTATTATTGAAATAGAACTATTTGATTTGTGGGGCATAGATTTCATGGGACCTTTTCCACCATCACACGGGCACGAATATATTCTGATGGCCGTTGATTATGTGTCTAAGTGGGTTGAAGCAATTCCACGAGGACAAGTGATCATAAAGTCGCATTTAAAATTTTAAATCAGAATATATTTTCCGCTTTTGGATGCCCTAGGGCAATCATAAGTGATGGCGGATCGCATTTTAATAATTCACATTTCAGGTCCCTCCTCAAGAAGTATGGGGTTCATCATAAGAGGACAACTCCTTACCATCCATAAGCCAATGGCCAGGTTGAGGTTAGTAACCGTGAAATCAAAAAGATCCTTAAGAAGATTGTATGGCCGGATGGTAAGGATTGGAGCGAAAGATTACCCAATGCATTGTGGGCTTATAGGACAGCCTATAAGGGACCCATTGGGATGTCCCCAGATAGGCTCATATTTGGAAAGGCATGCCATCTTCCTGTTGAGATTCAACATCGAGCTTATTGGGCAATTAGAAAATTGAATCTTGCTATGGAAGATGCAGGTAGAAATCATATGCTACAACTCCAAGAATTGCAAGAACTAAGAAATGAAGCATACAAAATTCTGTAATTTACAAATCTAAAATGAAAGCATTTCACGATAGCACGTTAAACAGAAGAAATTTTTATGAAAATCAAAAGTATGGCTTTACAATTCAAGATTGAAATTGTTCCCAGGAAAGCTTAGGAGTAGATGGGATGGTCCATTTGTCATTATTAAACTGTTTGATTATGGAGCTGTTTTGATTTCAGATCCAAAGACAGGTACACAGTTCAAGGTGAATGGACAAAGGTTAAAACCATACCTGGAGCTAGAACCCCAAATATGGAAGCAATGATAGACCTTCTTGAACCAGGGTTTAGTCTTGCATTAGTATAATACACTTCTTACCTAGATTTGCTTCTTTCATTTTTTACCTTCACTTTATTAATCTTCCATTTGATCTCTTTTGACTATCTTTCTAGATAACTTTTTGTTTTTAGGAGAATAAGCTACGGAGGCAACCATACTAAGCACAAGGATCCACGGCAAGACAGTGACATAAGTGGCAAAAATCTCGGTTTGACAATTCCTTCTCCCACCATTTTATTTCTTGCATTAGGGACAATGCATATTTCAAAGGGGGGGGAATTTTGGTTTCAAAATCTTTTTATTCCTTACATCCTTTCAAGTTGGGGAGTAGAAGTTAGGCTCACCACATGCCCTTTTGGGAGAACCACTCATCACATGTCCTAGCAACATGAGTATATAAGTTAGGCTCGTAGAAGGATCAAATACATCTCTTAATGGTATGAACCATGCTCTAGATGCATGTGTTATTCTTCCAAATGGTTAGGATATCTGGTAGGGTGAGGAACAGACATGAAAATCAAAGGGTTGAAGTACTATCGTCTTAGGAGAATGCCGAGTGAGCCACCATCATCCACCCACCAATGAGTGAATCAAGTCTTAAGTTTCAAATCTCCACTAAGTGAATCTCTCTTGAGGTAAAATGGTCGTATTTTGAAAATTTTAATCACAGAATCACCTTTTCTTGAGCCACCTTGAAACACCTTTTTGAAACCTATATGTGTATCCTCTTCATCCATTTTTCCTACCCTACCCTTACCATCAACCCAATTTTACTCATTCTTATAGGTGTCCATCTATTCCCAGCTAGTCCTAGATGCTTATGATATGCTTTCTGCCAAGTTTCCTCTCATCTTTTCTTTGTGACGTCACTCTATGATGATATCATTTCTTTTGTATACCTCTCTCTGTTGATGTCTATGTCCTCTCATCTGAGTTCATCTTCATGGTACTAGCCTAGAATGCATCTAGTGTTGTGTAGTTGATCAACCATTATATATTCCCATATTAAACTTCCATTGATATTCACCCCTGAAAAAAAAAAAAAAAAAGGAGAAAGAAAAAAATTGAGTTTTTTTTTTGGAAGCATCTCTATTTACTCATTTTGATTGTTAATCAAACTATCATCCAGGCTTAGTTGATAACTTCCATCTTCACTCATTCTCTCATACCATTCTACTCTTTTCTCTATCTTGGGAGTAAGCTATCTAAATATTCTACCTTCACACATTAACAAACCCAGTAGCCATCCTTAACATACCTTCACAAATCCTTTTGAGCCATTCTTCATTCTCTTCTCTCTTTACGCATAGTTAGATAGGAGCCACATCACACATGATTCCTTGATACACGATTGTTATTATGTGTTTATGAGAAATGAATAATGACTATCTCTTACTCTCAAGAGGGAGAAAACTTAGTGGGGAATCATCGTACGTGAGTGATGTAAGTGATGTGAGAAAGTGAGGAAAGACACTACCTAGATTATAGTATCAAACCCGGCGAGAAGTAGGCTTCACTCCTCATGACCACCAGCTCTTTCCAAAATCACAAGGGAGTCTCTCATACGCATTCTAGACTTACATGGGTATAATCGCATACTTAGCGTGTGTAATTGATATCATTATAACTTCAAGCTCGTGTTGTTAGGACAATAAGGTGAATGGATCAACCAAGAGATTTGAAATGACATTGCTAAGGGACTAGCAATGATTTAAGTTGGGGGGTCTGATAACATGCATTTTAAGTACCTTATATGATCATATTTACCTATTTATCTGCATTTAATTACTTATATTTGCATGTTATCAATCTTAAAATGATTAAATCTGTTCTTAGAATGATTTGTTGATTTTACTGAATTTTTATGGATTTTATAACAATATATTCTAAAAGAATATTATTTTTGAGATAGAAAATGATTTTTCTGAGTCAAAAATATATATATACGTATTTTTTGGGCTTTTATTTTATTTAATATGAATTTTTAAATGTTTTTGGTTTTTTTTGGCGCCGGGTGACGTGGCACACTCACAGCCACTCGTTTAAAAGAAAGAAAAAGAAGAAAGAAGAAGATGACGTGGCGCGCTGTCGCGCTGCCACGTCTCCCTCCGAAAACAAAACGTGTTTTGCTTCTTTTTTCTTCTTCTTTGCTTTGTTTTCTTTGACTTTTCTTCAGGTACATGTGGACTTCGAAAAGCGCACGTGCGGAAGACGAAAAGCACGGAATGCGGAGCGCTTTGACTTCTCAACGGGCACGGAAAACGATGCCGATGACGAGGAGAGAGAAAATATCAATGGCTAGGATTTCTTCAAATTGAAACGGCCATAACTTTTGATCTACAACTCCGATTTAGCTGAAATTTTCAGCGTTGCTTCGTCTCCCCCTCCTCTTTCTATCCATAACCTCAGATCTATAAATAGAGGCCTGGATCATTGTAAAATTCATCTTGAACTTGCTTCCTACTTGTGTAGGCTGATTGAAAGATAGTGAGTTTTGAGATCCATCGAGTGTTCTTGGTGTCCTGAGTGTGTGGGAAGAAGCATTGGAGAAGAGGAGGGGCTTACCGGCACTCGTAAATCGCCGTGATCCTGGCGGAACATAAGGATCTAAGGTAAGTGTCCTTGCCTTACGTTGTCTCTTTCCCTTCACTATATTTAACATAATTAGAATTTATCATCATACTTGCGCTCTCATTTCACTCGTGTTTCTCGTCTCTCCATCCGTGCCATCATACCCAACCATTATCCTCATTTATACTTTCGTTCATCTTCGTGTCCGTCACAATCATTTACTCTTTATTTTAGTTGAAATAACATATACATTTAGTACTTCTTAATCAATATCACTAGCTCATATCCTTGAATCGTGCTTTTGTCGATCTTCTCATAAGAACATCACGAGTTAAGAAAGTAATTCCTTAATCTTTGTTCCCTGTGGAGACGATCCGTACTCATCCCTAACTAAATATTTTTAAGTACGGTTAAATATATTTATTGAATAATCTCAATCACCAACGACAAATTTTAACCCTAAAAGTGAGATTATCAGAGAGCAA
Source organism: Wolffia australiana (assembly GCF_029677425.1). Classification (NCBI taxonomy): domain Eukaryota; kingdom Viridiplantae; phylum Streptophyta; class Magnoliopsida; order Alismatales; family Araceae; genus Wolffia; species Wolffia australiana. The sequence goes on from NC_135835.1 coordinate 10,083,272, forward strand.
GAGAGAAGAAGAGCGAGGGAGACAGGGAGAGAGAGAGCAAGAGAGAGGAAGAGAGATGGGAAGAGGAAGAGAGAAAGAGAGAGAGGAAGAGAGACGGGGAGAGGGGGAGAGAGGGAGAGAGAGCGAGAGAGAGGAAGAGAGAGGGAGAGAAAGAGAGGAAGAGAGAGTGGGAGAGAGAGAGCGAGAGAGAGGAAGAGTGTTAAAGATACATGTCACAGCCAGAAGAACACGACCGTACCTGATCAGCCACCACTGGACTCCAAGCGTCACACATCATAACCTGCCATTAATTGTGACAATGATGAATGCGCTGTCGGATTTCATTTTAACTTCTTCAGTTAAATTTATAGTGCAGGAACATCCATTCCTATAAATACCCTTGTATACCTCTGCTCGATGTATAAAAATATTCTCCGAAGTTTCCTTTATTTTCATCATTTTCTCTCCGTTGTTGTTACTATTTCCTATCAGAGAGAGAGGGAGAGAGAGAGCAGGGGAGAGAGGAGAGGAAGAGAGCGAGAGAGAGAGGAAGATAGAGGAAGAGAGAGAGCAGAAGAGAGAGGAGAGGAAGAGCGAGAGAGAGCAAGAGAGGAAGACCGAGAGAGCAAGAGAGAGAGATAAGGAGAGAGAGAGAGGAAGAGAGAGAGTGCGCAAGCAACAAATGGTAGGAGAAAAAGGTACAGCATAGTGAGAGACACATAGAAAGGAAGAGAGGGGAGAAAAATAACCAAACGAAAGAACAAAAGTGAAGAATCAAAGGGAAAAACCAAATGTACTTATTTCAGAATAAGATTTGAATATGTGACATAAGAGGGACAAAGGAAGTAAGATCCAACGTTGAAAGAAACATGACAGAGAGAGCGGGAGGAAAAAACTGATCAAGACACAAAGGAGAGTGATAAAAAAAAGTAGGAGAAAAAAGTAAAACTTGAAAAGAAACATAGCAAGGAGGAGAAAAGGGAGACAAATGACAAGAAGGAAAGAGATAAAGTGATAACTTGCAAATTAACATGATTAATTAATGAATTTTATATTATATTTATGTGTTTTAATGACTATATTTCCATGTTATCATATTAAAATAAAGATAGATCATTTAACCTTTCATTTTATTATTAATTCTGATTTTTTATCATTTTTTATGGAATTTAACTTCATTTCAGTGAAGAAATATTTTTTTACAGGGTTTTAAATACTTGGCTAAAGGTTGGGTGACGTGGAGAATTCCTAGCCGTTCAAATGACGAAATCACTTGCCAATGATTGCGGGCGGACGACGCGCACAACAACGTGTCAGGGCGTGATCCGAGAAAGCGGAAAACGAGAAATAATCATGCTAGCCAATCAAAACGCGCCATTTCCAAGCTTATTGGAGGAGAGATAAATAAATCCAACGGCTCAGATTTTTTCTCACAAATCGTATATTTATGAATTAATTCATGAAAAAATATTGAAAAAATGATCTGAACTTAAGAACCACTATTGTTATGCACAGCAGTTGGAGTATAAATGAAATCAAGGATAATATGCATGAATTCGCACCTTTATATGCATAATGATGGTAAGGACGTATGAAGGCACGATGGAGATGCACATTATCTGTCATCCATCTCATCCCCATGACATGTTCCCCCACAAACCAAACCGTAATCAAAGGGGTTATCTGTCTACTTTTTGTTTCTGCCTTTCATTTAAAAGTTTTCTCATCGGAGTCAAATGGAAGATGACATGGTAACAGAAGCTCACGCAAAACAGTTGATAGATGATCATAGTGCATCAGTCCATGGCATATTTTGGGATCAACTGTACTTACATTATTCACATAATTATTACAGTGATTGGTGTTTATGCACTTGTATTGATATTAGTGAATTAGTGACAAAATAAAACAAATCTTAATTTTATAGTATAACAGTTTGATCTCAAGTGATTTGTATTCCTTATTGCACTCACAGTCTATTGAAAATGACACATTTTATTTTGGACTGTGTCAATGTGACTCGATGCAATACTATTTAGAAAATATTAACCATTACCTGTATTCTAATCACTTTAATTTTATTCTTCTCCCTGTATTTGATGGTTCTCTGGATTTTTTCGTAACATTTATGTTCATAAAATGAATGCAGTGTATTTCAATCCATACATAGAAATGTGATGTCATGAGAAAGGGGGAATACTTGATTTGGGAATGCTGAAAAGGCATGTGATTAATAAGATTGTTTGACATGATAATTGTCTATCTCTCTCACAATATAAGAGGAACAATAAAAAACTTTCAATTATTTAATATATCTGGATCATAAAAAAAGAATCTTAAAAAGGATTTCACAGTTCATAATTAGAATTGATCTCTAATTTAAAATTTAACATTCATATTTATTGGAAAATGGATCTTTGTGAAATAGTCCCTTTCAGATATTTCAGGTGAGCCCTTACGTTTTCTTTGCAAATAATTTTTTATTAATTATTGTCATGGATCTCTTGATGACATTTTTTTGGGGTTTGTGACTGTCATCGATGATCCAAATATTATTTTCACAGCATAAGAAGAAGCATAATCAAAGCAAACCTTTTAAAAAACCAAAAAGCTTCATCAAATTATCTTGGACGTAGTAGAATCGTAATTTTGGTTCTTTGAAATAATCATCACAAGCCGGGTGTTTAAGAACTCTAGACATATCTGCCCAATCCTTGACATGTCAAATATCCTTTTCTTCTACTCGATAAATACCGCCGTTGCTACACAATGATCTTTATGACTCCATAAGCCTAATATATCTGTGTTGGATTATCTTATTAATGAATTATATCCAACATAAATATTACTTAATATTGAATCAACCTAATCAATTAGTTGAGTCATCAACATGGGAGATGCTAAACTACACATCATGCTGAAGAAAATATAAGTGTTTCATCACCACATTTAGGACATCTTTATTTCTTTAGTTACCTCTCACATGATTAAATTTTGTTATCCATTTAGTTTCTCATTCATATTTGAATTAATAAATATTATTTACGAGATGCATTGGCTCATAAAAATATGATTATATAGAGATGAGAATGGGCCTTCCGCAAGTAACATAGATTACATAATTATTGACCCTTTAATGGGTGATTAGGAGAATAGAAGGAATATTTTTTAAGATAAAAACAGGGATAAGTATGAATGATAGTGAAATGAGAGGGTGATAAATAGAGATGATGTATGAAATGTGGAAGGTGTAGATGGATGAGGGATAAATGCATAAATGGTGATGAATATATATATAATTTAATTGTGGAATAGGAGTCAATTTAGAATGAAGATATATGATGAAAATCAATGGTTCAAAGTATTGGATGAAATCAATTTGGACAGAATGAACATGATGAATTTCAGAAAAGGGTGATGAAATGAATATTAAAATGCAAGTGCAAGGAAATCCTTATAACCTGGCAGGGTAAAGGAAAAATTATACTCCCAAAGAGCTCTCCCACTTCTCTTTTGTCTTTAAAATTTAATAAATGGGCAATTTCAAAAAAATAATAATAAATGGTTCACACCAAGAAACTTGATGGATCTCGAACTCACTTTCTTTAAGTCGGTGTATCAGTTTAATATCACATTCAAAATATTTTTTGCATGAATATGGGGGCATACCTATAGATCCAAGGGTATGAATGGTTAATTTGAGAGGGACATGACACTTTTCTAAAAAATTGCCAATGCTTCTAAATTGTTGGATATTATATTTTTTCTATCCTCTGTTGGTCTACGCATCATAGTTCTAGTGTGCCAATTGAATTTCGGGGTTTTCCAAATGATCTTAATTTGATTTATGCACTTGAAACCTCAACTTGACTAGTGTCAAAACTGGGAGCAGCAAAATGTATGCCTCATTGTGGGGATTTGACAGTCATTGATTCAAGTTCAAAAAATCAGATATTAACATTGTTGGGTTTTGGAGGCCTTCATCTAGATGAACAAGTCAAAATGATTCACAACGGAAGCCTTAAACAAAATTGTAGCAGCATCAAAAAAATATTGAAACAAATCACCTGTGCACAAATTCCATCCATGATTTTTTGGATCTTCGAGCGTGATGAGTCAAGCTGCTCATGTGTGCAGCCTCTAGATGAAACACACAATCAATGGTATGTCGAATCTCCCCCTTTGCCTTGATGAGCTCCATTCACGCTCCATCGTCGTTATTATGTTGTCTCGATCACATCGAAGTGGAAGAGCTAAGGGGAGAAGGGAGAAGAAGAAGGACCCAAAAAAATTACGGCTTAGGTGAATTTAGTTTAGGGCATTTCCAATCTACACTACGTGGGTATTTTTCATAAAACCCCCCAAATTTATGCGTATCTTCTGACATGTAAAAGTCCACTGTGTGTATGGTTAACTTTCAAACCCTAATTAGTCATCCGAGTTAGTACATATGTGTTAAAAAATCATCAGAGAATTCTTCTCTGATATTTCACTACATCATCTTCCTTGAGCTGTCTCCTCTAATACTAAGGCGGACTGTCCCATCTTCACCACTCAATTGTATTCCAGAATTTCTTGATTCACCCAAACTAAGACTGTAAATAAATCCCATGATTATAGACTTGTATGTAATATTCAAAGTACAATTGTCTGTCCACAAGATATCTTTGGTGTCTCAGGTCTAAGGACCATTTAAACAACCATGATGGGAATCAACTTGATTGACAATTTGGTATAATATCATTTAGGGATTTGTACAGATCAATTCAGTGAACTCTTTCCACCAAAGAGCATCCGCTATCTTTCTATAGTGTCTCCACACTAATGGCTACGAGACCGGCCATACTCATTATATGAGTGAGGCTAGATAATGCTATTCTATATGTATACTTTGATGTCCTTCTCGAGTATCCTTTGAATAGGAATATTTATAACACATGGTAAAAAACTAGTGATCTCTGAATTACAATCCCATCATAATTTACCAAGTCTTATCTTGTATTCACGAACTTCATTATAACCATCACACATGAACTAAACATGTCTAAGCTCGGTGGTGTTTTAACTGTAAATTTACTTTAATTTTAAGATGGAGTTTTTATGCTTCTTAGACGTGTACGAGGTGAAAAATAAATTTTGTTTTTATTTAAATATTTTATTCTTTATTTTGGATTTAGAGAGGGAAAAATAAGAAAAAATACTGACACATTATGACATTTTGAAGCACAATGCCATAAATACACCTTTTATAATGGTTGGGCCAGCCAATAATTGGTAGTAGCCATAGATTGGACACCATTAATAATCATATGATATACTAATTAATTAAACTGAAACACATGATACAATGACTTTAAATCATGATAAATCAGATTTTTAATCAATAATAGTATTTAACAAAAATACAGAAAATATACATTCCGAATATTTCACAAAAATACAGAAATTATATAAAAAATCAGAATTATTATCAAAACATTAAGTCATTTTAAGCTTGATAATACACACATCTTTACCTTTTTAGTGAAAATAAAAAATACAAATAATCAAAATAATGTAATAATTCATACATTATGAGTACATATAGTATCTCGTCTACATGACACTCGAATGACTTTGGGTGTGGATAACTATTATACCATAATAAGTCATCCTAATTAGCAATAATGCATTGTGAAGCAACATAGAAAATGTTTTTCAATATTTTCATTACCTTACGACGACATCATTGAATCATTTCTCTTGAAATCTCTTCACTCATATGGACAGATGATCCCATATTGACCACTCATATGGATCAATCGCTTTCTGAACATCATTGTATCAATGACTTTATGAACTTTTTATTGCATCTAAGCTAAGCCTATTAGTAATAATATGATTTGAGACTCATACTTCAGGGTAAAAACATAATTGCTCATGCTTGATGTGTTTAATATCTCAAGTCTAAGGGCCACTTAAAAATCGTGCTTTGAATCAACATGGGTGACACTTATGTATAATACCATCTAGAGATTCTTATGGATTGACTCAATGAATTCTTCCCCTAAAGGTCACCCATTCTCTCTCCTTAGCATCTTGACATTAATAATTTTGAGATCAATTGTACTCTGCATGAAAATGTGAGCAGATAGTGCTATTCTGTCTAGGTATTTTCAATGTGATTTTTGAATTTAACGATGCATCAAAGAAAGCTTTCATTCAGATTAAGGAGGCTCTAGTGCAAGCACCAATTCTACAAGCACCAGACTGGAGTCTTCCCTTCGAGCTGATGTGCGATGCTTCTGATTTTGCGGTAGGTGCAGTCCTTGGTCAACGCATTGCAAAGAAGCCAGTGGTCATCCATTACGCTAGCAAAACCTTAGTAGATGCCCAGGTAAATTACACTACAACTGAAAAGGAATTGCTAGCTATTGTTTTTGCTTTAGATAAATTTAGATCTTATTTACTAGGGAGTAAAATAGTTATCTTTTCTGATCATGCTGCTATTAGATATTTGATGAATAAGAAAGAAGCTAAACCTAGGTTAATTAGATGGATTTTATTAATGCAAGAATTTGATATTGAAATTAAAGATAGACGTGGCTCAGAAAACTTTGTAGCTGATCATTTATCTAGATTGCTCGTCAACACTACAACCCCTATTTCTGAAAAATTTCTGGATGAACACATACTTAAGGTTAGCACTAAAAGAATTCCTTGGTTTGCACACATAGTTAATTATCTCGTTACGGGAAGAACCCCTGATGATTGGAACGAACAAGTGAAAAAGAAATTCCTTCGAGAAGTTCAGTTTTATTTTTGGGAGGATCCTGAACTCTTTCACTAAGGTGTAGACCAAATATTAAGAAGATGTGTGCCTGAAGAAGAACATAGAAGTATCTTAGAATTTTGTCATTCATCTTTTTGTGGTGGACATTTCTCTTCCAAGATTACAGCATCTAAAGTGCTTCAATGTGGTTTCTTTTGGCCAACTTTATTTAGAGATTCATTTGAGTTTTGTAAGCATTGCTTGAAATGTCAATCGATGGTTAATTTTAAGAAAAATGATGCAATGCCACTCAAACCTATTATTGAAATAGAACTATTTGATTTGTGGGGCATAGATTTCATGGGACCTTTTCCACCATCACACGGGCACGAATATATTCTGATGGGCGTTGATTATGTGTCTAAGTGGGTTGAAGCAATTCCCACGAGGACAAGTGATCATAAAGTCGTACTTAAAATTTTAAATCAGAATATATTTTCCCGTTTTGGATGCCCTAGGGCAATCATAAGTGATGGCGGATCGCATTTTAATAATTCACATTTCAGGTCCCTCCTCAAGAAGTATGGGGTTCATCATAAGATGACAACTCCTTACCATCCATAAGCCAATGGCCAGGTTGAGGTTAGTAACCGTGAAATCAAAAAGATCCTTAAGAAGATTGTACGGCCGGATGGTAAGGATTGGAGCGAAAGATTACCCAATGCATTGTGGGCTTATAGGACAGCCTATAAGGGACCCATTGGGATGTCCCCGTATAGGCTCATATTTGGAAAGGCATGCCATCTTCCTGTTGAGATTCAACATCGAGCTTATTGGGCAATTAGAAAATTGAATCTTGCTATGGAAGATGCAGGTAGAAATCATATGCTACAACTCCAAGAATTGCAAGAACTAAGAAATGAAGCATACAAAAATTCTGTAATTTACAAATCTAAAATGAAAGCATTTCACGATAGCACGTTAAACAGAAGAAATTTTTATGAAAATCAAAAAGTATGGCTTTACAATTCACGATTGAAATTGTTTCCAGGAAAGCTTAGGAGTAGATGGGATGGTCCATTTGTCATTATTAAACTGTTTGATTATGGAGCTGTTTTGATTTCAGATCCAAAGACAGGTACACAGTTCAAGGTGAATGGACAAAGGTTAAAACCATACCTGGAGCTAGAACCCCAACCTATGGAAGCAATGATAGACCTTCTTGAACCAGGGGTTTAGTCTTGCATTAGTATAATACACTTCTTACCTAGATTTGCTTCTTTCATTTTTTACCTTTACTTTATTAATCTTCCATTTGATCTCTTTTGACTATCTTTCTAGATAACTTTTTGTTTTTAGGAGAATAAGCTACGGAGGCAACCATACTAAGCACAAGGATCCACGGCAAGACAGTGACATAAGTGGCAAAAAAAAATGACGGTTTGACAATTCCTTCTCCCACCATTTTATTTCTTGCATTAGGGACAATACATATTTCAAAGGGGGGGGGAATTTTGGTTTCAAAATATTTTTATTCCTTACATCCTTTCAAGTTGGGGAGTAGAAGTTAGGCTCACCACATGCCCTTTTGGGAGAACCACTCATCACATGTCCTAGCAACATGAGTATAGAAGTTAGGCTCGTGTAGCGGATCAAATACATCTCTTAATGGTATGAACCATGGTCTAGATGCATGTGTTATTCTTCCAAATGGTTAGGATATCTGGTAGGGTGGGGAACAAACATGAAAATCAAAGGGTTGAAGTACTATCGTCTTAGGAGAATGCCGAGTGAGCCACCATCATCCACCCACCAATGAGTGAATCAAGTCTTAAGTTTCAAATCTCCACTAAGTGAATCTCTCTTGAGGTAAAATGGTTGTATTTTCAAATTTTTAATCACAGAATCACCTTTTCTTGAGCCACCTTGAAACACCTTTTTGAAACCTATATGTGTATCCTCTTCATCCATTTTTCCTAGCCTACCCTTACCATCAACCCAATTTTACTCATTCTTATAGGTGTCCATCTATTCCCAGCTAGTCCTAGATGCTTATGATATGCTTTCTCCCAAGTTTCCTCTCATCTTTTCTTTGTGACGTCACTCTATGATAATATCATTTCTTTTGTATACCTCTCTCTGTTTATGTCTATGTCCTCTCATCTGAGTTCATCTTCATGGTACTAGCCTGGAATGCATCTAGTGTTGTGTAGTTGATCAACCATTATACATTCCCATATTAAACTTCCATTGATATTCACCCCTGAAAAAAAAAAAAAAAAAAGAAGAAAGAAAAAAATTGAGTTTTTTTTTTGGAAGCATCTCTATTTACTCATTTTGATTGTTAATCAAACTATCATCCAGGCTTAGTTGATAACTTCCATCTTCACTCATTCTCTCATACCATTCTACTCTTTTCTCTATCTTGGGAGTAAGCTATCTAAGTATTCTACCTTCACACATTAACATACCTAGTAGCCATCCTTAACATACCTTCACACATCCTTTTGAGCCATTCTTCATTCTCTTCTCTCTTTACACATAGTTAGATAGGAGCCACATCACACATGATTCCTTGATACATGATTGTTATTCTGTGTTTATGAGAAATGAATAATGACTATCTCTTACTCTCAAGAGGGAGAAAACTTAGTGGGGAATCATCGTATGTGAGTGATGTAAGTGATGTGAGAAAGTGAGGAAAGACACTACCTAGATTATAGTATCAAACCCGGCGAGAAGTAGGCTTCACTCCTCATGACCACCAGCTCTTTCCAAAATCACAAGGGAGTCTCTCATACGCATTCTAGATTTACATGGGTATAATCGTACTTAGCGGTGTAATTGATATCATTATAACTTCAAGCTCGTGTTGTTAGGACAATAAGGTGAATGGATCAACCAAGAGATTTGAAATGACATTGCTAAGGGACTAGCAATGATTTAAGTTGGGGGGTCTGATAACATGCATTTTAAGTACCTTATATGATCATATTTACCTATTTATCTGCATTTAATTACTTATATTTGCATGTTATCAATCTTAAAATGATTAAATCTGTTCTTAGAATGATTTGTTGATTTTACTGAATTTTTATGGATTTTATAACAATATATTCTAAAAGAATATTATTTTTGAGATAGAAAATGATTTTTCTGAGTCAAAAATATATATATACGTATTTTTTGGGCTTTTATTTTATTTAATATGAATTTTTAAATGTTTTTGGTTTTTTTTGGCGCCGGGTGACGTGGCACACTCACAGCCACTCGTTTAAAAGAAAGAAAAAGAAGAAAGAAGAAGATGACGTGGCGCGCTGTCGCGCTGCCACGTCTCCCTCCGAAAACAAAACGTGTTTTGCTTCTTTTTTCTTCTTCTTTGCTTTGTTTTCTTTGACTTTTCTTCAGGTACATGTGGACTTCGAAAAGCGCACGCGCGGAAGACGAAAAGCACGGAATGCGGAGCGCTTTGACTTCTCAACGGGCACGGAAAATGACGCCGATGACGAGGAGAGAGAAAATATCAATGGCTAGGATTTCTTCAAATTGAAACGGCCATAACTTTTGATCTACAACTCCGATTTATCTGAAATTTTCAGCGTTGCTTCGTCTCCCCCTCCTCTTTCTATCCATACCCTCAGATCTATAAATAGAGGCCTGGATCATTGTAAAATTCATCTTGAACTTGCTTCCTACTTGTGTAGGCTGATTGAAAGATAGTGAGTTTTGAGATCCATCAAGAGTGTTCTTGGTGTCCTGAGTGTGTGGGAAGAAGCATTGAAGAAGAGGAGGGCTTACCGGCACTCGTAAATCGCCGTGATCCTGGCGGAACATAAGGATCTAAGGTAAGTGTCCTTGCCTTACGTTGTCTCTTTCCCTTCACTATATTTAACATAATTAGAATTTATCATCATACTTGCGCTCTCATTTCACTCGTGTTTCTCGTCTCTCCATCCGTGCCATCATACCCAACCATTATCCTCATTTATACTTTCGTTCATCTTCGTGTCCGTCACAATCATTTACTCTTTATTTTAGTTGAAATAACATATACATTTAGTACTTCTTAATCAATATCACTAGCTCATATCCTTGAATCGTGCTTTTGTCGATCTTCTCATAAGAACATCACGAGTTAAGAAAGTAATTCCTTAATCTTTGTTCCCTGTGGAGACGATCCGTACTCATCCCTAACTAAATATTTTTAAGTACGGTTAAATATATTTATTGAATAATCTCAATCACCAACGACAAATTTTAACCCTAAAAGTGAGATTATCAGAGAGCAAGAGAGAAGAAGAGCGAGGGAGACAGGGAGAGAGAGAGAGCAAGAGAGAGGAAGAGAGATGGGAAGAGGAAGAGAGAACGAGAGAGAGGAAGAGAGACGGGGAGAGGGGGAGAGAGGGAGAGAGAGCGAGAGAGAGGAAGAGAGAGGGAGAGAAAGAGAGGAAGAGAGAGTGGGAGAGAGAGAGCGAGAGAGAGGAAGAGTGTTAAAGATACATGTCACAGCCAGAAGAACACGACCGTACCTGATCAGCCACCACTGGACTCCAAGCGTCACACATCATAACCTGCCATTAATTGTGACAATGATGAATGCGCTGTCGGATTTCATTTTAACTTCTTCAGTTAAATTTATAGTGCAGGAACATCCATTCCTATAAATACCCTTGTATACCTCTGCTCGATGTATAAAAATATTCTCTGAAGTTTCCTTTATTTTCATCATTTTCTCTCCGTTGTTGTTACTATTTCCTATCAGAGAGAGAGGGAGAGAGAGAGCAGGGGAGAGAGGAGAGGAAGAGAGCGAGAGAGAGAGGAAGATAGAGGGAGAGAGAGAGCAGAAGAGAGAGGAGAGGAAGAGCGAGAGAGAGCAAGAGAGGAAGAGCGAGAGAGCAAGAGAGAGAGATAAGGAGAGAGAGAGAGAGGAAGAGAGAGAGTGCACAAGCAACAAATGGTAGGAGAAAAAGGTACAACATAGTGAGAGACACATAGAAAGGAAGAGAGGGGAGAAAAATAACCAAACGAAAGAACAAAAAGTGAAGAATCAAAGGGAAAAACCAAATGTACTTATTTGAGAATAAGATTTGAATATGTGACATAAGAGGGACAAAGGAAGTAAGATCCAACGTTGAAAGAAACATGACAGAGAGAGAGCGGGAGGAAAAAACTGATCAAGACACAAAGGAGAGTGATAAAAAAAAGTAGGAGAAAAAAGTAAAACTTGAAAAGAAACATAGCAAGGAGGAGAAAAGGGGGACAAATGACAAGAAGGAAAGAGATAAAGTGATAACTTGCAAATTAACATGATTAATTAATGAATTTTATATTATATTTATGTGTTTTAATGACTATATTTCCATGTTATCATATTAAAATAAAGATAGATCATTTAACCTTTCATTTTATTATTAATTCTGATTTTTTATCATTTTTTATGGAATTTAACTTCATTTCAGTGAAGAAATATTTTTTTACAGGGTTTTAAATACTTGGCTAAAGGTTGGGTGACGTGGAGAATTCCTAGCCGTTCAAATGACGAAATCACTTGCCAATGATTGCGGGCGGACGACGCGCACAACAACGTGTCAGGGCGTGATCCGAGAAAGCGGAAAACGAGAAATAATCATGCTAGCCAATCAAAACGCGCCATTTCCAAGCTTATTGGAGGAGAGATAAATAAATCCAACGGCTCAGATTTTTTCTCACTAAAACCTTGATATCTTGAGATCTACTTGTCCGATTGGGCTGAAATTTTGAGGGTAGGTTCGTCTTTTCCCCCTCTACAATCCAGACGGTTGGATCTTTAAATGGAGGTCTGAAAAAGGGCGAAAATCACTTTTGGAGGCTCTCCCCAAGCAATTGGCCAGGAAGGACACAGGAGGCATTCTGGAAGTCGTCAGATCTGGATCTCTTTATCAAATTTGTAAGTTTGTGAATTGTATTTGATCATCTTCTAGAACGATTCGAAAACGCCTTGGCATGGGCGAAATGTACATGCCCTAGATTCATGTTTTGAATGCATCAGCACTTCTTTTTGATTTGGATTCGAGATTTGACTTTTGATAATTAATTCTTAATCATTTTAGGACATTTTTGCTTCATTACATTTTTAATTTAGGGTCTAAACTGGGGCTTTCCCCAATTTCTTCACTTTCTCTCTCTAGGTTAATTTGATTTGTTTCTCTCTCTAGATTTCTGTTTTTATTGTTTAGGAATTTAATTTAATATATAAAAAACCCAAAAATAAAATTTGAACCGAAAATTCATCCATTTTGAACTCCAATTCAAAAATCACTTTCTTGATTATTAAATTCCCAATTTTAATTCTGAAAATTATTATAAATTTTATTACATTGGGAAATTAATAATTTATATTTTTATGAGCTTAAAATAATAATAATATTCTTATCTGGAATTATCGGACCGAAATAAAAATTAAGTTTTACTTAATTTTGATTATTTTAAGAATATTATTTAATATTAATTGAATTAAATATTACAAAATTCAAAATTACTTGACTTGATTCATAAAAATTGTTTGAAAATTCTGAATTGTTGCCTCCTTGCGGATCGACCCCTTGCTTGCTCTATATTCTTATTTAGTAATTAAGGGAATTATAAATTTATTGCATAAGTCTAATAAGCGCAACGACCACGTAATTTTACGTGATTTTTCGGCTTATCATAAAGCTATGAATGAACGAGGAAAACCAGAGAGAGTGACTGTGGGCACATGCCAAATGTGCAGCTTAGCATGGCTCATGATTAAAAACCAGAGAGAATAATGAACAGATGGTAGGACAAAAGGTATATCTTCTTAGCAAGTGAAACATATAGAAATTGAGAAAGGAGAGAGAAAATTGAAAAAATCAAAGATAAAGCTCAAAGAGAGAGAGAATAAGAGTTATAGAAAAAATCTAACAATATCTCTACAAAAATACTCTTACAGAAATCATAAAGAGAAGAAACAAACCTTTATGTTTGGCTCTAGGAGTAAAATGATCAGCTTGAAGGTCACTTCTGAACCGCGTGGATCAGTATAGATGTGCATGTCACCAAACATACACAGCCTCTTGAGTGTTCATCTTGGTCAGTATGTTTGACAAAATAATAGTTAGTAAACGTGGTAAAAGATAATTATAGAAAATCAAATAAGACTTACTAATTGTATGGAATCATCATTGTCAGCATTGTCATCAGAGTCCAAGGACTATTTGATGTTAGATGTAAACACACTCTCACCTTCATCAACATCTGAATATGTCAAGGAGTGATGTCTGATATGTGATGATGCCACTACTAACAGAAAAGAGCCCCTCCACTGGTGGTGCACTTATCATGCTCATTGAAAGAATCTCAAGGGACAATTTGGACAACTTGGGAAAGTTCCTCATTTTCATGATATGTTGAAATACTTCTATGGATCTTGTATGGGCATTGAGCATGGTCTATGACTCTGGTTGGGTCTCATGAACAGGAGCACATAAATGACATAATGTGCTGATCATGAACTTGTTAACGATTATTTGTGCTTAGGCTCATCATTGCCTACATTTGGAGCTAAGGGAGATTCTAAGAGACCTTAAAGTTAGTAGAACACATTATGGTGGAAGAAATAATCCACTGTGTCTAACTTTGAAAATGGATCTACTATCACATGTCATACTCCATGATGTTTGAATGCATTTCATGACATGGCATCCTTGGTGCATCCCTATGCTCCTTGGGTAATCGGGAACTTGAATTCTCCATAGCATTCAATTCTAAATTTAGGCTTTACATGTCATTGTTTAGATTAGACTGATGAAAAAATAATCTAAAAATAACACATGGATATCGAGGGGTTGAACCATTGGAGTAGAAATTCAATTCGAGAAAATTTCAAAGAATGGAAATGTTTTTTGGATTATACAGATTTTATATCTGAGCAGAAATGTAAGAAAATGATTCAAAATATTTCATATAATTGATCTAAATTTTATCTTTTGAGTTTTTTAAAATTTTCTTCTAGAATGATATTCAAAGTAAAATAACAAGAAATAGTAAGTATGATTTTTAAATATTTCTATATTTTATTTAATATTATCTTTTTGGCAAGTCAGTGACGCAGATTTCTGCTCAGGTACGTAGTCATGGGTGCTCGGCTCAATGGTATCTTCACAGATAGCAGATAACCTTGAGGAAGTATAACAAGGTTCATTAGAAACTGGTCAAATTTTGCATTAAGTGATATTTATATGAACTTCATAAATATTAAAATAATTTTTTAATTACTTGATTTCATTTCTGATCTTTCCTTGGAAGATTGAATTCATATGTTATTTTCTCTCTCCTTGAATGGATTTTTCTTCTCCAAAGTTTCCCAAAAAATTCCTCTCTTCTCCTATTATTTTCTATCTCTACACTACTATTGTCCACACATTCTGTTCACATCATTCATCATTGCATGTGCACGAGCGTTGGAGCACCATTGTCACCTAATCTACCACCACTCATCCAATGCCTCTCGCGTGTAACTGCTCATGTGTTTTAGCAGCACAGCACCATTTGTGCACTACCTCTCACTCATCATTGCTTCAAACCTTCATTTGCACATTTCTGATCACATACTAATGTTTGTGACAAAAAAATGTTGAGCAATCATCAAACCATAACCCATCCTGTTGGTTTGATAGATTTTATTCATTTTCTGACTTAAATTTCCCTACTTATAGTTTTTTTGGTCGTATGTAGATATGGCTATTTTTGTTTGAAAAACAAAACATGACATACATATTTATGCACCTATTTGGAAAAAAAGTTATGTTACTGCGTTGTGGAGAATCAAAAAGCTTTTCGTACTATCAAGAGTTACATGTTCACAACTTGCATCCAAAAAATATTTTTAATATTATTTTTATCTCACATAGTTATGATAGCTCTTAATATTTTTATTATAGTAAAGATGCCATGGAAAATAAATAAAAATAAATTTATTGTAGAAAATTTAAAATAGTTCCAAAAGGATTGTAAATAAGTTTTCTTGAGCAAAAAAATTGTTCCTTGTCCATAATTTTCTTCATGCACTATTATTTTCTTCATGCACTATTTTCTTCATGCACTAGTATCTACAAATGTCAAGTTTTTTCTCTCACTCCCCATTTTCGAAAATTTAATGTATAAAAATAGTTATATCATATAAAATGCTGAAATATAAGCTTCACGTCCTTAGCTTTTTTATGAAGAAGGGGACAGTCATTAAAGTTTCAAAATCTGATTTTGATTCTAAAATTCCTTAAGATACATTTCATAAGTTTATTTCTATCTCTCTACATCCAATATCAAATATACTACTTAATGTTGGAAATTAAAACTTGAGATGTTAAAAATTCATGACATTTCAAATATACAATATGTATTACACATTGAAAACATGCCATTTTATCTCTTTAATTTTATTCGTTAAAATCTATTTTTAATTGTAAAAGAATAGAAAAATTATGAATCTAAAAAGTTATGAGTTCATAGGTTTTATATATTAAAGTTCTCTCCAAGGCGTTTAAAAAATTCCTTTTTCATTCACTACATGAATTTTTAGAGTATTCTACTTTTTACATGGGCATTTTATGTTTTTTCATTACGTGATTTTTATGTGTTATTCTTAAAAATAAAATTTAAGAACTCTATGATTTACTTGTGGCTTTTTGTTATCCGAATATTTCATGAATTGATCATCCCTTTGTTAATTAATTAATTTCCCTTACTGTTAGACCTGAAATTCACCAAATCTCATTCAATATAACTAAGTGCTTCTAGCGCCAAAATATGTCCTAATTACTTTGAGCTACGATGCCCTAGGATTGTATGATCTCACGTTTGTACTTACCAAACTAACCTCAAATATAAAATTATCCAATGACATCTTAGAAAAATAACTTGACCCCAGAAAATATAACATCACAACTTTGTATTGATTTCTGTTCTCCTATCCAAAATTTTCCCCTTTTCTTGAAATTTAGATTTCATTAGAAACCTCATGCAGACGTGGAATGTAAACTCAGGCTATGCTGGTTTAAAACAGGCATATCCTTTCAAGGAAATGGGTATACCTGTTCAAAACTGTAATTTTTAGTAGTGTTTACATAATAATGTGTATCCCAGATATCACATTATTATCCATCTCTTTACGTTTTTAGGACGAAGAGAGAGCAGGGCCTCTCAAAAGGTTGCCTACAGAAAGTATAATAGAAAAATTATCCATAATGAATATTTAGGTGAAATGAGAGTAAAATGTTACTCAAGCATTTATCCGATGACTTAACTTTTAACATCTATGCACTCTTCATAAATATTTCCATCATGACTTTGATAGGCAACCGAAGAAGCTTCACAGCATTATTGAATGCTGATGTCTAATTTTTCACAATCGCCGATCATGCGTTTCTTTCATCCTCTTTAATACTCCTGGAAGTGAGTTTTATCATAGTAGGCAGTCCAAGTAAAAACTGTTATGAAAATACTGTTTTTTCTAAAATACCAGCTTCCAAAAATATTCTACCAAGAAAGAAGGGACATGGACTTACCTTTTAACATCTATGCACTCTTCATAAATCTTTTCATCATGATCTTGATAGGCAACCGAATGAACTTCGGAGCAGTATTTATCTCAACCAATCACAAGAACTTGCAGTTTTATAAGCTGCTGATGTCTTCTTTTTCACGATCACTGATAATGTGATTTTTTCCACCTCTTTAATACTCCTGTAAGTTATCATAATCGGCAGTCCAAGTTAAACTCACAGGCCAAAGGGAACGCATACCATTACGCTATTTTAAGAAAAAAATCATCAATTGCTATTTCGCATTAAGAGTTTGATCTGAGAGAAACAGGGCAAATGGAGTGGAACTTGCAGAAACGACACTTCCATTCTTCTGCCTCAGCGACCAATCTGGCTTCTCTCTTACCTCCCCAGAACTCGATAGATCCCTTCATCTGGCCCTTAAACCAATCCCCATCATAGTCAAATAAATACTCTTCCAGGATAGAACGATTGCCCTGAAACTCATATCTGCATCCAAAACGTTACCGGTCATGATCATCATCAAATAAAAGAGTGCGAGAAGGGGAACATCATCATCATCGTTATCATCAGCATCACCTCAGAATGAGCTTGTCCTGTGATGGAGGTAGCAATGGGCAATTATTGCTAAAAAATCTGACGACATCATCCAAAGTCTGAAAGAATGGGTCAATTTCACCACATGAGATTTTCAGTTATAAAGGTCCTTCTAGACTTTTGAGGAAGGAAATAACACCTTTGCTTGAAGACCCTGCTTGATGCTGTAATTGATTACATCCTCGGACAGGGTTGCCGCTGGATCTAATTCAAAGTGACGATAGAACTCATCCCTATGAAAATCACTAGAAACAGTGCTGTCCCATAGGTATTTATAACACATTAATTGAAGCCTGCAGCGTAAAACAAGAAACAGTATAATGAAGATTAAGTTTGATGGCCCAAATATTATCAGCTAAGGTGATATTTCTGAGTGAGGAATGCAGCAAGATCAGGAACTTATTAAGTGGATAATTATCATTATATACAGAAATAAAATTGATTATCAATGGATTTTATTAGTTTAGTACCTTCCATTACGTTTTTGTGCTTCAGAGGGGAGAGTTGCGGTGTGACGGGTTTTCGTGTCCACTAGCAGAGGCCACTGGACGGCGTCGCTTGAAGATATTCGAATCTCATCAATCACTCCAACCATCCATATTCCTTCCACCATCCCAAATCTGAATTTATGGCAATAAAGTTGCTCAATATTGCGATAAAAAACATAGAAACTTTGAGCATGTTCGAGTTATAAATAAATTAGAAAGTGAAGTCAAGTGATATGAGGCACTGAAACTTCCTCAAATAGTATTGTTCTTAAGAAGGCATATTCTAAAATCGAGGCCTACTAACTCTGTAATGAAATCATTTGAAAAATTGGCAAGTATTAATGAGAAACTTGGAAACTTCTATTTTTGATGAACAAGGGTGAGATGTTGTCTTACATAGGCAATTCTCGCGTCAATCCATGAAGCAATAATTGCTGGGAACCAAAAATGAAGTTGATCAACTTTAGAGCCCACGAATCTTCCAGGGACTTGATGCTGATTTCAATTTTTGTTATGATCTGCATTGGGGACAGAAGATAATAGAAAACTACACGCTTCTCATTCAATTTTCTCAAAAAATTAATTCAAACCAAACGCAAAAATTATTTTCAAGAAGCAAAACGGAATTCTTTTTGGGAAAAAAGACCTCTTCTTCCAACTCAAGGTGGCGATCGCTGCCAGCTTTCATAGCCTTTGTCTTCGCAGGCTTCCCATGGATAAGAACAAACTCCATCTGCTTCTCACACCATTCCTGATCCCCAAAAATTCCCAAGAGAAAAAAATGGCACAGAAATTATCAAACAAAACTCACCAAACGGCAGGAATTCTCTCAACACATGGCTTTTTGAGTACCGTGGCTGTAAGATCAGTGACAGATAAGGCCTTTTTCGTGGGGAAAAGCTTCAAAGGAGACGATTTGGCTGTTCTAAGGCGTCTATCAGGATCCTCAACGTCATCAGACGAAGCCCTAGTCGAAATGGGTGAATTTTTTTTGCAGCGCCGCAGAGAAGACAAGGCGATGGTTCGATTTCCAATTGATGACGACGAACGAATAATTCCGCGGGCAGAGGCAATTGCTGCGTCGATTAGAGCCATCTCTTCTTCGGTTACAATCTCTAGAGGAATTTCCTCCGGATTGTCGCCCTCGCCCTCGATTTCCAAGTCGACGACGATCGTCGAAGGAAGATCAGACGACGAACAAGAAGCCGATTCCGATCCCATCCACCTCGGAGTCGATTTCGATCTTCTCCGCGAATTTCTTCATCTTCTTCCTCGTTTTTCTCCGGTGGAAGAGCGAAGGATGACGAAAACGTTGACGACTCAGTCGTCATCGTTTTGTTAACCGATCTCAGATGACGAGAAATGAGGACTAAATCGAAATCGTCCTGTCCGGATGGACGGAACGAAGTAGAAGATGGACGGGATGGGACGAAGATCGTTCCGTTCGACGCCCGTGACGGTTTTTTCGTCTGAGGACGAAAAATGCCCCGTCCGCGCCCCGACTTTTCCAGTTTCGTCTCGTCCGGAGAAAAAACCGTCCCGTCCCTCGTTTCGGGCAAAATATCCAATAAAAATAGTTCTATGGTCCGATTGAATTAATTTGGATTTTTCTAAGTTTTTATGGAAATATAGAGGAGAGAGAAAGCGTATGAACATATATAGAATTACTTTTGGGCGTGCGAAAAAAAAGAATTTAATGCAAAACGTCAAGGAATTAATTTAACGATGTCACGTGGCAAGATCTCAACCGTCGGAAGCAAATCCGACGGATTTTTGACCATCCCTTACCTCCGGACCTCCGAACGACAGACCTCGGGACGGTTTTTTCGTCCGACGATACGGAAACCGACCCGTCCGTTCGTCCCGGATTTTCCAACCTAGGGAACGGGACGATTTTAAAAACCGTCCCGTCCGCGTCCCTCAATTATAATAATATATTTCAGCTAAATTTATGGTTATTTTCACCTTTCTTCCTGCGTCGTCGTCGTCGCCCGCCTCCCGCCGCCGCGCCGCCGGTGCAATAGAAGGTAAGTACGCTCTGCTTTTTGTCTAATCGCCTCTTATTTATTGATCGTTATCTATTGTTGACGTGCATGGCGTGATTTTAGAGTTTTCTCGGTTTAGAATGAAGTTTATTTTGATGCGTGAGGTTGATGATGTGAACGATGAAAAACATTGTTATTGAAGCATTAAAGACCGATGATATCGGCGTTATCATTTAGGGGAAAGAAGCGTGATCTAAAAAATTGTTATGAACGGTGAAAAACATGCTGAAAAATTGTTATTTCAGAATAAGAGACTGATGATATCGGCGTTACCAAGCAGAGGAAAGAAACGTGATCTAAAAGTAGAGCGCCCATCGTTTCAAAATCTTTGATATTCTATGTCGAAGATTTTTATCGGGAATGGGGTTGTTCTCATTTAGTGTTTATGAGGCTGTAAAAACTCAGTAGGAAGCGGCCCACAAGTTCTCTGTCGCTCGAGCCTGATGAACCAAAATATATCGAAATTTAGACGCGGACTTTCTCGATTTGCAGTCAACTCCAAATTGAGGGCAGAAGATGGATCAAAAGTGTTACTGAAGTTGATATTTTATGGTTAAAAAATGTTACTTTCAAATGGGAAAGTTGTAAGTGATGACAAAGGAGGAGTTAGACTAGTGTGCATTGAGTTTCTGATGAATCTCTACCCCCAACTTGACATCAAAAGTTTCTGAAATGATGGTCTCTCTAAGCCGATGATGAATTTGAGTCGAACTTTGGATGATCGGAGGAGAGAAAGAGAGGGCGCAGGGAGATGAGAGGAGCTGCTGCAGTGGGAGCGAGGGGAAAAAACCCTTGAAAATAAGTCGAATAGCTCAATTTTATTAACGTTCTATCCGCCTTCATTATACATAAAACTTCTTAATAAAGTTGGGTGTGAAATTTTATCGCTGCAGTTTAACGATGTCTTTATGTTAGTCAAATATGCTGTGTTCAGTCATCCTGGACAAGTTCTTGAGAAGTGCTGATAGTTGATTCAAACATTCTTATGCGACAGATCGATATTCAGATTCAGTGCTTTTAGTGAGCCACAACCTATTATTTTTTCTTATCCAAGTTTCCATATTATTTTTCTTATCCACAAAATGGCGATATAATGAGGTTAATGTGAATTCATCAATTTGTCTTTCAACGTCTGAATCACTTGAATCCTGAGGTAGTTTTCTGCCTTACATAATGTTAGCCGGGTTCTTCTATATCTTTCCAACAAGACTATGTTTGCAAGCGCTTCTTCTGATTTTTTAATTTTCATGACGTGTTTGAGTAGAGATGTCTATAAATGGTATGCCTGATTTTGATGGATGATGAAACTTCAAGGTTATTGGCGATTTAACGATCTGATTTTCTTGTAGAAGTGTTGACAGAAGATATGTTGAATCCGGGTACCTTATGGATATCCTGGGATTCCTTAGATATAACTGAAGACAATCTTCAACCCCACGTTTTGCTAGTTCATCTTCTACCCTTACTTCATGTTTCTGCCTTGCATGCCTTTCTGTTTGTACGCATGGCTGTTACTACATCCTCTTTTTTTCGTGTAAGTTTTGTTAGATTCCACATTTCTAAATGGCAATTGGACGTATAGCATTGGAGATTCTTTCTGCCCTGTATGCCATGTTTGTAATATGAAGATGTTAGTCCGCTTTTGTTTGAAACAGTTGAACTGAGCGTATTGGAGAAATTTTTTGGAATCTTAGCTGCATCGATTCAATTAAAAAAATGTCAAAAAAATATGATAAAACTCACAATTTCATGGTATTTTTCCTTATATTCAGTGGAACATTAAAATATTGCTTTCAGAGCCTAAAATCTCACCTGTCACCTCTCCTTTTGCAGCATAGTCTCTGTTCTTGAGAAGCCCAAAACTTCAGATCGACAGTTAAATGGAGATTCTGAGTGGAATATTTGGGTTCATCAGAAGATGCCTCTTCTCTGCGTTGACTTTTGGCCCAATGCCTACTCACGTGGCCTTCATCATGGACGGCAACCGGAGGTTCTCTCAAAATAGAAAGATGGGATCAGGTGCCGGCCACCGAGCTGGCTTCACAGCTCTCATGTCAGCCCTTCAGTACTGTTACGAAATGGGTGTTTCCTATGTGACTGTCTACGCCTTCAGCATCGACAATTTCAAACGGAAGCCGGAGGAAGTGGACAGCGTGATGAATCTGATGCTGGAAAAAATTGAGAGTGGATTGAAGAAGGACAGCTTGTTGACCAAGTACAAAGTCAAAGTCAACTTCTGGGGAAACCTGCGGATGTTGACCGAACCAGTGAGGCTAGCTATGGAGAAGGCCATGGCCGTCACTGCCGGGAACACGGGCCCAATTCTCTCAGTTTGTGTTGCGTACTCCTCATCTGACGAGATTGTTCATGCAGTTGAGGAATCATGCAGAGGAAGGGTGAGAGCTGTAAAGGAAGGAAGATCTATTCAGCCCACTTTGACTGTGAAAGACTTGGAAAGGAGTTTGTTCTCAGCCGGCTGCCCCGATCCAGATATTATTATCAGAACTTCTGGGGAAACCAGGCTGAGCAATTTTCTTCTCTGGCAGACGCCTCTCACTCATTTGCAGAACCCTTCCGTGATGTGGCCAGCATTCTCTCTGAGGCACATGGTTTGGTCGATTCTCGAGTACCAGAGAGCCCAGGTCTTCTTGGAGAAGAGGAAACGATCTTCTACCTGCTGATGCGGTGGATATTATATACAGTCCATTGGTAAATGCAAGAAATATATGGCTTTTATTAAGCTACTTCATCTTTTCACAGCTGTTGGAGGACCATTGTTCAGAACGTCTGGGAAGAGTAGACTGGGGAATTTGGGAGTGCCAATTTTGGACTAGGATGTTGCAGATCATGTTAGATGATGTCAAATTTTCAGATCAATGAGCTACAGATGAGAGAATTTTGTGAATGGAACCTGGGTTTTATATGGGGAAAGGGAAGTGAGAGAGATGGCTGAGTGGAAGTGGTCGTAATGAGTCAGTGGCAGAAATTACCAAACTGAACCTAGCAGACCGAAGTGACAAAACTTGCCCGGCATATGCAGGAGATGGTTTAATTTCTCGATGGCTATGAAGTAACTGCTTCGTTATTTTTCATCCATTGTTCTTCATCGAATTTTTATCATATCTTATTTTAAGGGCAGAAACCACTGGAGTCGGTTTCTTTTAGCCTGTTGAAACGAGGCAGAAAACTCAGCTCCATTCTCCTTTAGATCCAAGTGACTACACCCCCCATATTGTCTTGATAATAAAATACATCATTCTCATAGTTCAATATTTTTGAAAAATATTTTCTTCTTCCAGATAGATCATGAATTTCAGGAAATATTTTTCTGATCATATATTGAAGAAGCATCATTTTGGAAATACATTTATCTTGGAAGTACTCAATTTACTTCGTAGTACTTCATCAAGTATTGGTTACTTTCAAAATAATCTTTAGGCTAAGAAACTCGGTGCTGAGCCTTAACATAACATGACGAATGTATAGAATCCTGATTTTGAATGTTTATACTACATAAAATCGTGATTTTCGAACAAATGTTTAAGATTACATAAAATTTTTGCGAATGGGTTGAAAACAAGATTGGGATGCCTCATATAACTTGTATGATTCGTAGTACGCATCATAACGATCACTGTTTTTTTGGATCTCAGATCATGATATCCATTATTTCTTTGATAAGAACAACAACCCATTACGCAGTATGTGCCATCAATAACGAATATGCAACAGCAATAAAATTGGAAAATAATTAATAAAAATTAATCAAAGATTTGTATTTAATAGAGTTTTCCTTTCATGAGTGTCCGCATCGAGAACAGGTTTTGAAAACTAAAAAATGATTTACTACTCTCAATGAAACCATGCTCCCTTGCAACAACGTCCATTGATTAACCATAACTGACGGTTAAACCGTCAATTAAGGCTTCTAATTTATGCAAAAACACTTGTAAAAGTTTCCTTAGCATAGGTGAGGATCGAATACATATAGAGCAGGTAATGAGATTATAGATTTTAAGTCAAAATAAAAATTTAAAATATTTTTTAGATGTATATTTCGAGTTTAGGAAATTTTAGTTAAATATAAAAAACTAGTAAAAAATATTGAATAGATGTGTTTTGCTTTTAGATATTTTTTCTGGCTTAAAATTTTTTTTATTGAATTTTTTTGAATAATATTAAAAAAACAGGAACTGGGCTGAGTCTACTTGGTTCTATTGGTTGGATGCGAGATTTGAGATCTGGGACGAAGGTCAGAAGGCCATTGAAGGCTGGAGTTGATGCATAAAGTGGTGGAAATTATGGTAAGCTGGCATCTCAAGGTGGCAATGTCAGCAGCCTGCCAATGTGTGGTGGAAATGGTGATGAAATGTTTTGAGCATAGGAGAGCTAGGATGAATTTTTAGATGCCATTTTTTTTGATTTTCCATGGATATTGGATATCAAATAATAGTTAAACAAATAAAAGGAGAGAAAATCAGGACATTCAAAATGGGAGATTACACAACCTTTTTTTGTGCCAATACTAGGCTTCTCTAAACTCTTGATCAGCCTCAACGAGGTCTAGAATCCACCCAAATGGAAAATAATAACAGATCCTGGGAAGATGTTTTTTCACCAGAATAGTCACAGGTGGGGAAAAATCCAAAGGTAAATATAGAAAATACAAATGAGAGAAATAGGCTCTAAATAGAGAAATTCTAATGCGTCAAGCCCTTGGATTTTCTTTTATGAGATTGCTGGGCCAGGATGATTAACTTCCCATATACACCCCCTTGATGAACAATATATGAAAAATAAGTTCCAGATCTAAAATTTGTTCAGATCCAAAGATGTTGCCTCCATTTGACTCAGTTTTGAAATAGGTTAGATTTGGGCATTCAGCCCTCCTTTTTGTGTATTGGGCCTCATTTCTTGTCCAGGTTGTGGCTTGGACTGCCTCCTTTTGCCCAGATTGTCTCCATGATCTCACTTGACTCCGTTAATTCTCATTAAAATTCACTTTAGTAATTTCAGTCCAATGGAGTTGCTCCAAAAATATGAATAAATACAGAAAATGATTAAATGTAGGATCTTAGTGATTCTTTCATGAAATTACATATTTTTATCAGTAAATGTGGAATAAATAATAATAATATGGAATAAAAGCATATTAATTCATGCATCAATTTATGATTATCATAACTCAACTTGGTTCCAACTTGGATGGAATTTCATGGTGGTACATAGGCTCATAGTTAATGCAATAGGCCTATCCAATTTAAACCTCTCAAATTCTTGATAATAAGATGGTTTTGAACTCCATGTAATCATCTTATCCATATTTTATGTACCCTCTTGCCTCGTGGGCTTCGAGACACTAGGCTCCATAATCAGATGGGGATCTGGATTCTTTTTCAATGTTGGATATGCCAATTTCCTACAACTTTTTACGATAAAAAATATTGAGGCAACCTTTTTTTTGTTCCTCAATGAAATGATAATAATTTTGTTCTCATGAATGAAGTTATCTTTTCGAGATCCAAAAACAATGTTTATGATATTATAAAAATCAATTATCATCTCATACTCACATCTCATTATTTATCAAATATCATTCTTATATCCATAGGATGACCAAAGTTTTTCAAAATTTTGTTATTCACTTTATTACTTCTCATGCTCCTTCTCATTCCTACTATCTAATTTCTTAACCTTGTCTTTTCTTCTTTTAAATAATCAAATATAATTGAAGATAAACATGTATGAATTATATCATCACAAAAATTAATGTTTAATTTAAAAGCAAATGAAGAAAAAGATGACATAGTTTTTGATTCGAGAAAGAATTATAACTTAAAATTTTTAGTGCCTTGATAAAAGAAAATATAAATACATAATTTTCATTTATTATTAATTTATCTTATTTATTTTTAACATTAATTTTATGTCATATTTAATAAAATATCTACTCACAGCATCAGAAATCAAACATATATCATTATCAAAATTATAAATAAACTCACATGAGGGTGATTTTTACGCAAAAAAGGTAAAAGCTAAGTTATCATTATTCATCCAATCATACTTTAATTTTATATGTATTTTATTTTCACTCCGTTTAGTTTAAAGGTTTCATGTGACACAATTTTCTTCCATCATGCATTTTTATTTATTATATTATTTTTAATTTTACAATTGGATATCAGAAATTCATTCAAAATATTTTTTTCTGAGATTACATAAAATTTTACCTTAAAATAATTATCTTTTTAACTCTAATTCCAGAAGTGGCTATATTTTCTTAGTGATAAGGGAAAAAAATCTCTTCTACAATGGTGGGGATATCATCAATCTTCAAAGAAGTGTTTTTTTTCATATTCTTAATCATGATTGATACAATTTTTATCTAGGAGGAAATTACCTCCTCTCCTTATTATTCATGGTTTTTGAGAAAACCTAAATGCTTATCCACAGTGATCTCAAAAAGTGTTACAGTTTTATGATTGTTACCTTAATTCCAAATTCCTATAAAAGAAAATTGAATATGTTTATTTGAATTTACAATATGAAAAAGTATTCACATAAAAATATCTGTAGCCTTTCCCAAATCTTCTTGATCTTATACCCTTGTTTCATATTAAAGTTTTTCAATTTAGTAATGAAATTAGAAAGAATGAATAAATTTACATTGGGCGTCTCACCATGTATTGTGCACATACATTTCTTTATTTACATGGGTGTCAAAAGTGAAGAGAGATTATCCTTCTTATAAGGTTACATAAAATCTAACATATAACATTTGTTTATTTTAAAATGTAGACAATTTATCTCCAACAAATTAATATAAATTATCACTCATATGTTAAACACATATTTTGTTGGTAAATTATGATATCCATGAGTAACAGCTTCTTAATACTCTTCCTATAAGAGAATTTATTTCCATACTTGAATGAGGCATTAAAAAAATTTATGAACACATGATCAAGTTACAATTATAACTCTAGGTTGCCTCTTACATCACTATTTACTTTGTAAATTTTTTGGATCCATAGCAAAAAGTATCGTCTGAATAGAGTGAAAAAGTGTAATATCAAGGGTGAGGGAGAAAAATTTATAGACATAAAGTCTAAAATTATTATATAATTATATATATAAAAAATACAATATCGAGGGCAGGGGAGAAAGTTGTTGAGAGAGAGCAAGGCAAAACTAATGATATACGTACAAAAATAAAAATCTATATATGGAAACAAAAAATTATTACAAAAGTTATGATGATTAGGGTAATTAATTCTCCCTCTTTACCATTTCTGGGCCATTTACATTGTCTAGTATGCTAGCGTATGATGCTTAAAATGTTTTTAAAATATATTTATAAAGAATAATTTATATAAATATATACTAACATTTTTAAATGTAGTTCACCCCCTCCTAAGTTTTTCATCATCTTTAGAAACTTGAAAATATGTAAAGATTACATCTCAAAACTTTTTTAGAATAATATGACATCTGAAACCTTTTATATTTTTTGGATTTATGCACATAATTTTTGGTTCAGTGGTATTTCTCAGACCACTTACCATTCATTTTCTTATTCAAATTTTTTTTATTTTCCATGAATGGTTTAAGCGATGAAAAATTATAACATCCTATGTGTATGAAACAATTTCCATAAGTAAACCCCTCACTTTATCACCAATAAATACATAGATATTAGCTCTTAAAATTTGATATTTTATCGCATTGATTGTGATGGTATTTTTATTGGCATCAATTATATGAAAAAACACGCCTTCCCCTCTTCTATAAATTTATTCATGAGAATATTCTTAGTTGTCATATCCAAGGTGATGATTCTTAAAAATATATTTATTCATATTTTTATATTTTAGAATTATATAAATCAATATTATGATGGGGACAAAAACTCTTCTAATTAGGTTTTTGGGTTTAGTAATCCATGATTTAATATAGTAGTTCGTAGAAAGGATGAATTAGAGCTGATCCATGATACTGGAACTTAAGTAGGTTTATTTAAAACAAGATCAAGAATGGATATGTGAATTTTCATGAGTAGGAATATTTTAAGATAAGAAGGAAGAGAACATGTTTATAAGGGAAAATCTCAAAATTTGTGAATGATAAGTAACATGAAATAATCTATTTACTTAAATCAATTATATGAAATTAAGTTTATAAAAAATTTAAAATATTAATAGAATAGATGGAAATAGTTGGGGTGCTGATTCTCACTGCTTACAAACTTAAGTTATACTGTTTATAGATGTCTCTCTTTTGAGGTATAAGACTATTTGATTCTTCCATTTAATATGTAAATATATAGCAAAAATGAATAAAAATTTATAATATTCTTTCAAAATTATGAGAGTGACAACATGCTAATTATTAAGTCGATCTCACGAATTTACAATGCTTAAAAATGATCATTTATGTTTGTTACAAATATTTAAAATGAATAATTTTATTTCTATATTGGTATTATAATTTTTATGGATTTTGGAGAAAATTATTACATCAGATTCATATAGGTACCATTCTTTTATGTCATAACATTTTTAATGGAATTAATTAAACCCTTTATGTGGTTTGAAATACCTTTCCCATTTTAAACATTGTTTGCCAAGCCTCGCCTTTTGATTATTCAGATGAAAAACCATCACTATTTTTACCTATTATTAGTTGTAGAATCTCTTCTATACACCCTTTCAGTTTATTTTTATCATTCATCTATTCTTGTGAGTAATCTATAAAGGTATTATTCATCAATCCATTGTCCTTTATGTACCCTAAAATTTTTTCACGAAAAAATGAAAGTGAAAAACACTGGGGGAGTCTTGAATTTAAATTTAAAATATTACCTCTTACCCTTTTCTAAGTTCAGTTTTTATTTTCTAGGATTAAAACTTACTGGAATTCTCATAGTGAGACAAAATTTTACCCTGATTTGGGAACCAGCGAATGGAAATATATGTGGGCGGTAAGCCAATCACACATTCTATATCTCGTTCCATGTTCATTATAGTGCATGTGTGATGCTTATAATAAAGTCCATGAATACGTGATCTGACTTAGTGAATTATGATGAGATCGTAATACAGAGATCATTAGTCTTTAGCATGTGTCTTAAATATTCTTGTTTGATGGATACATGAGAAGGACATCAAAGTATACATATATTATAAAAATATCTAGCCTCACTCATATGATGAGTATGACCATTCTTGTAGCCATTAGTCTGGAGACACTTAGAATATATAGTGGGCATTTTTTACCAAGAAGAGCTCACTGAATTGATCCATATGTGTCCTTGAATGATATTATATTAAACTATCAATCAGGTTGATTCACATTATAATTGTGTAACTGGTCTTGAGACCTGAGACACCAAATATTTCTTATGGACGAACATTTGTACTTTGATTATGACTTATGAGTTCCTAATGATGGAATTCTAAACAATCTTAAATTTGTGTGCATAAAGAAGTTCATGAAGATTATTAAGTGGTCAAGATGGGATTGTCTGCTCTTGGTATGAGAGGTGACAACTCAACGAAGATGATGCGATGAAATCCTTGGCCAAGATAGATAAATATCAGAGAGGAGTTCTCTGATGATTTCTGATTGCATCTGTACTAACTAGAATGGCCGATTAGGGTTTGACAGTTGACCATTCCCTAAGTCATCGTAGGAGCATCAAGTTAATCAGGGAATATACATACACGATAATTGATGATAGACATGTTCCATTAGTGAGTCGATAGACACATTCCTTAGTATCTTCTATAGCACGAGGTGTAGCTTGACAGCCCACAATTTTGAAACTCAACCTATGAGTTGGGTTGAATCAATACATCATTAGTTAATCTATATGATGCCATGTTTAATTAATTTGGAAGGTCAATAAAGGTTATTGGGCAACTGAAGTTGTTTAATGAATTGCTACATACGCCTAGAGGGTCACACAAAAATAGTATTTTGGATATCAAAAGATATACTCATAGGGGAAGGCCATGAATGAGATTTGCCCATACCGGAATTATTCAGGGCTCTTCCCCTTCTTCTCCCTTCTTCCCTTATCTTCTCTCCATTCTTAATGCAATCGTGATGGCGCAATGACAATGACGGAGCATGAATGGAGCTCATCACGATGAGGGAGGAGATTTGACATTCCATGGAATGCGTAGGTACCTCTAGGGGCTGAAAATATGAGCAGCTCGACATGACTCACTTAAGGATCAAAATAGTCATGGATGGGATCCATGCCCAGGTAATTTAATTTTTTTTAATGATGATGTTATGAATCGTTCTAAGTTTTCATCCAGATAAATGTCTGTAAAAACCAACACCAACCTACGTGGTTCCGAAACCAGCCAAAAAGACTCAATAAAACCCTTGATGATCTTGAGCCAAAAAATAGATAGTCTAAGTTCAAATCTCTAGAATGGAGACACCTTCAACTCTTCCCTTTGAGTATTCTCAATAAACTCCATTAATAGCTCCTTTCTTGGGCGCTAATAGGTCCCTCAAGATATTACATCTCCAATCCTCATCTGAGACTCTCCTAGATAAGTCGTCTTGACCTCGGTGCTTCAGCCTGAAATGTCAATGCAGAAATCCCTTTCTACTATCTGCCAGCTTTCTCCTTTGACATTTCAAAAGACTTATTTCAAAATATAGTTCCTCAATTTCAGCAAAAGTTAAGTGTCATTGAATGTCTTAAGGATTAAATACTTTTACAATTAAAAATTTTGTACATAAATGATTTATGACCTTATGGATAGTTCAATGAAAGGAGTTTTAAAATAATTGATTCAAAGATTTCAGTTTCAAATAAATTTCTGGATGAGTACTATATACATATTTTAGAGAAAGTGCCGATAATCACAAACTAAAATATGCTATTTTAAGTAAATGTTACAGCACAACAACTCTGATTCAGTACTGTAGACAATTTTGTAAATTTTTTTTATTTTACACTATATGTATTTTTCAGAGAGACAATGAAGAATCACAACAATACAAAGTTGTAGAGAATTCTAAGATGCAAGGCTGAAGTGAGTTGTACAGAACTTTAAAGAATTCAGATTCAAGGATATCTTTTTAGAGATTTCAAAGAACTTTCAGATTCAAGAATATCTTTTTAGAGGTTTCAAATAACTTTCATATTTTAGAGTGAAGAGGGTTGCCGAGTGAGATTCGGTGTTTACTACAGTAGATTATTTTATTATGAGAATTAAGGCTTTTAATGGTTCACAAATCGAAAGAAAAATCCAAGGCTTCAATTAAACAAGATTCAGAGGCTGCAATTTCCCTCCTTTATCAACAGGTTTCGCTAGTGAATTTAGAACACGACCCAAATAATTTGATGATCTGGGC
The DNA here is from genome assembly GCF_029677425.1 of Wolffia australiana. NCBI lineage: Eukaryota > Viridiplantae > Streptophyta > Magnoliopsida > Alismatales > Araceae > Wolffia > Wolffia australiana. Next base: position 10,115,076 of record NC_135835.1, read on the forward strand.
CATTTTTTTGGAAAGAGAGTTAATGCATTTGGATATTGTGAAAATTCTAAAATAAGATATAAATTGACGATGTAGCAAATTTTACACAAATATATTTTATGCTTTTGATAAAGTGAAAATTACAGGTAAATATCCAAATTTATTGTGTAGAGACCTTTGCAAAAAGATATCTGACACTTTTAATGCTTTGAAAATCACAAGCTATATTCAAATATTTTTGTAGACAATTTTTTTAAAATTCAGCTCTGAATTCAGTAATAGTTCTATAAGAAAAAATCAACTTTCTCTGTAGACAATATTTCACATTTCCCTATAGATGATATTGCCATTATCTCTGTAGGTGGCAAATTTAGAGAACAAAAAATTTCAGGGATCTGTGAATATTTGTTTAAAAGCCCTAATAATAATAACTTGAATACTCAGCTCATAAAAATGGTTTCTCCCTACAAATTAAAATGGTTAAAAGCCCTTAAAAAACGTAATTACCTTTCTCAAAATACATTATATTCTTCATGTTGTCTTCTAAATTTTCTGAAAAATCAACTTAGAAACCCTCCTTGTTCTTTCAAAAAAAGCATATAAAATGATAATACTCAAAATATGTGCATACAATCAACCAAATAATATCATAAAATTAAGCTACAACTTTATTTTTAGCCATCCACTGTTCTATTCTTTCTTCAGTCATGGTTATATACGAAACTCGTTACCCATTTTTCACTGAAACATGGGCGACGATATTGTCACTCTTCTCAACAAGATTTTGGCTTGGGGTCTCTGACTTTTCTAATTTTCACCCATAAATCAAAATTCATAAACCAAATCCCATTATGTCAAATAATCTAAAATTAAATTTGACAATGATTCACCTTTATTCAAAGGACTCAAGTGGGGTTAGTCCCACAAATCGATAAAAACAGAAATTAGGGCCTAGTAATAATTCATGATTTTACAAAATTTTTCGAGAAATGATCACTAACAAATGTGCATAATGGAATAACGATCATGAAATAATGATACAAGTACCAAATGATTACTATTAGTTTGATGTTATCAATCATGAATTTTAATCCAGACTATATCTTCTTGAAACTGATCTTGATACTTATGTGCCACAGCAAACCAGGCGTATCCCAGATCTATGATTCGAGTAAATGGATATTAGTTGATCTTCATGATATTATTTTTCACATATCTTATATATTATTTATACATTACCTGAGCATTTTTTATTTAGTATATTCCTCAAATCTCCATCTAGAAGGGTTCCAATCGCAAACGGTACATGTGCACTTTTGAAAAAACAAAATTTGATTCTTTCACCCCACGCTACACACAATATTATGATTTATAAATGGGTATTTTGAATTTAAATATCTGTAGATGGAGTCCTTGAGATAGATGAATTTATACTTGTTGCATGTAATATCTGTCAATAGTTGGTTGTTGATTTCTATGAAACCTTTGTCCAAGTAGTTAAATCTTCATTTGTAATAGTACTTATTGTTGCTAGTAGTCCCAAATGGATTATACATGCACCTGATGTCTCGATTGTTTAATCGTTGGAAATCTTTATGAAACTGTATTCAGCGGTCAAAATCCCAGTAAAAAAGATCATTATTTTTAAAAAGATCAAAATCTCTCTATAGATTAAGGTTCATTGGTTAAAAGAACCTTAATCTCTCTTATCCATACTCTCATGCATGAGTTACAAGACTATCTCCTATTGTAAAATTTTAAGGTTCATTGGTTCTAAAACTTATTTCTCTCCATAATTAAAACTAAATGATAAAACTAGTTTTTTCATTTTGTTATCTTATTGCATCATAGAATATTGCCCCATGTCAAATGGTGTCAATGATCTTATTAAATGAAATGCCAAAAGTTCAATTAAATGTCAAACAAATGAAAATATGTACTGTTCACAAGATACTAAGCTGCTGTATAAATTAATAACAGGAGTAGTGAAGACACATTTGTAGTCTCAGTGAAAACTTTGTTAGTCCCAGCTTATACAATCTAGGAAACCATGAAATTAGATAAATCAAAATCGAAAGCATCTCATAGTTATGGCTTGAAATCTTGCAGTCATGGGAGCAAAAAATTCAGCAACTGCGTAACCAAGTTTTTAGAGAGCAGAGTCATTGGACTCCATTAGAGCAAAGTATACCTACCAATGGTCTACTCAGGAAGGCCAATCTAAAATGTCAATGGGTACCTATTGGCTTTTGATATGAACCAGAATTATGAACATTGAACTATAATTAGGACCCTTTGACTGTCAAGGCAAGATCCACAGCTAGAGATAAAGCTACAACGGGTTGGGGATATGTCAGATGAACTGAAAGCGCATGAGAAGTCTCACCGAGGGGAACTTGATGCCCTTTTGGTCAAAGAGGGGAACGGCTCTAATTCCGGGCCTGAGCTCAGTGACTGGCAAGCAAGTTTGGCCTCCAAAATCATCCTTATCTGATATGTCATATTCATGCACTTCGACGCGAAGTAGAGCAAGCTCAGGCATAGTCAATGGGAATATGAACTCTTCCTCCCAGACTGGAGCCCACTGGTCCTCTATTGCCTTTGTCCTCTTCATCTGGCTGTCTGCTGGCACTCCAGCTATTCCCACCTGTACTTCAGCCTTTAACTCAAATTTTGGAGGGGTTATTTCTATCAATGTGTGTATCTATCTATTTCTTATTCCAATCCTAGACTTATAGATTGATACAGAAAGAGAGAAAAATATATATTTTTTTAAAATAGAGAACTAGAAAGTTACATAGATATGTATCAGATAGGTTGGTGGGGAGGATTGATGTAAATAAGGATGGGGCAGATAGATGGGTAGATGGGCAGATGGATAAATAGATAGATAGATGATTAGACATTTATAGAGAGACTTCATTACCTTTGCGTAGAAATCTGGAGGGGAATATGAGTCAAAGTGGGTTGGTTTAAAATCTAAACGCCAGCCGTCGCTCATGTATACTTTAACCTGCAGGCTAGAATAATCATGGAACTTATCCAGGAGTTGGAGGAGACATAGTTAACAAGAACTCTTTACCTTCAAGATTTTTCTGACTGGAACCTTGGTTTGGGGATCAAATACTTCATCATTTGGTCCGAGGTTCAGGAGGAAATCAGGTTTTTTGACGAACCCACAGCCGCCATTGGCCCTGAAAAACCCCTGCATAAGCCAGAGATACCTGCCATACCCCTGAAATAAACTTAGTGAGGGAAGGCCCTTTGAAAACCTTGGTATTCCCAGAAACAACTCCATGTACACTCTCTCCATCTCTCATGTTGTAGATTAAATGCGTCAGTGAATATAACCAAATTGCCAAAATTTTTGATAGTGACATTCAGTGCAAAGAAGACCTGCATATTGAATGCGACCATCTGAGCTCCATGCATCCACCCAATCATTGGGTTGTAGTTTGATGAGTTGAAGCGTGTGCCTTTGGGGTATATTCTAAGGAGATTCTTCTGGGTAAATCTGACAAGAATATTGTGTTGCACATCATGGCATCAATATTTTTTTTTACTATGAGAAAGTTTCAAAAGAAGATAACATGAACAGATTTCCAACAAGAATATGGAAGAAAGAATGAAATTTACAGAAAGACTAGTGTTTGTTACCTTACTATATCTTTACCATAGAATCTTGCAGCCCTCTCAAGTTCTTGCTCACTCAGGCTTAGACGCCTGACCCAGTTAACGTCCAATTTCAGTGCCTTTCTTAAGCCACCCTTGGGCTTCCCTGCCGTAACTGTAATTAGGCGTCTATATTCGGGAGCGACAGTCTGAGGAGAGCTGTTATCCTTCTTTCCACCAGCACAGTAATTGCAATCATCATAATCATCGTCATCTTCATCTTCCTCATCATCATCAGAGATATATTCCCCATCATTTTCAGATTCATGATTATATTCCTGTGGAAGAGATCAATATGGGAAAAGTTGGCATATTAAGACTGTGCTTAGAATACAGCGCCAGATCACAAATCAGACCTTGTCTTCATTCTCGAGCAAAGTTTTTAAATTTGTAACTTTCTCCTTCCCAGCTAAAATACCCTCTGATTCGTTTTCTTCTCTATTCCTTGAGGTTCTAGACTTTCGATACTCTCCTGGGGCCTTTGTCGATAATATTACTCGATTTCTCAGAGCTTCTGGTGATGGGAATTCACTCAAACACTCTGATTTCGGATAGTATATCACGTCTCCGAAGGTTTGAATGACCATCTGACATTGATAAAAAGTGTGAATGTGAAAAAAATTCCAGTAACAGAGTCAACCAAAATAACCTAGAGATGACCAGATAATTACCTTCGCAACTTTATCTTGAAGATTTGGACTAAGATGATCTTCGAGAGTTATTACAACCGGGTAAGTGGAAGAAGCAAAAGCGTAATCTCTTATGGTTCTAAGGCATTTGATGAGTTCAACTGGAGAAGTCAAGGTTCTAAGGCACATAGAAAATGCCGACTCAGCAAATATAGTAATAGTATAATTGATTTTATGCTATTCAGTAGAGCACGGAAAAGTTTGCAAATTTCGAAAAAAGATATCCAAGATCACAAAAATACTCTTTAAATTTAATATAAGAAGCACACAAAAAACAGCTAGGACAAAATTGACTTCTCCAGTTGAAATGGATGATAGTAAACTCATAAATTACCCAAAAAAAGTAACTGGGTTAAATGATGTCACTAGTTTGAAATGAGTCAAATAAATGGGTGATCACTGTTTTTGGGTGATATTCCCTGGCACTTATATTACGTATTTCCGAAATCTCCATCTAGAAGGGAAAACAAGCTGTATTTTCGACAGAATCCTATTATACCAGCGAAAACAAGCTGTGGAAGGGAAGTTGATTTTAGTCATCTTGTGTCCATCTTCTAAAAAATGTCCCTTGGGATGAAATAGTGAGGGAACTGGACTCTAACTTTTAATGCAGCTCTTCCTGTTACCTTTTTCTTCCCCCACAATCCTAACTAAAAATTTTAGTTTTAATTAAGCAGGAACATATCAAAGTGCTGAATCAGGGGGTAGGGGCAGCCAACAATACTTACAAAAAATGTTAGTTTTGATTGAATAAGAAATAGATATCAAATGATTGCGGAGTTGAAATTTTATTATCCTGGTGAAAGATGATAAATCATTTTCAAAGACTCTTGAATCATGTTACTCAATTATCAACCCACATCTATAAAAATAGGCTTCGTCAGTGTTAATAAACTCGTATTCTCTAAAGTCGTTTACTATTAAATTCAGGATCAGTGTCGATTATGAGAATTACGTACCCCCCATGATAAACATGCACATCATCCTTTGCAGAATTCGGCCATATATCCAGCTCAATTACTTTAACACCTTTATGGAGAGCTTTCTTGATGGGGACATCGCTGGAGTTACTGCTGAGCTGGTTCCCCGTCAGGTAGGAGTTGTGGCCTGTGTAAACAAAGTACTGCGACAATGGAGCGGTCATATCCTGATGAACCTGAACCATTATTTACGATTACTAGAGTCAGGAAAAGAAAAATCTTACGACTTGTACATGTAAAAATCTTTTCTCAACACCATCACAATATAAACTGATTCCAAGAACGACCATTAGCTTAAAACAGTCCCACCTGACACAAAAATGTGATATTTTAATGTAAATATGACTTTACTAAAAAGATCCGAATTAACTTCGAATATTTTTCCTGTCCCGAACGTTAACAAGCTCAAGATGGAGTACGCAAATTGGTGGGAGACAACGTAATCTATTCTGTTAGATTTCGTACTTCAGATGAACTTGCTTGGAACATAAAAGAACGTCAACAATTAAATGAATTCTCTGGGATAGCCTTCGTCAAGGTGTCAGGTAACTAAAGCACGAAAACGATTTTAAGTAGAGAGTACATCAGAGAAGAAAATAACAAAATAAGATCAACAGGTTTGGAGAGGTCTTTTTCAGACCTCGAATAGGGAAAGTAAAAGGGCGACTGTCCAGGATGATAAACTTTTACAGCCTTTTGCTGAAATTCCTCCGGTAAGATCGAAAGAAAAAGCGTCTGTGAACAATCGCCACTCTCATACCATCATTTCTGAAGACTTCTTATTCTTAGATCATTGCTGAAGTACGTTAAATTTTGCAGAATGAAAGATGATTTTATATTCTCAGGAATCACGGGGTTCGTATACGCAACGAAATTTTCAGACGAGAAAGATCGATCACCTTGGAAAGAACAGGTGGGTTGAATTCTTCAGAGAACAGGAACCGTTGAAAGTCTTCAAGAGAAAGAAAAGACCCAGAAAGTCTGACGACGTATCGACGGCTCATATGCAGAAAATGGTCGATCACAGCCTGAGCATCGGCGACTGTCGTAGCAGATTCACCCTGAATATCAACGAGAAAACGCCGGAGTTGCTCCGCATTCATGTAAGGATGGCCCTGAGCGTACAACGCGAACGCTTCCTTCACATCCCGCGGTGGTTGCACCTCTTTCCACTGAAATCTGCGGGTGAAACAGAGACACAACCTGTAGCTTCCCATCATCCACAGCCCGGCGGCACGATCGCTTCAATATTAGACAAAAATTACAAAACCTCGGGCCTCCTCCTCTACCCCCGCAACTTCCTCCCCCGCCATTTCCGCTGCAAGAGAGAAGGATTGTAAAGGGAAGGGTCGTAGCAATTGCAATACAAGCGGTCGAGAGCGCATGGCGGGGCGGTTTCTCTCTTTGTCGTAACGCCAGTCCACCATGATAACTTCTTCTCTCCTCGCTTCGATTGAGAGAGGTTTCTTCCCTGCTCCATCGCCAGCTCCAACGTAGGGAATCGAGAGAGCTGACTAGAGCGAGATTCTCGCCGACGCGAACGCTCTTGTTTATATACGTTTCGGATGGTCGTTTTTTATGTAATATATTATATGCATGTCTTTGTCAGTGAATTTTTTATCATTATATAGATCTGTGTGTGCTCATCCACCCATGCATGTACCTCTCTATGTACGTTTGTGTATATTTATTAATATAGCTGTCTATGTGTGCGCGTACATCTCTCTCTATTCTCCATGTCTTTCTCTACCACTATCTTTTGCTTTGATCTTTATATATATATATATATGGTTGATTCATAGGAGTGTCGTTGGCCTCTCAAAATTAGTTTGCATTATTTGCAAGCAGAAAAAGGGTTGTTGGTTGTTATTCTCTTGGCAACATCTAAAGAGTCACAAAGATCTAATCCAGTTGGAACGTCTTCATAAACACCTAAAAAAATGTTCCATCAAATTTTGATGGCGTCATGGACAATTGTCTCTACCACTAGTGTTGATAGGCTTGCATAATCCATGACCTCCTCGGATGGTCGGGGATTACACACAACATCCTCAAACATCTTCCCCTCTTCTCCCTTAATTCTAAAATTTTCATAGATGATGATACAACATCAAAGGAATTTTTTTTCAAAATGTGTACCTTCTTTCAGACACCCTATAACATTTCGTTGGTGGAGCTCCTCCTCATTGGCAAACCAATGGAGATCTAATTTTTTCTTGGCATGCTTCAATCCTGCTTATACCCACATAATTTTCTGTTCTTAGGGTGAACCTTTTTGTTCTATTCTTTATTGAATGCTAATCCCCCTTTTTTTAACAAAGTTATTTTCAATGGTAAAAATTTTATTGTACTAAAATAAAATAATATAATAAGATAGATGATATCATCTTTCTTTACAGGTTTTTAGTTTTTAGGATTTTAATGAGTTTTTAAGAAATGAATCCAATAAATAGAAGAAAAATATTTATTTCAAAAAATATATGCATACATATTAAAGCTTAAATATTATATTAATATTTATTTATTTTAATTTTTATGATATTAAAATTTTATTCTTTCAAAAAACATCTTAATTTTAAGGAATTAATTATACTTAATGAGGAGAAAACAAGTAAAGATTGTTAAAAGGAAATTTATATGGTTCAGTTTGGTGACTTGAGCTAGTTGAATTGGTATTGACTGAGTTAATTAAGAAGCATAATCTAAAGTCAGTAGTTGGGGGGTTGGTGGGTGCCATGAGCAATAGAATTGGGCCATTACTTGTAGTGGATTCACTCCACGTCTTGATGGCATAGACTATAAATTGTGGTATTGGATGCATTTTGAGACTTGGTTGGTGGTTTAGGAAATTAAAAAAAGTACATACACCTTTTTGTCACACTAGTTTGGGCCAAAACTGATGAACTTCTTCCTTCTACTTCAGACAAATTGAGCTGTCTCTCTGTTCACTCAACTAGAAACTCTCTAGAGAGAATCAATATCCATTCTGTATTACAATGAGGGGGAAGAAAATTTGAAATAGAGGAGCCATAACATTCTCATCCCTTTGATATAATTTTTAGTTTAAGTCGCTAAGGCATGACTGAGAGTGGGGGGGATGAATTTTAATTTTTAATTTTTAGTCATTCAAATTCAGGTAACTTGTTGAAACATGATCAAAATATTTAGGCAATGAGATAGAGGATAGGTTTGAGTCAGTTATTTTTTTATATAGCTTAGCCTACTTGTTAGTTCTGTTTGGGCGTATCCAACTTGAGGTGACAATGATCCCTATCTTTGTGTGAATGACCCCAAGCAACAGAATTGTGTGGAAAAACATGATAGTGAGATATATTATGAAGGGGGGTTGAATTGGTGATACAAAAATATCACCTATTATCCTTTTCTAACTTCAATTTTATATTCTTAGATTAATACTCACTACTCTTCTCACTTTGAGACAAAGTTTTACCCTGGTTTGGGAACCAGCCTAACTAGTTTTGTATTCCAGCAAAAAAGGGTTCTTAAGAATCCAGACAATAAGACCAAAACATCATATTGATTGGAGATTCAATATGTACCCTACACACTCTCGTTTCACAACACTATCTAAGGATATTTAGAAGGAAGATGTCCACAACTCTTCCCTTTGAGTATTTTCCAAATCACCTTTAACTGGTGCTTTCTCCCTCAGGATGTTAACAAGTCTTTGAATATCCTACACCTCCAAACTTTGTTCATGATTCTCCTAGATAGGTCTTTCCTGTTGGGTTATGTGCCTTGGTTCATCCATGGAAAACATGATTCCATGGATGCAGAAGCATGTTAATCGATTCATAATTGATCTCTAAAACATACATCAAATGTACCTTCTGGGGAACTTGTTCCACCCTTTACTTTGCCGCTCTAAAATTGTTCTAAAGGTGTTCACGTGTCCGGCCTCTAGAATTATCCACGCGATCACTTGGCGCTTGGATCTCCACCTCGTCTTCATCAACTCTTCCTGAAAATCTTGAAGATCTTGTCACCATGAAGACACTCTCCTTGGTTGAGTGGAGAAGAGAGTGGAGAAAGGGGGGTTTAAGATTAGTGCCCCTTCTCTATTAATATTTTACTTTAATTTTTCTTGAAAAACCTAAACAGTAAAATATATCCACCAATGCCCTTGTGACCATATGCGTGGGACTCTCTAGGCCTATGTATCATCAGAGTTAGTAACTTTAGTGGCCCAATAACAATTATTGGTGAACCTTATTAATTAACTATATCAACATATAGACTAATTAACTAAGGATTGATTTAACCCAATCGATACTTAAGTTTCCAGCTCGTGGGATGCCAAGCTACACCTTGTGCTCTAGAAGATACCGAGTAGTGTTTGAACTCTCTCATGGAACCTTTACCGTCTTCGGGTACCGTATTTGTATAATCCATCATTCGTGCGAGAATCTTGAACTACTTAGGGTATGGTTTATAGTCAAACCCTGATCTGTCATACGATTAGTAGTGAAGCGTCACAGGGATCATTGGAGAACTCCTTCTCCAATATCCTCACTACCCTTGCTAGGGATTTTCTGCATCGTCTTTCTTGAGTCAATCTCCTCTTATACTGACAGCGGATGATTCCATCTTGACCACTCAATCATCTCCATAAGATCCTTACTACATCTAAGCTATGGTTTCTTTGGATCCCATGATTAGAGGCCCGTAAGTTGTAGTCAAAATTTAGTCATCCATTCACGAGATGTCCTTGGTGTCTCAGAATAGTGGATCACTAATACAACTGTGACATGAATCAACCTGATTGACGTTTAGCTATAATACCATTTAGAGATTCATACAGATCAATTCAGTGAACTCTATCTCCAAATAGTACCCATTATCTGTCCTTAGTGTCGCTACACTAATAGCCACATGATCAGCTATACTTATTTAGAATACATATTTAAATACTAGTGGTCACTGTATTATAATCTCATCATAATTCTCTAGGTCATTGCACGTATTCATGGACTTCATTATAAAGATCACACTGGAATAATAATGAACATAGATGCACATAAATATTTTATTCAAGGAACTTAAATAAACATGGTGATGTGATTGACTTGACGGCCAAATAATATCCATCATTTCCAATCTTGGTACCTCCACCTGAATTGTGGGTATTTTTATCCCTTGCTACACCTCTCATAGTTCTCCAATTATGTTTCCGAAATTCCTGTCAACACTGAACCAAGATAAAAAATTTTAATTTTAATGCAGTAAAATATTGTTGAAAATATCTAATTTTGCTGTTCTTAAAATATTCATAAAGTTATTCAATACTCATTTTTTGTACAATAGTGGCAAAACAATTCGGCTTCAACTTATCAAAGCTATAAATCTATTTAAGAAATTTTTTTTGATGCAGTAGATATATTTTCAGATAATGTGATTAAAGAATTACAACAGCAGAGGATTCAGAAAAAAATAGACTAAAAGATGAACTGAATCACGAAGAAATCTTTTATTCAAGCTTTGTGCTGAAGGTAACATTCATGAAGAGAGGTTAAATAATCACAATAGTCGGGTTTTCAGAAAAAAAATTGGTTAAAAGATGAACTACATTGAAGAGTTTTTCAGATTTAAGATTTTTTATTTTAGAACAGGTTCATATAGAGAGATTAAAGAATCACAGCTGTAAAAGTTGTAGAGAAAATTTAATTTTAAAATTATTTACTTAAAATAATTTCACACAAAGAGATTAAAGGATTTCACAAGTAATAGTTTCAGTGAAATTTCACATTCAAAATCTTGTACTGTAGATGATATTCAAAGAGTGAGATTAAAGAACCACAATGATAAAAACTTAAGAAAAATTTCATATTGAAAGATGAACTAAATATAAGAGAAACTTCATATTTATGATTTCGTACTCTACTATAGGAAAATGTGGAGAAAGAGAGATATGAAGTGTTATATAATTTGAATAAGTTTATTGTTGTAGGGAGTTTCAAAGGCAGTTCATAGTTGCAAATGTTAACTTTTTTTATCAGCAAGTAATATGTTAGATTAAGTAGCTGAGGAATAACCTAAAAAAAGGGGTGGGGGGGGGGGTGAATCGGGTAACTAGGATTTTTTTCTAACTAGGAAATGAGGTAGAGGAAATGGGAGGCACCATTATTATTTTTAAAAAGCTTCGGCCAATTCTTATTGCTGTTCGGGGGTATCCATCCCAATGTGATGATTTATCCTAACAATGTTTGTGTGATGCCATCCAAGAAACTCACTTGGAAAGAGGGCTTAACAAGGATATAAAAATGGAAAAAAATGGTGAATCTTTATCATCCTCAACCCCCAAAGTCTTCCTTAGCCTACTTCCTTAACCACGCAAGAGTGGCATCGCTTTGCCTACTTCAACTTAGCCTTCAAAGCCTGAACCTAACTGACCACAATGATCTAAAGGAATACTATATTTCTGAACAATATGTATTTCTCCTCGACAACACTTAATGTATAATTAGTCTCTTTAAGTGATTTTTAAGATAAGGTGTAATTCATGTATTTCAACAGGAATATTCTTAATCTCAGAAGATTTTTAATTCAGATACAAACTTTTAGTATATGTAATTACAATTTCTGTTCAGGAATACCTCTCTATTTATGGTCGTTCTTTCCTCCAGTCCTCTTCTTCTCCACATTTCTATTTAGACAAAATTCGTTGATCTGTTTTTGGCCTTGCGTGGTTAAAACTCTTCGGATTCAACGGGCATCTGCGGTCGCTCTAGGGGGTGCGCGACCCTTGGTGGATCGCGGGCTCATTCTAGCGCCACGGGCTCGGGCACGACGACGGGTACCGGAGACACCGCGGGTCGTGCTAGTAGCTGCTCCACACATTCGACGACGGCGGTCAGGGTGTGGAGGTACACTCCACACTCCTCATTTGGCTCCTCCCCAGGTCGATACTGCTGCTGCATCCTCCCTCGTCCATGTCCTGCTCCTCGGCCGCATGCGGAGAGTGCCCAGGGTGTAGGCTCGTCCACGGGATCTTTCCCGTGGGGGCGAGGACTCGGCGTCGCATTGTCCTTTACGTCACTAGGGTAGATAGCACCTAGTGATCGTGAAGCGCTGTGGTGGGATCGCGCTCGTCCACGGCATCCACGAACGTGTCCGCGTGGATTGAATGATATGTCGGCACCTGTATCATCGGGTGCGGTTCGTCCGGGCTCTGAAGGCGGTAGTGGTGCACAACCTTCGGGTGTGATGGGACGAGGCTCTAAGAGTCATATGGGACTGACTCTTTTGAGCAACGACGATTTGTCTCATTGCGGTGAAGGCGAACCTTTGGAATGCATCCTTCTACTTGATCGCGTCTCGACGACCATGGCCAGTTCCTTGATGGGACACCTAGATGGGTTTTCAAAAATGGATGAATGCAGATGTTATGATGCGAGGGTACGGAGACGTGCTGTGGGCATCCACAACCTGGCTCTGATACCAAAATGATGTCGGACGTCGCCGATGGCGTCGTTCGACAGGTAAAATTACTTGGTGAATGTAACTACGTGATGCGATGTGTCCTAGGAGAATTTACGTACATGCCCCGACTTGTGATGATTCGCCAAACTCCAAGCTCCGAAGCGGACAATCGGTGATGGTGACAATGACCTTCAAACCCTCGTCGGAGCGACGATGGCGACTACGGCACCGAACAGAACAAGTTCATAGGGGCTCACACGTAATGGACAGGCTTGACCTAATCCTAGGAAGATGCTCAGCTTCGTAGTTTTCTCTCAAAAACTCTCTCACCTATTTAACCCGAGCGCGGTGGAGTACGGTCAAAAATATACTAAAAGAAGTAATATAACTGATGAGCAAGAGGAGCGGCGTACCTTGGTGGTGATGTTGCTCGTCGTTAGAATCTTCGTCAGTGCAAATGTCGATGCAGACGGGGACATTAAGAGCGGTCCGAAGATAGATAGACATCGCTCAACTAGAGGCGGGAGGCGACTCAGGAGACGATGCCAGAGGGTGAAGACCAGAAAGAGCAACATGGACGGTTGGCGGTGAGCTGACTCAAGCAGACGGCTGAGTCCGAACGCGATCCTAGGGTGGACCAGTGCATGCGATGTTAGACAGGCTTTGAGACCACGGCAGGCAGCACGTCGGTTGGGCGCTGTTAGATTCCCAGGCAAGCAGCTGAGGGATGGCGGGCAGGTGCAGTGGAGCAATGAGTCTCGAGCAGGGGCCACCAACTCGAATGCTTGGCGTGTGTACAACGGGATTAATTCCTAGGTCAGCTTGATCGGGCTGCAGTAACGCTCGCATGCAGTAGAAATCCCACCACATGCCACATACTTATCTGGGTGTTGCAGATGTCGATCGTTTGCTCGACAAAGGTCGGTCAATGGGACCACGTCCGCACTTTGTCATTCGCAGAGTGCACTGCCGCGGAGAGGAATCTGGGTTGAGAGGGCGTAGACCGGCCGCTCGGCGCAGGTTTGACAACGGATTTGCACTGCTGCGAAAGATAATCCTGGCCTGTGGGTATTGATCGATCGCTCGGCGGAGATTGGACAATGCGATCGTTCTCCAGAGGTGGAATATCGGAGTTTCATTGGCGCGAAGGGGAATCTCAGCCAAAAGGTTTTGCACAGAGGTTACAACGGCAACCTCTCATCAAAGTGGCCGGATGGCAACCCCCGGTCACGGGATTGGTGGGAGAGGTCTGCCTGCGCGGCACGTTCGGCAGCAGGTAGGGACATGTTCCACCGTCCTTCTAGTGAAAAGTGTACTGACCCATGAAGATTCACGCGGTGATGTGCGGCGTCGATGCGTTGACCGTCCAGCAGGGTTGTTCGGCGACGGGTTTGCACGGGCCGAAGAATATGAGCGTCGCGGGCGCGAGGGCTGACTGTTCCAGGATGGAGCAATGGCAACACGAATGGGACTCCGGGAGTGATAGGCACCTCCCATTTCCTTCCTCCTCCTTCCCCTTTTCTTCCTCCGATCTTCTCCCTCTCCTCCTCTTTCTTCTTCTTCCTCTTCTCCTTCTTTCTCCTCTCCTCTCTTCTCTTGGGCGAGACCTGGAACACGATGCGTAACTGCAACCAACTTGAAAAATCCAGATCTGAAAGTGAACGTGGGGCTCATCATGGGCTTATATAGGGCCATGATGGGCCCCTTATAAGGATTCCAACAATGGGGCCCAATAAGAGGTCCAATTTTACAACATAAATTTAAAGGAACAAAAATATTAAAAATGATAAAAAATTAAAATGATACAAAGATAACGGAAAATACGAAGATATGAACGCGGTCGTACTCTACCCGGGGTGTTTAAAACCCGGGCGTCGTCACAAACGCTTTGGTGTGCCGGTCGGGCTGGACGCAGAACGACGGTGATGCTGATATCGATGAAGATGGCTGTGATGGCGTGTTGTTGATGATGCTTGGGCGAGCTCCATCAATCTGTCTAACATTTGGAATGCAATTTTTAAAGAGCAAGGAGATGGGATATTGGAAATTATGGCTAAAAAATGTACATATGGACTAAATGGGCATAATGGTAATCTATCAAGACTCAATCAGTCATGCATTGATTATGATCAGACAATATGAAATAGTAGAAATATCATTTTGAATTTTATATTTACCATTGTACAACAAGTTTGAAACCCCTATCAAGTATTAAGACTAAAACTAGCCATTATGCCAACAACTGCAGCTTTAAAAAATATAGAAATTTCATTTATGTTTATTACATGATTGTAATAAAGATATCATAATTGGATAGTAACATCTTCTTGTACTTAATATTATACAAATGATTCGTATATTCAGCCTTAAATACCTGAAGGTAGTAATCAGGAATTCGACAAAGTCATTAAACCAATCAAATGAGGTGAAATCCATGAAAGTATTTTCAGTGTTAGAGAATATGATTATGTTCATATCATAGAAAATCTAACTCCTAAATTAGTGATTAGACTTTTTGCCATTTGGCTTAACTATGTACCATTTTAATATAAGTATGGATGCTATTTTATCTTCACTCACAATTAGTCAGCTAGTTGGCTGAGGACCTATTGTGTTTTGTCACAAGTACTATTAAGGCGTGCATTAATTTAAACATTCATAAAAATACACCTAAAATGTGCCTAAAAGCTAGTCTTCAATCTCCTTATTTTTGATGAATTTTAAATGATGCCACAATACTCATATTTCTCTCCCCCTTTTGGAAATGATGAAAAATATCAGGATGACTCCCCCTAAGATATAACTCCCCTTAAGCTCTAGGTCCCTACAAACACTAGTTTACCCTACAGATTTAACTCCTTTTACACAAGAAGTTCCTTTAACATGGGCAAATCAAAAAACTCATTAGAGATCTACATATATGGATAAATCCAATAAGGTAATGGGAAATGTCTGAGACATGGATTTGGGAGAATTCACATAAAACATTGAAATTTTTTTGGCCCAAGAATATATGTAATTAATATTGATGGAGATAACGTTTTCTTGAAAAGTCCAAAGCACTCAAAAGATCTTATACAAATACATTTTAAAATGGAAAATTAATATAATCCTTAATAAAAAGTAGGAGAATCATATTTGATGACTTATCCTCGATGGATCTAGAGCCACGTCAATAGAAAAACTATATATAGGCAGTCATCATAAATATGTGGTATGGGCCATGCCTACCTCATTCTGTAGAGTGCTAAACTGATATTCACTTAAAGGTTTAGTGAAGATGTCTGGGACTTGCTTTTCAGTTTCTATGAAGTGAAGATCAATGTCACCTCTAGTGATATGACCTTTAATCAAGTAATGCTTCACTTCAATGAATGCATGATGAGGTTTTTGGCTAAACTAATGACAATTGTATTGTCGCACATAATAGATGCTATGTTTAATGTCACTCCATAGTCTTTTAGGTGTTGTTTAGCCCAAAGAGTTTGAGTGCAACAAAGTCCATCGAATATATGTTCAGCCTTAGATGTTGATGGGGAAATCTAGTTTTGCTTTTTAGGTGTTCATGATATGAGGCATCCCCAAGAAATTTACTGGTGCTTTTCCCATCAACTTTGCATCCTGCGAAGTCTGAATCGCAAAACATGACCAATGTTTCTTGATTTTTTGGGTACCAAATCCCTAAACAAGTGATCCCTTGGATATACTATAGTATTCTCTTCACTGTCTTCAGATGTGATTCCTTTGGATCACTCCAAGACCTAGGACAAAGACATAATAGCATTGGACCCTCATGTCGATCTGAATTAATCAGTTTTTCCACAGAAGTCTATTTTTGCATGCTAGGAAAGAGGATAACAACTTAAAAATTCTGTCTCGGTAAGATATGTATTTCTATTACTATTAAATTCATAAATGAAGTAGTTAATTTAATGGTTGGGTTACTATTATCTTTTTTTTGTAGTGACAAATCTTGTATGTGTTCCTAAGAAAAGGAATTAGTCCATTTCATTTTTGTGTGAGGTTTCAAAAAAGGGTGTAGAAATACATAGAACTCTTGAATGGAAATTGAAAAAAGATGTAGCTACAGTTCCTTCGGAAATGGTAAGATCTTTGGCGCAATAAGAACGGGTTGATCCGTATCATCTTGACTTGGTTCTGCTTCCTCTCCTTTTTCTTGATGATACCGAGTCAGTTTCTTCTCCTACCAGCATCAAAACATGCTGAAAAATCTCTTCTTCTTGTAAAACCTACTCAATTTAGATCGGAAAAATTGTACGGATTTTATGAAACCATGTGCTATGGCTTGAATCCATAGTCAATCCTATTTCTGATAGGAGTAGTCGACAATTGAATCCTATGTTTCCCATTATTTAAGATACGTAATAGGGCAAAAATAAGGCCCGGCTACAAGTTAAGTTGTTTAGGAATAGTGAAATAGTGGCTTTGAGTTTCTGTACCCTTTGACTTAGGATTAGTCAGTTCTATTTCTCGATAGGGGCCGGGAAGGGATATAACTCAGCGGTAGAGTGTCACCTTGACGTGGTTGAAGTCATCAGTTTTAGCCTGATTATACCTAAACCCAATGTGAGTTTTTCTATTTTGACTTGCTCCCCTAGAGTGATCGAACGAGAATGAATAAGAGGCTCGTGGGATTGACGTGAT